>NC_058135.1:108681996-108712211 GCF_016433145.1 Gracilinanus agilis
AACCTTCTCTTTGATGATGTATTCTAGAATTTTTCAGGAATGAAAGTCAAGATCACTTGCCAACAGTTTACATTGTAAAGTATTGTCTTTTAAAAGAAAAGAAAATTCATCCGCATCCCATCTTGGTACCTTTTTCATTTTATTTATTTTCAAATATTACTTACACTGGCTCAGAAATCATATATGCCAGTTTTGTTTTTGCTATTGTTTTTACACTACCCAAGGATGTGTTCCTCTAGGCCAGATGGCTTGAATTCTTCAAGGACAATTATATTCTCTCTTATTATCTGATTACTTATCTTGGGTATCAACATTGTTAGTCATTTTTGTTCTGTTCTTTCCAGTGTAAAGGTTATTCTCCTTGGCAGAGAAAACAAGCAAAATAAGAATTGGGCAGCACTTCTTTCTGTTTTTAGTTTATTATTATCTCAACTACTGAAAATAAAGGTTTTATCCCTTCTTTGATTTTCCCTCCCCATCCCGCTCAGGGGGAAACAAATCTTCAGTTTCCTTAGTTTCTTTTACCAGCTTCAGCTTCCTCTGAGCTGATACTCCTTGCACTCAATGATATTTAAGTGTATACCTATATATATATATATATTTTTTTTTGCTTAACCTTGCATATATATATATATGCATATATATATATAAATATATATATTAACCATTTGTTTCCTGAATTTGCTTCTGTCTTTTGCAACTTTGTTTTTTTCTTTTTACCTCTAAATTGCTTTGTAAATTAACACTATATTTACATGAGTGTCTTCAGGAAAATTCTACTTTTTCCTCCACATTGGAATTGTTTTCCTTTGATACCACAAAGTCATCATTGCATATCTCCCATCCTGCCTGAACTGATTTCCCCTGTAGTATTTTATTCTATTAAACACTACCTGTCATTCCTCTGATCCTTTTGGAATCTGATATTCCAAGGTTTTTTTTCCCAAGGCACATGTCAATCTATACCTGGATTTTGTGTCTTTTTCCAAAAAAATCAGGCAAGAGAGATAACTTCCTATATGGTCTTCATCATTCTCCTTCTAGCAACCAGGCCTCTATTAGTCATAATCATATATTTTACCTTTTTGAGGGGTAGAAGAAAGAGATGAACATAGAGAAGATGGGAGGAGAAAAGGAGAAGGAGGGACAAATAGAAAATGAGAGGGGAAAGAGGGGAAAGGAAGGCAAAGAAAAGCAATTGATATCTGGATAAATGAAAACACCTACCTATGTCAAACTTTTTTATCCTACTTGCTAGTCATTTCCCTATTCCTCATCTGTTTTCTTTTATATTCCAAATAGTATGGAACATAATTTATTGATGAGATTGCTCTGAATTTCCTCTCCCATTGATTTTACACCGAAATATTCTGTCATGTCCCACTCTCTCTATGGTCTCTGAAGTTCCTCACAATTCAGTTTTACAAAACCTTATGTTTACAGATGCAAGCTAAGACACTAAGCACTAAAAGTTAATTAGAATTTCCTTTGCATATTGTATAAGCAAACTTTGAATGCCTACCCTTGCTGCTCTTCTGTCTTAGAATTGATCCTAAAACAGAAAATAAGTATTTTTTAAAGTGTATTAATGTAGCATAACAGGATAATTCTTAATCTAACTTAAATAGGAAGAAAAATATCCCCTGAGAATTGAGTTAGGTGGAAGTACATATATCTATTATTTATTTGTGTATTTATGACCCTGCCTTAATGAAAATTATACATAGTAAGGCAGAACCACATTTGTGTTTACTAATGTATTAATCTATTCATTCATTTATTAATTTATCTTAGGGAGGACATAAGTAAGTTATAAATATATTTAATTAATATTCCATTTCTTTTTAAAATGAAAATGTAATTAATGTCTTTTGCAGGGTTTCTTTGTAAGGAAAACAATGTCAAAGCTCATCATAAATTGTTGAAAAGAAAGCAATTTTCAATGTAGATATGTGTCAATGTATATTGAGTTGGTGAGAGCTTTTATACTATAAATAAAGTAGAAAATATGTCAAAGCTAAATTGGTGATTTTCTTTATGTTTTTATCAGTCAAGATTATAGAATTATAGTATTTAAAGTGAAAGTTCCTTAGTGTTTATTTAACACAGTCCTTCCATTTTATAATGCAAATAGTTTTTTAATCAGTAGTATACATAATAAAAATAAATTAAAGATTATATTCTGGGTAGTAAAATACTAAGAAACTAGAATTTAGATTTCCAGCCTTATCCTCCAGGTAAAATGTGGTGGATTCCTGTGCTACATGTGAAGTGAAAAAATAAGTCAGTTGGAACAGTGGAACACACAAATGCAGCAGTCCTATCAATAGTGACAAAGAACACCCTTCTTTGAAATAAAATATACCATCACCATCACCACCATTTACTAATACTGCTAGTAGAATTGCTGCTGCTGGTGGTACTGCTGCTGCTGCTACTATTCCTACCACTATTGCTACTACTGCTGCTGCTGCTGCTACTGTCCTAAGCTTTGGAGAGGCAGTTTGAGTTCACAGAAGACTTTTTTTTTTCTATTTCCTTCATTTATGCTTGTTTATCCATCTCAGAACCACACAAACCAACCTACCCATTCACTTCAATCCCTTGAATACTGACCTGCCGAGGTCTCCTTGGCAAATAATTAGCCCGGACTTTAGGTTACATCTATGATCTAATGGCTCGTCTTTGGTGAGAATTACCTTTCTCCCTGCATGGATATCTTCCTTGTTACTAGCCAGTCAATCCTGTCTTGAATTCCTAATAAGGACTGATGGATAAATACCTTTGAAGCAGTAGCTATGCCTAATTATGTTAATTTATCTCAAAAGATAGAGCCAAGTCCTTTAGATACTGATCGGGGTGGGAGTGGGGGGTGGTAGCTAGGGCAACTAGGTAGCTCAGTGAGTCCACTGAGAGTCAGACCCAGAGACAGGTGGTCTGAGGTTCAAATCTAGCCTCAGATACTTCCTAGCTGTGTGACCTAACCCTCACCACGCTTCTGCTTTGGAACCAATATATAGTATATCCCAGATACTTCTCAATTCTGTCATGGTTCCTATTAGAGCAGGAAGATTGACTGAATTATCAGTGGTGGTGATATGTGAAAATTCTCTAGGAAATCTGCCACATAACTTGTTTAAGACTATTATCTGTGAGGCAAGGGAGAGAACAGGATATAAACTGTCAAGCTATCTCACAAAAACCATTATAAAATCCATTTCTTTAATTTAAAAAAAAGTTCCCTAATTACATTTAAAAGCTTTTTAAAAAATTTAAAATTTATTTATTTTTAATTTATTTTTGTTTTAAAATATTTTTCCATTTTCCATGATTCATTTTCTCTCTCTCCCATCTTCCTTCTTTATTCCCAGAGCTGACAATAAATTATATTGGGTTTTACACATGTTATCACCTGATAACTATTTCTATATTATTCATTTCTTAATAGAGTAATCTTTTAAAATCAAAACCCCAAATCATTTACCCACATAAAGAAGTGAAAAATCTTGTTTTTTCTTCTGCATTTCTACTCCCACAGCTCTTTCTCTGGATATGGATAGCATTCTTTCTCATAAGTCCCTTGGGATTGTCCTGGATCAATGCATTACTACTAGTAGCAAAGTGAATTACATTTGATCATTCACAGTGTATCAGTCTCTGTGTACAATATTCTCCTGATTCTTCTGATTTCACTCTGCCTCAGTTTATGGAGGTCTTTCTAATTCACATGGAATTCCTCCAGTGCATCCCTCCTTACAGCACAATAGTATTCCATCACCATCAGATTCCACAATATGTTTGGCCATTCCCCAATCGAGGAACACTCCCTCATTTTCCAAATTTTTGCCACCACAAAGAGTGAGGCTATGAATATTTTTGTACAACCCATTTTTATTATCTCTTTGGGGTATAAACCCAGGAGTGTTATTGTTGAACTGAAGGACATGCATTCTTTAAAAGCAATTTTTAACATTCCTTTAAAAAAATTTTTGAGTTCCACATTCTCTCTCCCTCCTACTAAATTAATCTATTTATTCAGTGCCACAAAACTCATCTGTATCTAATACAGGCACACCTTGTAGATATTGCAAGTTCAGTTACAAATCACTGTAATAAAGTGAATATCACAATAAAGTGAGTCACAAGAGTTTTTTGGTTCCCTAGTGCATATAAAATTTTTGTTTGCACTATTCTGTAGTTTAGTAAGTGTGCAATAGTAGTATGTATAAAAATGTATATATCTTAATTTTAAAAATTGCTAAAAATACTAACTTTCAAGTCATGATCATTTTTCTGGTGGATGCCTTAATACTGATGGCTGCTGAATGATCAGAGTGATGGTTGCTGAAGAATTGGATGGCTCTGGCATTTTTTTTTATTCAAAGATATTTTGTTTTCCCATTACATGTTACAATAATTTTCAACATACATTTTCCAAAATTATGAGATCCAAACTACTTTCTTCCTTTCCTTCCCACAACTTGGAGATGGTAATCAGCTTTATCTGGACCATACATGAATTATCATGCAAAATACACTTTCATATTGGTCATTGTTGTAAGAGCACAGCCATGCAAAACCAAAACCCCAAAGTAAAACAGTAAGTACACTGATATAAAAGATAACTCTACATTCTTTGATCTACATCGATCTGAGTCAAACAGTTCTTCCTCTGGACCATCAATTTCTTAAAATATGACAACTATGAAGTTTACAGACTTATTCTTTCACTGGAACACTTAGGGGTCCCCATAGGATGATTCATTAGCCTAATTTCAATACTGTTGTTTCTCAGAGAACGGGGAAACTCCACTGAGTGGGAAAGAGATGGGGGCCTGTTGGTAGAGCAATCA
The DNA here is from genome assembly GCF_016433145.1 of Gracilinanus agilis. Lineage (NCBI taxonomy): Eukaryota > Metazoa > Chordata > Mammalia > Didelphimorphia > Didelphidae > Gracilinanus > Gracilinanus agilis. Next base: position 108,686,850 of record NC_058135.1, read on the forward strand.
GAAATCACATAGTAATTACTGATTAAATTTGTTGTCTCAGGGGGCAGCTGGGTAGCTCAGTGGATTGAGAGCCAGGCCTAGAGATGGGAGGTCCTGGGTTCAAATCCGGCCTCAGACACTTCCCAGCTGTATGACCCTGGGCAAGTCACTTGACCCCCATTGCCCACCCTTACCACTCTTCTGCCTTGGAGCCAATACACAGTATTGATTCCAAGACAGAAGTTAAGGGTTTAAAAAAATTGTTGTTTCATATAGGCTTGAATAATGGTACCCAGAAATAATTAAAATAGTAACATCAAAGACCATTGATCAAAAGTCACCATAAGAGATATAACAATAATGAAAAAGTTAAAAACAATCTGAGACTTACCAAAATGTGACACATAAAGGCAGTGTAAGTACATGATGTTGAAAAAAAATGGCATTTAGATTTGCTTTATGATCTGTTGCCATAAACTCTCAATTTGTATAAAAATGAATATCTATGAAACACAATAAAACAAAGCACAATAAGATGAATTATACCTATTTAAGGAATTTAATGCCTATCAAGAAATCATGCTCATTGTAAGTGCTTAAAATATTTGCTTAATGTATTGAATTGAAACTCTAGGGTTTCTATCCATCATGAATTGTGACTAAACTAAATGTAGGTAGTCTTCTGCCCATCTAATAAAAAATCCATAGGGCCTCCAAAATCCTAGACGGCTTTCCCCAAGATCCACCTCAATCAATGATTTGAGATTTTTTAAATCCTAAATGCTTTCTTTGTGAAAGATCAATTGTTATCAGGACTCTAGATTTTTAAGAGCCCACTGATGGGGTGACAGTATGGCAAAAAGACATGACATCAACAAGCATTTTTTATTCACTTAGTATTGTTAAGAGAGTTTTTATTAATTTCTCCTTTTTTATACTTAATAGGAAAAGGAGCAATCATATTTTTCAGGTGCCACTTGGCAATTGGTGACAATTAGAAGGGTATGGCTGAGTGGGGTTTTGAAAGTTGCAGATCGTTGGAAAAGGCTTTTTTTTCTCTCGGTCTCTTGGGGAAAGGAGTGTGTGTGGCTTGTGGCTTGCTCTCTCTGGGACTGTAAGTTGACTGAGAAACAGAATTAAGGCCTTATAGTCTTATTGATTATCAATTAACTTGGGTAGATAAGGTAGAAAATGTAAAAGGGGAAAAATTATGGTTGAACTCGATATTTAAGAGTTTGGTCACCAGAAAATGGATTATATGATTTCCAAATTGAAGACCCAAGTCAGGATGACTTTTATGGTAGTTTATTTACCAATAGGAAGAGTGAAGGTAGGAAAAATGAGAGAGAGAGAGAGAGAGAGAGAGAGAGAGAGAGAGAGAGAGAGAGAGAGAGAGTGAGTGAGTTAGTCCAGCCCAGTCTGAAGGTCTGAACCAGGCATGGTTTCAGAGGCCCCAACAAAGGGGCACAGAAGTTAATTAAACAAACCTTCTAGCCATGAGGCATCTTCTAAGAAGAGAGGCCTCTTTTGAGGCTAGAGCCTTCAGAAATGCCAAGGAAAAAGGAAAGGAAGTCAGCCTAACTTACCCACGTGGCAACTCAAAGGGAAGCAGTCTGAGGTCTCAACTGGAGCTCCTTCAAGGCCAAGTTCAAAAGGCAAAAATCCCCCTCACAGCAAGTTACCATCATAAATAAAAGATAGTTCTTTTTGTCACTTCCTCCAGTACAATGTGGACAAATGGCAGCCACAACCTTGTTTCTGCCTGCCTGCCCAGGAGGCAGTCACTTGTTTTTGATTTGTCACTTACTAGCACATGCCAGTCACAGACCTCCCCCCTGGCCACTTAATTCTAAGTTGGGTGGGGTGAGATATTCCTGGTGGCTAAAGTCTAAAGAATGAATAAGGGTGAGCTAATTCCATTTTCACAATAGATAGTGGTTATATTATCAAATAGAGAGAATAATGAGAGTAGATGAGGGCCTCAGCCTAGCAGAAGATACTGCCCTCTGAGGCAGATAGATGTAGGGTTTTCTAGAAAAATGTAGTTAGGATTGGGATCTTGGGTATAGTTATAATTTATTATAAGATTACTTTCATTTTCCTCCTTCCTGTTTCTTATCCATATTTCCTAATAATAAACTAAGTGTTTTGTGTTTAATAAACTACTTATTGGCTTTTGATGAAACTCCTGCCCCAAAAATTTAACTCTTCACAGTATTTCCACAAAGTGGCATTACCCTTAATTCAGGAGCCATGCAGGGTCAAATGAATGAGATAGGATGGAGGACTGAAAGTCTCTTAAAGGGTGAATATAAAAGAACTACAAGGATATTGGGAACTCTAAACCCTTATAGATTTTTCACCTTCCTACTAACACATTGAACAGTCTTCACTAATCAACTTCAAGGAGGCATTACAAGTAATTAGTTAATAAGGAAGCTAAAGATTCCAGGACAGACTTCAATAATATTAGGAATGCCCTATGTTAACACACAGACACAAGTGATACTTATTACATGTATGGAAGAATATATACTTTAATTTGGCTTCACTGTTAAGTGCATGAAGGAGAATAATGTATAATTAGTATTGAAAGATAGACTGGAACTAAAGGCATAGAATGACAGAAAGATTTGAACTTGATTTTCAAGGTGATAGGTGACTTCTGGAGCCTTTTGAACAAGGCAAGAAGGACATCTTTGAATTCTAGTCTCATGTCAATCATTATTTTTGTTGTAGCTCAAGAAAGCCATTGATGCTTTTGAGTGGGAAAAGGAAAGAGAAAAAATGTTTGCTTTTTGAAAATCAGATAATAATCCCTGGAACAGGATTAGCATATGAGATTAATTAGAGGTGTTTTAGGTGAAGAGAAGAATGAGGTTCATTAGGTGGAGACTAGGGATGAAAAGAGATATGTAATCTATACATAATATAATACAAATATATAATCTTGTCTGTTACCAAAGAGATTATGGGGTACTGTTATCCAAGGGACACAGACTAATAGAGTTGTTTACATTTGAGTCAGTGTTCCTAGGAGCCCAAAGGTGGTGGCATAGAAAGATCAAAGGTGGTGGCATAGAGAGACTTGGATTTAGGAAGGGTTAAATTTGAATCTTTCTTCAGGCACTAATTTGGCTATCTGACCCTGAAAAAAATCACCTTAACAACTCAGTTTACTCATCTGGAAAATAGGGATTAGGATAGTAGATGTCACCTAGAGTTGTAGTGATAATTAAATAATACACAGAATGAGCCTCATAAAATTTAAAGTGCTACATAAGTTAGCTATTATGATTATGACAATTTGCTAGAAAAATCTTCTAAAGACTAGAGAGCAAAAATTTATGCAGTTAAAGGAATTAATATTTCATCTAAACATACTCTGTCTGCCAATACCTTAGTTCATTTTATTCTGAAAGTATCCTTGATCTGCCCCATCATTTGCAGATACCCTGATTTCACTGGATTATTCCAATGATAATTTCTAACTCTGCCTGTACCACCATTGAATCTCAGTCTCATGAACATAGGATAGTATATGTAATGCTAGGAATATAAGTATATATATATATGCATATATATCTCATAATTCATGGGTTTGTTGAAAGGAATTTTTCTCTCTATGTATGCTAAAATTCAATAAATCTATTAGAAATCAGAGGAAAATACATGCAAGAAAGTGTGACACAGTGTATGGTCTGTAACTTACTACCTGTGTGACTATGGTTAAGTGATTTGACTTTCCTTGGCTTTTCTTTCCTCATGTGTAAAACTATGGGGCTTGACTAGTTGGCTTCTGAGGTCCTGCCAGATCAATATCTATTTTTCTAAGCCAATTTCCATCCATCTTCACTTGTGCATTGTTATGGGAATTGAATGGGAAACAAAACAACAACAAAAATAGGTTTTGACTCCATCCTAAAATCTTTTATTTCTAAATCATTTTTTCTTTCCTTGTGTATTAGAAAAGAAGCTCTTTCATTTGTATTAATTACACAATCACACAATCTAATACACAAAATCTTACAATAAAACAAATCTTTTAGATATTAGCTTCAGTATGTAGGACACAGATTTCATAAAGAGTCAGAATGGCTTATTTCTATGAAGAAATTTTACTGCATAACAGACGTCCAAAAGAAGACAAATCTTTTTCTGTGATCTGTTATCTAAAAAATGCCCTGGGGATTTTGGAGTATCCAGTTTAAGAAATAAAAAAGCCAGTAGAAGATGGCTAACTAAACATATGTTGGGCACAGGTGGGAGGAGGAGAAGGAGATGAAATGCTTTAATTTGTAATAATTGAACTGTCTATGAACCCTTTCCTAAGAACTAAGCAGTCCTTACTAAAAACTCAAGGGACATCCATTATTCAAAATGTTTTCCAAATGCCTTTGACTGGAAGGAATAAAAGGCTAAGTTGTCTGCTTTCAAGGTACTAACCACTTATTTAAGTTCATATTGGACAGTGTTCCCAAACTAAGTTTTCATTGATGATGGTTATAAAAAATGGAAATTATAGCATTTAGGGAGTGTACTAAGGTTTGCAAAGTGCTTTACATAGATTATCTCATTTTATCTTTTAAATGGTCCAGTGAGTTATTTTACAGATGAAGAAACTGAGGCTGTTTGAATTTAAGTGATTATTCAAATCTATCATTTTATGCCATATAACAATGGAAAGAAAATGTCCAAGCATCTTTTTTTTGCTTTAAAAAGTGCTTCTGTTTTCAACTGCTTATATTTTAGAGAGAAAATTAATACAAATTAGTCCTTTAAGTGAAATGGAATAGGAGAAAAGGGAAGAGAATAAGTTTTTGTATATTGCCAAGTAGGTAAAAAGCATTTATACTAAGCACTTTATAAATATTATCTCATTTGATCCTCACAACATACCTGCAAATTAGGCTGTGATATCACTATTTTACAGTCAAGGAAACTGAGACAAAGAGAGTTTAAAAGATTTGTCTAGGATGGCAATTTGGAACTATGTCGAAAGCGCTTTCAAAGACTTACTGCTGTTTGATCCAGCCATAGCACTCCTTGGATTATACCTCAAAGAGATAATAAAGAAAAAGATTTGTACAAAAATATTTATAGCTGTTCTCTTTGTGGTGGCATAAAACTGTAAAATGAGAGAATGTCCTTCATTTGGGGAATGGCTGAACAAATTGTGGTATCTGTTGGTGATGGAATACTATTGTGCTCAAAAGAACTGGAGGAATTCCATGTGAACTGGAAAGACCTCCAGGAATTGATGCAGAGTGAAAGGAGCAGATCCAGGAGAACATTGTACACAGAGACTGATACACTATGGTAAAATCGAATGTAAAGGACTTCTCTACTAGCAGCAATGCAATGATCTAGAGCAAGGCTGAGGGACTTATGAGAAAGAAAACTAACCACATTCAGAGGAAGAACTGTGGGAGGAGAAACACAGAAGAAAAACAACTGCTTGAGCACATGGGCTGATGGGGATATTATTGGGGATGTAGACACTAAATGGTAACTCTAGTCCAACTATCAATAACATGGGTCTTAATCAATGATACATGTAAAACACAGTGGAATTGTGCATTGGCTAAGGGGGGTTAAGAGGGCTTGGGGGAGAGGAAAAGAACATGAAATGTAAATATGGGAAAATATTCAAAATAAAAATGAAAAAAATGGGAAAAAAAAGAATTGTCCAGTATCACACAACTATTAAGTCTTTTAGGCCAGGATTGAAGTCAGTTCTTCTTGACACTGTCCCAACTAGCTGACATATATAAATCTCTTTGCAAACCTTGAAGCTATTATGCAAGTGCCAGCTTTTATTATATTTCAGAATGCATCTGTTCCAGATTTTCTAGTCTCAGCAAGTCTAATTTTACTCTATTTCATGGCTCTATTCCTAAGAGGTTAATTATATTTAATATAAGATCCATCTAAGATTAATAATTTTGATTGGCAATTTTGACCTGGGATATTGTTTCCCAGTGTTCCCTAGGGCTGTTCTTTTATACCATCTTTGAATGAAAACATTGCCTCAAGCTTTGCTCATTCCTTCTAATTACTTCTTCTTTGTGAAAGGGATCCAGGTCCAGCTATTGTGTGAGTTAGAGATTTTTCTCTAGAGTGTTTTTGGGGGGAATGATTACTTGTTGAATGAGAGAATCTTCAGTTTATGCTCTATTCTATTGGCCTTTTACCTCAGAAGACATCTCTCCCAAGCTATCATTTCTTTTCATTCCTAATGACAATCAGGGCTGTCTTAAGTGCAGACTGCCTTGTCCCAGAAGCACAGAAAGTTACCTGTGATAAGTGCCACTACACAGAATGATTGGGTTTGGAACAAAATGAAACAAGCACCTTGTCCCCCATCTTCCTGGGAAAGCTGCCAGGAAGTAGAGAATTCACCATCAAGAAACTTATTGAAAGACCGAAGCAATATTTGATACAATTTATGTTATTTTTTAAAATTACTTACTTCTTTATATATTTTTTTGCCCTGATAGAATGTAAGTTCCTTGAGGACAGAGATTTTAATTTCTGGCTTTATATCCTTAAAGCCTAAAAGCACATTATAAGTGCTTAATAGATCTTTGTTGAGTGATTACTTAACACTAATTACTTAATAAAATTTATTGAACAAATGAAAGTAAATGAATTATAATTGTGTTTGTTGTAGAAGGACTTGATCCTTCTTATTAGTAGAAGGTACTCCTAACTAAAGGGAGAGATGAATGCAAATTATACCCAGTCCTTAAAACACACACACACACACACACACACACACACACACACACACACACACACTTCAAATAGTATGTGGCAGCTCTAGGGCATTGTGAATTGATCGATGGATTTGGTATGAAGAAAATTGAGTTTAACTACTTCCTCATGCACTGTTCCTTGTATGACCCTGCACAAATCACTAAATGTCTCTCGGATTCAGTTTACTTGTCATTCATTGAACATTTATAAAGTACATACTATGTGTCAGGTCCTATACTAATCACTGGGGATATAAAAAATAAGTAAATAAAAGAAAATCCTTACCTGCAAGGAGCTTACAATCTGCTCTGGTCAGACAACAGTTGAACTGTTATTACATTCATGCATGTCACATTTTACAAAGAAAATGGAAACAATTCCAGGATTTATAAGAACACAATTACTAAATGCTTTTCACAAAAATAGTCAGATCTTAACATTTGGAAAGATATTAATTAATTGTTCATGACTTGGTTGAGCCAATAAGATAAAAATGATAGTCATTCTTAAATTAATCTACTTATTTAGTACCATACCAATTGAATTCCCCAAAAATTATTTTACGGAACATGAAATAATAACAAAATTTATATGAAAGAAAAAAGATCAAGAATATCAAGGGAATTAATGAAAAAAAGATGAAGGAAGATAACCTGTAAGTACTAGACCTCAGACTGTATTACAACATTGTAATCATCAAAATTTTCTGTTACTGGTCAAGAAATAGAGTAGTAGATCAGTGAAATAGATTAGTTATACAATATAAAGCAGCAAATGACTATAGTTATATAATGTTAGATAAACCCAAAGATCCAAATATTTAGGATAAGAAACCACTATTTGACAAAAATTGCTGGGAAAACTGGAAAAAGATATGGTAGAAACTGGGTACAGATCAACTTCTCAGATCCTATAGCAAAATAAGGCCAAAATAGATACATAATTTAGATATAAATGGTGCTACATTAACAAATTAGAGGTATATTGAATGGTCTACTTGTCACATATATGGATAAAGGAAGAATTTATAAGGAAAGAAGTGAGAGAAAGCATTATAGCATGTAAAATGGATCATTTGGGGGGCAGCTGAGTAATGGATTGAGAGCCAATCAGTGGATCGAGAGTCAGAACTAGAGACGGGAGGTCCTAAATTCAAATCTGGCCTTAGACACTTCCCAGCTGTGTGACCCTGGGCAAGTCACTTGACCCCCATTGCCCACCCTTACCACTCTTCTGCCTTGGATCCAATACACAGTATTGACTCCAAGATGGAAGGTAAGGATTTTTTTTATATGGATCATTTTGATTATGTTAAGCTAAAAATGTTTTACACAAATAAAATCAAAGCAACCAAGATTAGAAGAAAAGGAGAAAGCTGGGGGAGGTGAAAATTACAGAAAATATCTCTGATTAAGGCCTTGTGTCTCAAATATATAGAAAACTGAGTCAAATTTATAAGAACACATCATTCCCCAGTTGATAAATGGTCAAAGGATACAAATAGGCAGTTTTTAGATGAAGAAATAAAGACTATATATAACCATAACACGAAATGTTCTAAATCACTCTTATGAGAGAAATGCAAATTAAAACAACTCTGAAATACTACCTCACACCTATGAAATTGGCTAATATGACAGAAAAAAGAAAATAATAAGTGCAGGAAGGGATTGTGGGAAAACTGGGGCACTAATTTATTGCCCGCAGAGCTGTGGATTTACCTAACCGTCCTGAAGAGTGATTTGGAATTGTGTCCAAAGGGCTTTAAAATCATGCATGCCTTTTATACAGTATTAATACTACTAGACTGGTATTCCAAAGATATTGTGAAAAAGAGGAAATGGCCTATTTGTATAAAATTCTGTAGAGAAGCCTTTTTTTGTGTGTGCTGACAAAGAGTTAAAAATTGACAGCAGGTCCATCACTTGGGGAATGGCTGAACAAGTTGTAGTGCATAATTGTAATGGAATATTACTGTGCTGTATGAAATTAGGATCAAGATGATTTAAGAAAAACCTGTAAAGTTCTACATGAACTGATTCAAAGTGAATTGAACAGAACCAGGAGAACTTTGCACACAGTTACAGCAATATAATAGGATGAGCATTTAGGAATGACTTAGCTTTTCTCAGCAATATAGCGATCCAAAATAATCCTCAGGGACTCATAATGAAAAGCATCATCTTCTTCTAAAGAAAGAACTGATAGAGTCTGAATGCAGACTGAGAAATACTATATTTCATTTTATTTCTTCTCTTTTTATTTTGTTCAATTTCCCTTTCATATAATGACTAATATGGAAAGATACTTTATACTTCTATATCAAATTGTTTGCTGTCCCAAGAAGAGGGAATTAGGAGGGAGGGTGAGAATTTGTCTCACACTTTAAAAAAAGAATAAAATTATGTTTTTATGTGATTAAGGAAAAAATATTATTAAAAAAATAAGACATTGACAGTTTTCACTAAATCCAAGTCTGATGATTGAGGTGGTCAAAGAATAGAAGATAATACTAAAAGTGGATTAGTTGAAAGAACTAGTTATTTCCACCACTACCCTTTCCTTCCTGGGAAAGAGAACAAGGACTGGAGATGTGACAGCTAATTCTAAATTTCTGAAAGCTTGTCATAGGAAAGAAAGATTAGATGACTTTTGCTTGGGCCTCTTAGGGAAGAATTAAGACTAGTGGGTGACAGATTTAGAGAGACAAATTTTGGCTTAACTCAAAGAAGTCTGAGTGAGAGCAGGTAGACCTGTGATGTTCTTTGTGTAGCATTTACTTTAAAGTGTTTTGCCCTGTGGCTATCTTCCCTATTGCTGCTTCCTGCCTGTGGTTAGCCACATTGCTGTCCCCTCTGCCTGGAGTCTCTCTGCCAAGGCTTGTCATAGCCTTCAGGGGTAAGTCTACCTTACTTTCAGCCAACCCATGAGAATTTGGAGATTGCCTTGGTCCTTGCACTAATTGGCAAGGTAGGTGGTATGGGGAAGGACTAATCAGCTTGCTCTTTGATTAGTACAGTTTTGTCCCATTATAGTGTGAGAATCACCTTTCATGCTATGTCCAGTGGGAGCCCCCTTCATTCATCTGGTTTTGATTTCTGTCCTTTTGAGATGCTTTGTAATGATCAGTTGGAAGGAGTTTCAGAAGACTCTCTATTATACCACCATATTGATTCCACCCCAGAAGAGTTTTTTTTAAATAAACTAAAACGAATAGAGGTTATATTTGAACTTCTTAAATTTCTTTTCATGTAACTAATCTTGATTATAATTTATAAGGTTAAAATAGAAATAATTCTAGTCAAGCACTCTTTGATTATGTATCTTAGGTAAAACGTAAGATAGGGAGTTGTATGCTTGAGTGAGATGTTTGACACTATGATGGAGGACAGCCAATGCAGGAGTTAAATAGGATTCCCCATGAATGGTGAAGTCTTCCTTGTGCTACAGTTCGCATTATTCTGGATGTATTAAGTCCCAGAATGTTGTAGAGCATCAGTAGCTACTCAAATGATTGAACAAGAGGTAAAAATTTTCAGCAAGGAGTACTCCAGATAGGAACAGTTTTTAAAAAGTCAGTGCAAGAAGGGGAGGGGACAGGAGGAAGGTAGCAGTATAAATCAGAAAAAGCCTATTGCCAGGGAAGGTCATCCCCGATAACCCAAGGTCTCTCTGGACTACCACTCCAGGGGATCTCTAAAATCAAGAGTTATTTCAGACTTCTACTATGGAACACAGGAAGGTAGCCTCTGTAAATTGGAATGAATGAGGCCAATGAGTCGAAAATAAGGAAACAAAATATTTATTTAAATCATGTCATTCTGATAAATGCATTAAATGCAACTCTAGGAAATTGTGAAGTATCACCTACTCACAAAATCCTGAAGCGAAAGTTAGGAATTTATAACTGCAGAACTCTGTCTACTGATCCTTACTGGAGCAAGAGACCCTTGAAGGCAATGACATTTCAAGCAGCTATTTTTCAGCATGTCACTGGCAGTTGAAGAAAAGTACACAAAAGCAGGGGATATTTGTTTGATGGGTATTGGAGTATAAAGCTTTCTTCATAACATTGTGATCCCTAGAGAAAAATTGCGACTGGCCATTTCTTGTTCTTTTCCTTCCACCCCACCTCCCCATGACTCATATCTTAATGAGATGTTTATAAGTTTAAATTTATTCATATCAGAACATTAAAAACTGTTTAACCCTTTGCAAACTTTTAAAAGACAGTTAGCTTGTGCTGTCATTGGTTTAAAAAAAAAGTTGCCCTCTTCATATAATTCCTATGGCAATAATTCGAACTTGTTATCTATCAATGTGTGGAAATTGAATTTATAGCCTCCAGTCAGGGATGCATGTTGTTGTAGCTTATTTAACATTATCTTGTGCTGTTGAATCACGATGAACTCTGGAAGAAAAGCTGAGCATTCATGTTTCTGTGGAGGGACGAAAGCAACTAGGCTTAAGAAGTGCTCCAAAGACACCAGAGGAGCACGAATCTTTTCTTCCCATGCCTTGGCAATGATTTTTCCAATCACAGATTTCATCATCTATTTTGCATGATGTTCAGAACCCTCTATTCCAATTGCTGAAAAGTAGCTCTTTAGAGTTGTGTGCTTTCCTATGGAATAAAGAAATGCTAAAAGAAGCCAGCAAGTAAAAAAATGTTCCCATTGGTCATTTACAGGAGCCTTCTGGACTTTTCTACTGTATGTTCCCATACATGACACAACTTTTAGGCACCATTGAACTGCAAGTTAAATTATATATAATTTATGTGTGTGAAATGTGTGTGTATGTGTGTGTGTATATATATACATATATATGTATATATATACATATATATATATATGATCTTTCCAGTTTCTCCTCAAAAATAATACAATAGAAATTCTCTTTGTTCAGAGTGCTTGTTCCTTGGCCTTTCCCTTTTTAGCCATTTTCCATCTAGAAGCAGCATTATAGGTCATATTGACCCAAAATGAATGAATGAAATAGTCACTTATGAAACATTTACTATATGCTGGACATTATGATTGGGGCCAGAGTTTTAAGGAGAAAAGTGAAAGTGTCTCCATTCAAAAAGTTTAAATTCTTATTGCTGGGGTGGGACTCATAAAGCAAATGGCCAGACAAAGGAGTATTTTGCTTTTTTATTTCTGCTTTAGCAATGATGAGGGGAGCCATAGGGGATTCTAGATTCTTTCTGATTATGAATAATCTAGATAACATTTTTATATGACATACAATTTGAAACAAAGAAATTCTATCTATAAAATACCCCATTCCACCACCCTATTTTCCCTCTGAGTAATTCCCTTTATATGGAGTAGGAAAAATTATTCTGCTACTGAATAGATTGGTGGTTTTCTACCATATGAGGTCCATGTCTGAATGAAACTGATGCACTAACATCTCATCCTAAGTTTGGAACAGTTGTAGGACAAACTCAGAGCATTCAACATGATTAATTTTCTCCCCATAATAAATGAAAATCTCATGGAGATTATCAACTCTGTAAGGTGAGTGAAGAGATTCTTCCTACCAACCTCCTTTTTCTTTCCTTTCCTTTTTCTTTATACTACAGGAGTCTTTGACATAGAAGAGTCTAGACTTTGAAGCCCCATCAAGACCTAAAGGATTTGTCTGGTGGAGCACAACCAACAAGATAGTGATTGGCAAATAATATTATTGGTTACTTGTGAAAGGGAGTCTGTGGTCTTGAGCAAATTTTCCCTTCTGATAAGATTAAGGTCCTTGATTCATGGCCTTAAGATCTTTCACTTGGATTACTTGAGTCACATCCTAATCAATCTTCTTACTTTCTCTTTTCCTCTTTTCAGTCTATCTACTACGTACCTGCAAAAGTGTTATTTCTAAGGCATAAGCATAGCTGTAATCACTCAATGAACTCCAGTGTCTCCCTGCTACCTCCAGTCTCAAATTTGTGTTGGATAATTAAAGTCCTTTAGAATAAGATTTCAATTTATTTTTCCAGACCAATGATTCACTTCCATGCATCCTATACTTTGGTCACACTGGGCTCCTTTCTGTGTCTCATATGTGACATTCTATTTCCCATTTTCATGTCTTTTCACAAGTAATCCTTCATACCTAGAATGCACTCTTCCCTTACCTTCATCTTTTAGAAAATCCCCCTTTTTCTTCAGCATTCAACTCAAACACTACAACCTCCTGCATGAGTCCTTCCCTCACTTAATGAACCCTTCTTTCTATCCAGGAAAATGACATTTAATATTTGCAATATATATATATATATATATATACATATGTAAATAATGGTGATAAATAAATATAAATAATATATACGCATGCATTTTAGATATAAATAATATATTATACATATATAGTATATATATATATGTAGGCATATATAACCATACACACATATAAACATGTTACATGTATATAGAATATATATTATGCATGCATTTAAAAGTTTAGCATATATAGCATTTTATATAAATACATAAACATAAATATGTGTGCACATACACATATTTTTTTCCCCTGGATAGAAAGTAAGCTATCTGAAGGAAGGAACTTTTGTTTTTGTTTTTGAATTTCCAAGCCTCAGATTTTTCATCTATAAAATGGGGGTACTAGTAACAGTTATCACAAACACCACCACCCCAGAGAGTTCATAATAAGAGAATGTCTAATGAGTTTTTCAAACTTAAAAAAATTATGTTTAATTTTTTCCACATTACATGTCCGTACAATTTCTTAATTTAAAAATTTTAAATTTAATATTTGCTTTCTGGTATTTTACAAATCATCTTCTCTCTTCCTCCTACTCATTCCCCTTGCAACAAAAGGCAGATATTACATGTACTTATATTACCATATAATACACATTTCTAAATCCTTCATTTTGTAAAAGAAGACAACATATGCTGCATACACTAGACAAAAATTAATGGAAGAAATAACGAATGGTATGTTTCAATTTCCATTTGGACTCTGTTGCTTCTATGGCAGTCTATATTCTTTTTTTGGTCACGAATCTCTTGCAGTTTTTCTAGATCTCTGCCTTGTTGATAATAGTTAACATTCAGAGTTGATCATCATACATTTTTGCTTTGTAAATTTTTAAATCTTTTTAATAGAGATCTATTATCATTAATGAACTAGTATTTATTGAACGATTACTTTGTAAAGAACAATTAGTACTATTGTGCTAGTTCTATTGTAGAGTTTTTTCTCGATCTTTTGCAACAAGAAAAAAAAGTAATATGATTACCTACTTCACTGGACATGTCAGACATTATGCTTGCCACTCTTTTTTAATATATACTCATCTTTTATATAATATTTTATTTTATTCCAATTACATGTAAAAACAATTTTGAACATTTTCTCTAATATTTTGAATTTTTAATTCTTTTCCCTTCTTTTCTCTCTCCCTGTCCTCACCCATCTGTGAGATGGTAAAGAATTTGATATAGATTATACATGTGCAATTATACAAAATATTTCCATATTAGATGTGTTGTGGAAGGAGACACATTTTTGGGGACTCTCTTGGATTACTGTCTTTCTGGGAATACCAATGTCATCCAGAGATGATCATCATACAATATTGCCATTACTGTGTACCACCGTCTCCTGGTTTTTCTTACTTAACTTTGAAAGAGTTCATGTATGTTTTTCCAGGTTTTTCTGAAATCTTCCTGTTTGTCATTTCGTATTAGCACAATAATATTCCAATACAATCATATACTCAGGCTTTCCCTAATTGATGGACGTCCCCTTCCAAATCCAATCTTTAGTTGTTGTTTTTCCTACACTGAATTGTCTTTTTAATATAATATATTATGCTGATATTGTACTTTAAGACACTTAAAAAATCATATCCACTTAAGAATGGCAATCCTACCCCCATTTTACAAATGAGGGCAGTGAAGCTGCAAGGGATTAGGTGATAAACCAATTCCAGAGCACCATTTACCCCAAAACTGAAAAGAAATAATTTTATAAGGGAAACAAAAATACCTCTCTTTATCTTTTCAATGTTATGTTTTCATAAAAGGGATTGAAAGGGGATTATGTCAGTCAAGGTATTAGTTTGTTCAGTCATGTCCAAATGTATTCCAGAATAAGATAGCATAGAAAAATCAGAATGATCTTTTCCCTTATCTTCAGTTTACTGGTTTCAAGCCTCTTTTCAATAGTTTTTGTTTGCAACAGTCTTTGGGTACCAATTCTGATTACTATCATTGATAATTAGACTACGAGGTATGACAACTGCTAAAATTTTTAGGTAAACATACATAATAAAAACTGCCTGTGCAGCAGGCTTAAATAACTGCCTGTATCATCATGGCTTCATTGTTCTACAATTATATTTCATCATTTCCAAATGAAAGGGGAAAAAATGAACAAAAATCCACCTAACATTTGCTAACCAGAGCATTACAATCAAACTGTTGATTCTGGGCTTTTCTCACGCTAATCAATGAAGGTAAAAGTATAACTTTTCTTCTTGCCACAGAGCTATTTTGCTTTGAATTGAGACTCAGGTGTAAATCCAGAGATGTAAGAGCATTTATTCATACATTTATCTTTTTCTATTCCACTGGTCTCATAGACCCAGCTTTGCTGTTTGATTTGAGACAAGAAAAAGCAACATAGTGGTTAAATAGTAAAATCTAATGAAGCATTAAATTTACTACTGGCATTTACCCTATTTGGATGTTGTCACTTAAAACATTAGCCAAGATAATTAAAAGCAATATTCTCTTCTTTAAAGGGAAACACTACTTCAAATTTTTAGAAGGTAGTCATAATTTTAATATTTTAATAGATTTTCATTAGAAAAATCCATTCTTTTTTATCAGCATTACAAAACTACCAATAGACAAATTTAGAATCATTGGAAATCTTGGATATTTTTTTTTTAACCCTTGTACTTCGGTGTATTGTCTCATAGGTGGAAGATTGGTAAGGGTGGGCAATGGAGGTCAAGTGACTTGCCCAGGGTCACACAGCTGGGAAGTGGCTGAGGCCGGGTTTGAACCTAGGACCTCCTGTCTCTAGGCCTGACTCTCACTCCACTGAGCTACCCAGCTGCACTGGATATTTTTATTTAATTGTTTTTATTTTTGTGAGAGAGAAAAGATTTCCCCTTCAAAATGCCTCTGTTATAAAGGCATCAATACACACAAACATACACAAATATACATATATAATCAATATACACACATATATAATTTATATATATATACAATATATAGAGATATATTTATAATTAATATATATACAATATATAGAGAGATATTTATAATTAATATATACACCCAAATAAATATATGTGGTTAATACACACAAATATATATTACCAATACATACATACTAATCATACATATTATCAATAAATACCATGTATATTTGTGCATGTATGTATTAGGTATTTAGGTATGACTTTATACTTATTTTTCCAAAATGAACTATCAGAAACTTTGTGTAGTAACTAGATTTGAAGTCTCCTCTGTCTGAAACATCACCACCAATCTGAATGCCATACCGATAAAAACAAAAGGAAAGAAAAGGGAAAATTACACATAATGCTAAATAGAAAACTGCTTTCTTTGAAGAACAAAACCCTAAGAAGATAAGGGATTGCTTATATTTAAAATGTTAGAGGCAATGGTACAAACATTATTGAAATACAATGAGCATCTTGAAATTGCACAACCACCAAACCCCTCTCGTCTCCCCCTTCCTTTTTCCTTTAAGAAAATGCTTAAATCCTTTCAACTATATTATCAACTCTTTTTTTATCAGCTATGGAGGGGTAGAGTCGGGGGGTAAAGAGGAAAGTAAGAGCATGTTGACTTTTTTAAAAAATAAAAATTATTAAATGGAAAAAATATATATTATCAACTCTTGATAGACTTGGGTTTATTGTTTTCTTAGATGTAGTTTTCAAGAACAAGCCAAGTAAATACCAAATGGCAAATAGAAACAAAGAGAGAAAGGCATTTTTAGGCATTACTCTATCCAAACCTTCATCAAACAGTAACTAGGAAAAAAATCAGAAGAAAGTAATTTGTCTGGCACAAAGAATTTTAGAGCAACAATTTCCTCTTTCTTCCATGAGCTAGGCACTCAGTTTTTTTTTTCATTTTAATCATATACCAAAGAGTAAATATTTATTAATTTAAAAAACTTCCTTTTTTATCCATAGAAATTGATTTGTATAATAGTAAAATTGATTGTGAAAATTAGGAAGATTTTTTTTAAATTTTGTCTTTAATCCTATAGGAGAGAAGGAATTTGTAAAATAAGTTATACTGAAAGGTAAGGTAAATTAAGTGACTAT
The DNA here is from genome assembly GCF_016433145.1 of Gracilinanus agilis. Classification (NCBI taxonomy): domain Eukaryota; kingdom Metazoa; phylum Chordata; class Mammalia; order Didelphimorphia; family Didelphidae; genus Gracilinanus; species Gracilinanus agilis. Next base: position 108,703,936 of record NC_058135.1, read on the forward strand.
GTTGAATATAAGAATTACTGTTTAAACCTCAGTAATATAATTTCTTTTTTTTCTTTGTCCTCATATATTGGGTAACAATAAACTTATGATCAAGCATTTTGGAAACATTATGCTAATTCTTAGGCCATTGACTACATAGTCATCTATATGGTTCTTTGGGCTGCATAAAAAAGATTCACAGACTACCTTTTTTATCCTTTTCCTAAACAACGAATTTGGGTTCATATTAAGAAATCTATCTTGAACCACTTAGGGAGTTGTGATGGTGAGAGTGTCTGTTTAGGAGATGAATTTTTAGCTTTTGGACTTTTGAATAAATAATATTTCTCTTACTGTATACATTGTTCTCCTGCCTCTGCTCATTTTACTTTGCATCAGTTCATAGAAGTCTTTCCAGGTTTTACTGAACTCATCCAGCTTATTGTTACTAATGGTGTAATAGCATTCCATTACAATATTATACATAACTTGTTCATCCATTCCCCAAATGATGGACAACCTCTCATTTTCCAGTTCTTTGACACTACAAAAATAGCTGCTAAAAACATTTTGGTATAAGTATGTCCTTTTCCCTTATCTCTGATCTCTTTGGGATACAGACCCAGTAATGGTATTGCTGGGTCAAAGAGCATGCATAGTTTTGCGGCCCTTTGAGGCTGGTTCCATATTGTTTTCGAGAATTGATGTATCAGTTCACGGTTCCACTAACAATATATTAGTGTCCCAATTTTCCCAAATCCCCTTGAATATTCATCATTTTCCTTTTCTGGTTATGTTAACAAATCTGATAAGTATGAGGTGATATCTCAGAGTTGTTTAAATTTGCATTTCTCTAATCAGTAATTATTTGGATCATTTTTTAATATGACTTTGGATAGTTTTACTTTCCTCATCTGAGAAGTACCTGCTCATATCCTCTGACCATTTTTCAATGGAGGAATACTTTGTTATTATTATAAATTTGACTTAGTTTTCTGTTTATCTAAGAAATGACACTTTTGTCATACACTTGCTATAAATCCCCCCTCCACATATTTATTATTTTCCTTCTAGTCTGGTTTGCATTGGTTTTATTTGTAATTATTTCTATTAGTTTTCTGCTTGATTCTCCACAATCTCTAAACATAATATCATATCATCTGCAGAGAATGATAACTTTGTTACTTATTCTAATACCTTCTATTTCTGCTTTTATTGTTATAGTAAACATCTATAGTCTAATATTAAGTTAGTGTTGGCAATAGGCATCCTCACTTTATACCTTATCTTATTGAAAAGGATTTTAGTTTTACCTCAATTAAAGATAATGCTTGCTGATTGCTTTAGGTAAATGTCTTTATCATTTTGAATATGATCCCATTTTTTCCAATATTATCTAATTTTTAATAAGGAAATATATTTTGTCAAATGCTCTTTCTGAATATTAAAATAATTATGTGGTTTCTGTTGGTTTTATTATTGATATGGGAAATTATGCAGATGAATTTCCTAATATTGGACTATCCCTGTATTCCTGGTATAAAATCCAACTGGTCGTGGTATATGATTCTTGTGATATAATGTGAGTATCTCATTTTTAGCATTTTATTTCAAATTTTTGCATCAATGTTCATTGGTGAATTTGGAACACAGTTTCCTTTCTCTTTTTTAGTTCTTCCTGGTTTAGGTATCAATACCATATTTGTATCATAAAAAGAGTTTTAAAGGATTCCCTTTCCTCCTGTTTTTCTAAATAGTTTCAATAGTATTGGAGTTAGTTGTTCTTTAAATGTTTGGTATATAGGTTTTAAACTTAGGGGCTTGACTAAAATATGAGAAGTCTTATTTATTATTATGGTCACCAATAAAAATGTTATAGCTCAAGTCAAGTGACTTTTAGTCACTTGACTTTAGTAGCTTTTATTTATAAAGAGTTGGAAAGAGTGAAAGTAGAGAAATGTAAGAAGAATGCATAGAAAATATCTAGTCTATCACACTAAATTTTGCTCAGATGTCTGAGTCAGCCCCTGCAGGGCTTGTTACCCTCAGTCAGAGGACCTGGTGATATCTTATACAAAGGTTCCAGCAATGCAGCCTCTTCCAGGAGAAGGAGACCTCTTTGGGACTAATCTCTCCAGAAGCCAGGAAGAGAAGGCCAGCTAGTTGCCCACCCAAGATGAAGTCCAAAGGAAAAGATCCTGGAGCAGTCCAAGAAGCCAAGGTCCAAGTCTAAAGCCACCTCCAAGAGGCAAGTCACCTGCCAAAACTCCAAGCCAAAGATTAAGCTGAAGACCCTTTGGACAGTAAGTTCAGACTTTTTCCATATGGCTTCCTGTCCCTTCCCTTCTTCACAGGGGCCAATCACAGCTCCCAAATTGCCTAGCATTGCCCAGGGGGGCCGTGTCTGTAGGATCCACTTCTTATCCTCTGAGGGTGTAAACTCTTATCAAAGGATTCATAAGTTTCCTACTGATTGAGTTAAAAGGATGGAGCTCTCCAAGTAAGTGATTTGTGAACTCTCTTACTTAGTTTTAAGTAGGGGTGTTTAAGTTTTGGGTTGATAAATTCAAAATAAACAAAGAGAATAAAGACTTCCCCTTCACAGGTAGAATTCAGTTGTGAATTCATCTGGACCTATGTTCTTTCCCTTAGGGAGATGTTTGATTTTTTTTTAATTTCTCTTTTTGTGATGAGGTGGTTTAAGTTTTCTATTTCTTTTGTTAATCTGGGTAGTTTATATTTTTGTAAGGATTCATCTATTTCATTTAGATGGTCAGATTTATTGGCATATAATTGGGCATAATAGCTACCAATAATTACTTTAATTTATTCTTCATTGGTAGTGATTTCATCTTTTTTCATTTTTGATACCTATAATTTGGTTTTCTTCTTTCATTTTTTGTTGATCAAGCAACCAATGGTTTATTTTTTTCATAAAATCACTTCCTTGTCTTATTAGTGCAATGGTTTTTTAATTTTTAATTTTACTAATCTCTCCCATGATTTTTAGAATTTCCAATTTGGTGTTTAATTGAAGGTTTTAATTTGTGCTTTTTCTAGTTTTTTTTTTAAGTTGCATGCTCATTTCATTAATCTTCTCTTTGTTTATTTGACTGATATAAACATTTATAAATATAAATATCCTTCTAAGTACTACTTTGTCTATATTCCATAAGTTCTGACATGTTATCTCCTCATTGCCATTTTCTTTTTGTATTTTTTAAAATGTTAATAACAATTTTCCACATACATTTTACTAAGTTATATAATCCAAATGGTTTTTTTCCCTTCTTTCCTACCCCCTCTTGGAGCTAACAAGCAATTCCATCTGGGTTATACATGCATTATCACACAAAATATATTTCCATATTATTCATTTTTGCAAGTGAATAATCTTGTAAAACCAAAACCCCAAAACATATACCCAAGTAAACAAGTGATAAATCATATGTTTTAATCTGATTTCTACTCCAACATCTTTCTCTGGGAATGGATAGCATTCTTTCATGTCCCTCTAATGTCATTTTCTTTAATGAAATTTTGATTGTTTCTATGATTTTTTAAACTAATTCTTTAGGATAATATTATTTAGTTTTCAATTAATTTTTGGCCTTTCTGTTGCCTTTTTTGAGTACAATTTTTCATCTGAAAAGTATGAATTTAAAATTTTGCATTTTCTACATTTAGATGTAAGGTTTTTATGACAAAAATTATGTGGTAAATTTTATAAGTGTGCTATATAATGCTGAGAAAATAGGTATATTCCTTTCTATTTCCATTTGATTTTCTTCAGTAATCTATCATAACCTTTTTTTATAGGTTTTAGTTTTCTCCTTAACTTTTTCTTACTTATTTTTTGGTTGGATTAATCTGCTTCTGAGAGGGGAATGTTGAAATCCCCCACTACCATTTTGCTGTCTTATTTCCTTTAAAACTCATGTAACTTTTCCTTTAGGAATCTGGATGCTGAGCTGTTTGGTGCATATATTCTTAATATTGATATTGTTTCATTTTCTATGATGCCTTTTATAAGATGCAATTTCCTTACCTCTTTTGTTTAGATGAATTTTTATTTTTGTTTTGCCTGAAATCATTATTGCTACCCCTGCTTTTTTTATTTTTACTTTAACTGAGATATAGTAGATTCTGCCTTTTATTTTTACTCTATGTGTGTCTCCCTGTTTTAAATGTGTTTCTTGTTGACAGCATATTGTGGGGTTCTGGTTTTGAATTCACTTTGCTATTTTTTCTGTATTATGGGTGAGTTCATTTGTTTCATATTCAAAGTTATAATTTCTAATTGTGTTTCCCTCTATCTTATTCTCCCCCCCCCATTTATTTTTCTCTATATATCCTTTTAGTCTTTCCCTGTTCACAGTTGTTTTGTTTTTGATGACCATCTTCCCCAGGACAGCCTCCTTTTTATCCTTTCCCCTTCCCTTATTTTCCCTACCCACCAACTTCCCTATAAGGTGAATTAGGCTTCTACAGCTGATTGAGTGTGGGTATTATTTCCACTTTGAGCTAGTTCCAATGAGAATAAGGTTAAATGATAGTTATCCCCCCATTTTCTCTTCCATTGTATTTGCCACTCATGCACATCTTACTGAGAGGTTATTTTCCCCTTATATCTCTCCATTTCTCTTCTCCCCATGTGGTCCTCTCTCCCATTCCTTTAAGTTTAGTTTTACTGGGGCAGCTGGGTAGCTCAGTGGATTGAGTGTCAGGCCTAGAGATGGGAGGTCCTAGGTTCAAATCTGACCTCAGCCACTTCCCAGCTGTGTGACTCTGGGCAAGTCACTTGACCCCCATTGCCCACCCTTACCACTTTTCCACCAAGTAGCCAATACACAGAAGTTAAGGGTTTTAAAAAAGTTTAGTTTTATTTCTGCCCATCTTATTTAGCTTCCTTTCTTCTATGTATATAGAAGAAAGTCACATAGTTCTTAAGAATCTTAGGTACTTTAGGTATCTTGCATACTATATATACCTTACCTTTTTCAAGTATGGCAGATATCTTTATTTTAATTATCACCTTCCCAGTTATGAATGCACTCAATTCAACCTCATAAAAACCCTTAAGTTTTAACTTTATCTTTTTATGCTTCTCTTAAAGGTCGAAATTGCTCATCATATTTTTCTTTTTAGCTCTGATTTTTTTGGTCATTAAAGTCTGAAATTCCTCTATTTTATCAAATATCATTATTTATTTATCATTTATTTATTTATTACTTTTAAATGAATAAATATTATATAGTAATATTATTTAATGATAAAAATAAACAAAATAATATTTTATTATTATCTTATCTATTTTTTTCTTTTTTTCTGGTAACTTGTGGTACTTTTTTCTTAAATTCGGGAGGTCTGAAATTTATCTATAGTCCTAAGATGTTTATTTTGGATTATCTTTCAGGAGGTATTTAGTAGATTCTCTCAATTTCTATTTTCCCTCTTGTTTGAAGAATTCATGACAGTTTTCTTAGTAATTTTTTGTAAGTAGCCCTTGCTTTTTTTTATTCATAGCTTTCAGGTATTCTAATAATTCTTATAACCTCTTTCCTGGATATATTTTCTAATTTTTCCAGTGAAGCATTTTAGATTTTCTTTTTATTTCATTTTTTGTCTTTCTTTTATAGTTTCCTGATGCCTTACAGTTTCATTAGTTTCAGTCTGTCTTCTAATTTTTGGATGTTATTTTCTTCCTTGAGTTTTTGTGGTTCTTTTTCCATTTAGCCAATCCCACTCCTTGAATGTTATTTTTTCCCCTTTTTTGATCTCTATTTCCATTTGGTCCAATCTATTCCTTAGGAAGTTGATTTATTCAAGGCATCGTTGTGCCTCATTTTCTTTTTGTTCTATTTGTAGTTTTAGATATTTATTTCTTCAGTTAATTTTTTTTCTCAAACTATCGAGTTTTTCTGTCAATTCTCTTTATTATTTCATTTTTAAACTTATTTTCAAGTTTTTCCAGGGCTTCTTTTGAGGCTTTACATCACTCTTTTATTTAAGGTTTCACATGTTTCCTTTTTGGCACAGTTGTCCTCTTCTGAGTTCAGATTTTGGTCTTCTCTATTGCTAAAAACTTTCTAAGGTCAGGGTTTTTTTTCCTTTAGCTCATTTTTCTTGCTGTGTAACCCCTCCCACAGTTACCTTATCTATTTATTCATGTTATTATCTGTTCCTAGGGTTGAGGATGCACTTGTCCAAGCTTACAGAGTATGCCTGTCTTATACTGTGAGTAGGACTAGCTGCCGTTATTCTTCTACTTGTGTCTGTTGAGGAAGTATACTGGATGACTTGCTTTGCTTTTGTCAGGTAGTCTTATTTCTGCTGATTCCTAACCCCTGCTAAATGGCCTGGGTTGTATAGGTCCCCTGCTCTGGGCTCTGCTATCTCAGGCACTCTGCTGCCTCATGGGAGTGAGTAGGTTACTGAAGTTTCAGTTCCTCTTCTACGTTCCCTTGTGGTCTCAGGGCTCCACTGACACCTGAGAGTTGGTAGGTTTCCTGCCTTTTTTACCTTCTGTACTATATATGGAAAGGCTTGGGGTAACCTCATTCTTATTCTGCTATTTTATTGCCTTTGATGACATTACTACCTGTTCTAAATTTTAACAGTTCTCACAGATGCTACGCTGCTTGCACTGCTCACTCCTCTGGCTTCAGTGGTATGTCTTTCTCCAGCTTTCCTTTCTTTTGGGGAAATTTGATTTCATGTGTGTGTGCGCACGTGCATGTGCATGTGTAAAGGAATTCATGTAAAAGTGATTTGTGGGACAGAGTGTCCTTTACTTCATCATTTTAGCTCCCAGCCTGTGACTCGTACTGCAGTGTTTTAATAAATATGTGATCACTTCATATAGGACTTATATTTTAATGAAAGAAGTAGAGAAAACAAAGGCATTACACATTTATATGTTATAAACATATTTATTTATTTTCTTTTTTCATTCTTCCTTTTTTTCTTTAACAAAACAAAGTATAATGAGAGTTCATTTTAAATAGTAAGTTGTTAAAGGGGATTGGAGAAGATTTCACATGGACAACTGATATTTGAGTTCTATTTTATGTGATGGTAGCAATTCAAAAACAAAGAAACAAGAATTGGAAAGTAGGAAAAAATCATAAAGGACACAGTTGTCAAAGACATAGAGGTGAGAAAGTGCATGGCAAATCTGGGAGACATTTATCCATTTTGGCTATAGCAGAGTGTGTAAAGATAAAAATAAGTGGCAGAAATATGTATTATGGTGTTAGACATAGATAGGTGTCATAATACAACATAAGGAATACTGATTTTTAAATAAAAAGACATGAATCCAAACCCTATTTCTGTCATTTATTATCTGTATGTCAAGCAAAAGTCTTTGGATCTCAAATTTTCCATGTGTAAAGTAAGAGAATCAGTTTGCATGACCCTTAATGCCCCTTTCAGTTCTAAAATGTTGATGTACTGTATGGGTTCAAATCTAGACACTAAAATTGAATGGAAACTACAATAGGTTTATTATGAGGTTCAACAATTAGCAATTCCCTAGGAAATGCAAATTATTATATGATTATGTTTAGAGGTCAGAAAGATGGGATTTTTTTTTGGACAGGAGTAAAGAGGCAAGGGTGACTCCAGGCTGTCTCAGGTTATAAAAAATGCAATAAATTAAAATATGCCATATTTTGGAAGAAAAATTGCAAAATTTGTTAGTAAATGGTTTGGCTGGTGCCACAGTTCATATTATGGGACAGTACCCTGAGGCAAATAAGTACTAGAGACAAGGTTGAGGTACCACAACTTTTTCTACTATCATCATCACCAGCATCAACATCAACATCAATCACTTGGTGACAATGATGATAATTGTCATTTTGGTTGTTATTTTTTTTAACATTTATTAATATACATTTTTAACATGGTTACCTGATTCATACTCCTCTTATCCCCTTCACCCCCCCCACTCCCCCCACCCATGGCCGATGCGCATTTCCACTAGTTTTGTCATGTGTCCTTGATCAAGACCAATTTCCAAATTGTTGGTAGTTGCACTGGTGTGGTAGTTTCGAGTCCACACCCTCAATCACGTCCACCCCGACCCATGCGTTCAAGTAGTTGTTTTTCTTATATGTTTCCTCTCCTGCAGTCCTTCCTCTGAATGTGGGTAGCATCTTTACCATAAATCCCTCAGAATTGTCCTGGGTCATTGCAGTGCTGCTGGTACAGAGGTCCATTACATTCAATTTTACCACAGTATATCAGTCTCTGTGTACAATGTTCTTCTGGCTCTGCTCCTTTCGCTCTGC
>NC_058135.1:108717211-108743220 GCF_016433145.1 Gracilinanus agilis
GTGGAGGCTGCCAGATCCTGTGTGATCCTGATTGGTGCTCCTTGATATTTGAATTGTCTCTTTCTGGCTTCTTGTAAGATTTTTTCTTTTGCTTGAAAGCTTTTGAATTTGGCAATAATATTTCTAGCCGATTTCTTCTCTGGGTCGAATGTAGTGGGTGTTCTATGTATCCTTTCGATGTCTATATTGCCCTCTTGTTGTAGGACTTCAGGGCAATTTTGCTGAATAATTTCTTTTAGTACGGAGTCCAGGTTTCTATTAATTTCTGGTTTTTCTGGAAGACCAATTATTCTCAAATTGTCTCTTCTAGACCGGTTTTCTTGGTCTGTCACTCTCTCATTGAGATATTTCATGTTTCCTTCTATTTTTTCAGTCTTTTGACTTTGTTTTATTTGTTCTTGTTGTCTTGAGAGATCATTAGCTTCCAATTGCTCGATTCTAGCCTTTAGGGATTGATTTTCGGCTATAATCTTTTGGTTTTCGGCCATAATCTTCTGGAATTCCTTTTTAATCTGGTCATTTCTGGTGTTCAATTGCAAGATTTTACCTTTTAAACAGTTATTTTCTTGCCAGATCTCTTCCATTTTCCTCAAAATCTCAGTTTTGAACTCTTCCATAGCTTGTGAGGAGTTTTCCTTATTTGGGGAGGGTCCGGATGCTTGTTTGTTCTCCTCCTCTGTTTGCTCGGTTGTCTGGATTTTCTCCGTGTAAAAGTTGTCGAGTGTTAAAGGCTTCTTTTTCTTGTTGTTATTCTTTCTCTTCTGAGTTTCCTGAGGTTGGGTAGCCATCATTGGCCCAGCAGCTTCTCAGGTTTATCCTTGCGCTCAGTGTCTGTCCACGGTCTATTGGTTCCTGAGGTCTGAATTCTGGTTTTTTCCAAGGTCAAGCCCCCTAGTGGACCCCCTTGCTTGATCCTCTGCAGGGGGTTCCTTTACAAGTCTCAGGGCGCTGCTTCCACAGTTGTATACCGGTCTGCACTGGTTCCCCACTCAGGTTTTCAGAGCTTTAGTTCCTGGCTGTGTCTGCCTCCACCCACGCCTCCGCCAGTGCCTGTGCGCTCTGCGCTGGGCGTCCACTCTCTGCCCTCGCGCTCAGATTTCGCTTGCGTTCTCTGGCTTACTGAAGTCCTAAATCTTGCTGCTCTCAGGAACAGGCCCCGGAGCTGCCAATGACTCGATGGGTGCCCCAAACTTGCTCTATTTCTTTTTAGCTGACTTCAGAGCTATAGATTTTGTGTGTGTAGGGGGTTGGGGTGGGGTGGTTGCTCAGCCTGCGATTTAGTGAGAGCCCTTTATAGGCTGGAAATGTCTCGATTCCACATACCTTCCACGCTGTGCCCTGTTGTGGGGTTCCTCCGTTCGTCTGGACTTGTTTTTATGTCCCCTTGAGGAGTTTTGTGTGTTTCGGTCAGGAGAGGTTAAGAGCTGCTTCTTACTCTGCCGCCATCTTAACCTGGAGCCCTGGTTGTTATTTTTTATGTGTGCAGGGAAAAAAGTTAGGGGAAGGCAAAGCAAGAAGAGACATTAATATAATCTGACTTTTTTGGAAGTAAGAGACTCAAAGAAACAGGTTTCCTTAGAATCTTCACTCTGGCCATGAAGAAGTGGATTCCAGGTCCAGGGAACAGACAGCATATGCAAAGAGATAGATGGATTGCGATGTATAAAGGTCAGCACAAAAACCCATTTGACAGGACTATAGAAAAAGTATAGAGGACTAGAGTCCATTGAGTTTGGAATGGTAGACAAGAGCTTTCTTGTGAATGATTTACAGAAATCATCATTATATATAAATGAGTATACAAGTTCATTTTTTTGCTAGAGACAAAGAGGAACCAATAGATTTTTGGAGGAGAGAATGACATGGTAAGACTTGCACTTTGGATATATCATTCTGCTAACTGTGATGTGGATAAATGATAAATGGTAAAGACTTGTGACAGAAAGGCCAATAAACATAGGGATAAATATATATATTATATTTTATCCTTTTTAGTTGACAATTTATATTTTAAAAATATTCTTCCATTTTACTTTTTAATTGTTGGCATAAAATTGGGAAAATGACTTCTAATAATTGCTTAGATTTTATCTTCATTAGTCGTAAATTTCCCCTCTGCATTTTCAATGCTAGTAATTTGGTTTTCTTTTCTTTTTAAGAAATCATTTTTACCAATGGTTTACCTCTTTTGTTTTTTAAAATAAAATTAACTCAGTTTTGTTTATTAATCCTGTGGTTTTCTTACTTTCAGTTTTGTTAAAATCAGGTTTAATATTTAGGATTTCCAGTTTGGTATTTAATTGAGGATTTTTAATTTATTCATTATATAGTTTCTTTTAATTGTACAACCAATTCATTGATGTATTTTTCTCTTTTATATATATGTATATTTTATATATATTTATAACATTGTATGATTTTTTATGCTTTTCTCTGATAAAATTATTTATTGTTTCTATGGCTCATTCTTTAACCCCCTTATTCTTTAAGATTAAGTTGCTTGGTCTATAGTTAATTTTTATCCTTTTCCATGGCCCCTTTTATTGACACTGTATGTGTGTGTCTTAATGTATGGTCAATTTTTAAAAGGTACCATATACCACTAAGAAAAAGGGTATATTCTTTTCTATTTTCATTCAGTTCTCTCCAGATATGTTAGATAGATCAATTGATAGATCAGTAGATAGAGAGATAGGTAGATAGATAGATAGATAGATAGATAGATAGATAGATAGATAGATGATAGATAGATAGATAGATAGATAGATAGATAGATAGATAGATAGACAGAATCTATCTAGAATTTGGAAGTCATAGTTCATAAAGAGAACTATGGAGGTCCCAGGATAGAATATGCTAGAAGACTGTCATTTAGGGGTATTCATGATGAAACAAAGATGTGATTGAAAAATGAACAAAGAAGGTATGAGATAAGGGGAAAAAGTAATGTTATATTATAAGCATTAGGCATAGATCTATTTTTCAAGAAGTTTAGTAATGTAGTAGAGGAGGAAGATTATTAGGATTAAAAAGAAGCTAGGTACTTTTTATTTTATGAAAATCAAATATGAATATTTCAGTATATACTGGTAAAATTCATTTGCTTTGCAATTACTATGTATATTCTTGAAATTTATACAGATATTAGCAAAGTTTTATTATACTGTATATAGTCTGATTCAAAAAGCTATTACTTTAGACTAAATATAGGGCCCAAAATTGAAGGTAATACATATATATATGTGTGTGTGTGTATGTGTGTATTTATATTTAATTTTATATATCCACCGCAAGGTATGGATTCTGTGTGTGTCTGAAATCATATATATATGTTAGAAATGACATTGATTCTAAGTTTTAACCAATTTCATAACAGTTCCTCCCCTCCATTGCTTCAATCTCACTTTCCCATTAACTTCCACATTTGTTAAGATAATAATTAAAAAAATATATATCCTTTCTCTATTCACCTATGTCATGGATGGAATTGTCTCTATAGTTTAGCATTGTCTCCTCTGTCACTACTTAAATGCCTTTTCCTGAGATATTCATTGCTTATGTGTAGACGCATGTATATATAAACTTAAGTTCTTAACTTTCAAGTTTTCCCTAAGTAGTGTTCTATGTGGGTGGTGGGCCCGTAAGAGAGTGAGGAATTAATATTTTAAATAGGCAAATGGGCAATGTAGTTCTTATGGGGATATTAAATTTCAGTACTTAATATTAATTTCAGTTTTTAAATTGGCAAATGATTGAAAGATTACTATAGGAGAACCATTCCTTCATTTAACAAGTATGTAATGAGTTACAATTATATGTCCAGGAAATACATTAGAGCAGTGGGTCCCAAACTTTTTTGGCCTACTGCCCCCTTTCCAGAAAAAATATTACTTAGCTCCCTGAATATTAATTTTTTTAATTTTAATAGCAATTAATAGGAAAGATAAATGCACCTGTGGACATCACCGCCATCCTGGATCGCTTCAGCACCCACCGGGGGGTGGTAGCACCCACTTTGGGAATCATTGCATTAGACATACAACAAAAATATAAAACCAGGTCTATACCCTCCTATAGTTTACACTTTATTTAAAGAGAAGATAATACATATGAAATACTCAAGGTAGATGATTGTGACAGTAGCATGTAAGATGGATTGGATTGAGAAAGGGAGAAAATAAAATGAGTGTTTAGGCACTTTGGTCAGTGAGACTCTAAAAGAAGGGAACAATTGTCAGAGGTACTTTGAGGGGGGGAAATGGCAGAATTTTGTGAATGATTGGATTTAAGGGATAAAGATCAAGAGAAGTTCAAAGTTTATCTTAACTTTATAACTTTGGAGTCTTGAGTAGCTCTGCCCCAAATAAAAAGTAAAGAGAGAGAGGTTAGTGTGGGGAAAAAAATGAAAAATTTACTCTTCACTTTGGCAAGTTTGTCATATTGGCAGGATTCAGTAACAAAGACTGCAACAATTGGTAATAATAATTTGTATTTATATAGAACTTTTTCACTTTTAATTAAAATTTTTTTAAACCTTCACCTTCCATCTTAGAATCAGTACTGTGAATTGGTTCCAAGGTAGAAGAGTGGGAAGGGTTCGCCAAAGGGAGTTAAGTAATTAGCCCAGAGTTTTACAACTAGGAAGTGTCTCTGGCCAAATTTGTACCCAGGACTTCTGGACTATAGACCAGACTCTCAGTCCACTGAGCTTTGAATTTTTCCATTTCAAAAGCACTTTCTCATGTTTTCTCATTTGATTATGACCACACACTCTATTATGTAGTTAGAACAGATAATACTATCCATACTTTATGGATAAAGAAATTGAGGTTTACAAAGGTTGGGAGAATCGAAATATTTGTTTTCAAGGAGAAGTGACATTTTCCCTATGGTGGAGATTTCATGTGAGCAAAAAGATTTTAGAGAATAAAAAACTGAATATCAATAAGTACTAACAGAGAAATCCAAGAAGGCAGATCATTAAAATAGGAGAAGGTATAGAAGGAGCTAGAACATTGTTAGTTTTCTGTGACTTATGGACATTTTTACATACCAAAAAACTTTCAATAGCTTCATCAATATTCCTTTTGGTTGAAATATTTGTTGTATTTTTTATGATTGATTAAATCTTATGAGATTTTTGAGGTCTATAAGTTGTTAGTTTTTTACCTGCCATACCCAAAATATCCAGCCATTTTATAAAGCTTATGAGAACTTCAGTTGTTTGATTTTTTTCTTTAAGTAATAGGTGCACTATATGGGTAATGACTGTTATTTTCAGTTACTGCATGAGACATATATTCTTTATCTTTTTCTATGTAGCTAACATTTGTAATCACAGAGTTCAATCTTGACCTCCTCTATTCCTAGTTAGAATTGTGTAAATTATCTTCATAATTATCTTGATATGCCGGAGTTAGCCCTTCTATATGAGATAAAGATATGTAAGACTGACTTTATTTACCTGGGACTCAGCATGATTTGAAGAAACTGATTGTCTTAGTGACCCAGAGTAACCGGAAGTCTTTGAAAATTGACTGAAGTTCACCACCACTAAATCATTCCATAGCAGTCCTCATGGTCTCTCTGGGAAACGGTGGCCAAAAGTCTTTGGGCTCTGTGTAAGCACATCTGCTCCCAGACACACACATTCTCTCTGTCTCTCTCTTATTGAATTTATCACTTGACCTCACCTCAATATTAGGAAATCTGGTTCTAAGACTCAGTGGGTCACTTTTTTGCTGAAACTTTGAGATTAAGTCACTTCAAACCTTGAGATTAAGTCATATCTTGTTGTCTTATGATAAAATTGATGTCTTTGTTTCACTGGGAATCTGTAATCTCATTCCTTGGAACTCTCTATCTGTACCATTGCAGATTCCTTCCTGGATCAGTCCCTTCCAGCCTCTTTTCCACTTCCCTTCACACTAAGAGTAATAAAAGTAGCTGCTGGACAACACAACTGTAATTATTAGAGATTAGATAAATCTGCTTCCATGTGCATGCTTGTCCTTGCTTAATAAAGATTATCTTGATTTTAAGGCATTGTATTTCTCGATTATCTCTTGGTTTTGGGAAAGTGGGACTTAGATTCTAGAGGTCTCAGTGCACCGGGGTGTTTACTCCTCTTTGGGAGAAAGGGAACCCTAAGATTTATAGAGTTCATGTCTTAGCTTACAGAATAAAAATTCCACTTAAAATATACCAGGAATATCTTCTGTAGCTATTATTTTTCCCCTGGCCTATCCTATTATGTATATGGTACCTTTCTGGGTCCACTGATTTTACTGCTATTTCTCCTTTCCATGAAGCTTAGGTCATTCGATACTTTTCAAGGTTGGCCAAGATTTCTGAACACTTTTGATGTGTGCATCTGTGTGTTTGTGAGGCTCTGTGTCTGTGTGCACCGGAGTATTTGCTGCCTTGCAACTATTTCTATTCTCCTCAGTGAGCTCATTTCACCATCTCTATCTTTTGTTGATCAGCATCCTTCTATTTTCAGGATTCCAAGTTATCTTGCTGGATCGGAATGAGCATTGTCTCATTTAAAATGAACAAGGGATGGGTTACATTCCCTGTCAGAAAAAGAAGACGAAAAGCAAGCAAGATGGAAAGCTGGATACTCTAATAGCGAACACAACATAACTCAGAGAGGTACCTCTTCAAATATACTAATTTTTTTTATTTTCTCTTTTTTTACTTCAAACACTGTGGTTTTATCTCAGTACAAATATAGTACAACTGAGGAAAGCATATTTTATTGAAAAGATAATTTCTTCCTCCTACTTAGCAGCTGGAAAACAAAATGAAATCTAGTAAAACAAAGAAAGATTCTTAAAGGAACGAAATGTGGCTATACATGTGTATGCACGTGTGTGTGTAAATATGATATATGTAACATATGTGCAAATAGCGTTCATTCATTCATGCAGAATCCACAGCAAGACCTATGTGTGTTTATATAGGTATGTGTATATGTCTATGCATGGATATTTATATGATTAAAATGACATTCACAAATAGATGATTA
Source organism: Gracilinanus agilis (assembly GCF_016433145.1). Classification (NCBI taxonomy): domain Eukaryota; kingdom Metazoa; phylum Chordata; class Mammalia; order Didelphimorphia; family Didelphidae; genus Gracilinanus; species Gracilinanus agilis. Next base: position 108,724,242 of record NC_058135.1, read on the forward strand.
GGCATAATATGCAATATATGTATATGTGCACATACATATGCTCATAAATGTGTGTTTATGTTAACATGTATATTACCTGCATAAATATGTGATGTGAAATATACAATATACATAGTTATTAATGTCATTCTATATTATATTGTATAGGTAATTGGGTATATATGCATATACTTATACTTTTTTTTTTAAACCGTTACCTTCCGTCTTGGAGTCAATACTGTGTATTGGCTCCAAGGCAGAAGATTGGTAAGAGCTAGGCAATGGGGGTTAAGTGACTTGCCCAGGGTCACACAACCAGGAAGTGTCTGAGGCTGGATTTGAACCTAGGACCTCCCGTTTCTAGGCCTGGCTCTCAATCCACTGAGCTACCCAGCTGCCCCCTATACATTTTTTCTTATGAACTTCTTCTTTTAATAATAAAGGGTATATGTGGATAATCACCATTATTCTTCTGTCTAAATAACATTATCTTTAGTGGTTTCTAAACAATTATACTAAAATTAGAATTATAATAAAAGTGGAATCAGTATCTCTCAGATAGGTTTTGACAGATATTTTACTTTTCCAAAGGTTTTTATGGTATATCCTCTCATTTAAAAAAAAAAACAAACAACTTTTAACCTTGGATTTTAGAATCAATATTAAGTATTGTTTCCAAGGCAGACGAACAATAAGGGCTAAGCAGTTAGCTTAAGTGACTTGCCCAGGGTCACACTGTTAGGAAGAGTTTGAAGCCACATTTGAACCTGTCTCCCTGCCTGGCTCTGTCTCCACTGAGCCATCTAGCTTTCTTAGTTTGCTCATTTATAATAAAGCCACATAGTCATAATGGTAGTAACAAGGGGATACACCGGCTAGACAGATACAGTGACAAGTTCTGAACCGTTACTTGACTTTATTGAAAAAGAGCCTCATTGACAGATTCAGACTGAGGGAACTATTTTGGTAAGACCTTCAGATCATAGATTTAGAAGGAAGAAAGGATCTTTGAGGTCATTTTATAGATAAGGAAAATGTGGGGAAAAGAAACTACATGACTTAACTGGCTACAAAGTAAGTAAACCCTAGTAAATGTCTGAATTGGGATTGTAACTCAGATAATTATGACTCTGAATCCAATCTCCTCTCCATTATGCCATCCTGACTTTAGATAAAGTGAGACATTTCTGAATATGTCAGTACACTCAGAAATATGTAAGTCAAAATGGGCATCTTAACTTTGTTGTTTCTTTGAAAAATATTGTAAAGCATTTGTCTCTTCCATGTTCAAATTGGAATGGCCATGTACTGCACATGGCTAAGTGAAATTTCAGTTGTTAATTAAATTGCTGTTTCTCATGATACTTTTGTAGATGTGGTGAAATGACATGCCCTAAATGAGAATATTATTAGGTGGACTTAGAACTTAGAACTACCAAAGTAGGAATCAGCTAATCAGCTGGGTTTTAATTAATTAGATTGCCACAAAATTTCTCTTCAGTCTTGTGATGTTTAGCATTTTTTGTTGTTGACAAAAGTATAGATGGCATGCTTGTAGCTTACAAAAAAGAATTCTGATGCAGATAGCTAACAAGTCAGATGACAGAGTAATAATAATAATAAATGAAGAGGCCAGTGCATTGGATCAAAACAAATAAGATAATTTTACTAGAGATAAAAATAAATTCCAACATGGTTTCAAAAATAAACTTTAGAGGAATTCCATGTAAACTAGAAAGACCTCCAGGAATTGATTCAGCAGAGTGAAAGGAGCAGAGCCAGAAGAACATTGTACACAGAGACTGATATACTGTGGTAAAATAGAATGTAATGGACCTCTGTACCAGCAGCAATACAATGACCCAGGACAAATCAGAGGGATTTATGGTAAAGATGCTACCCACATTCAGAGGAAGAACTGCAGGAGAGGAAACATATAAGAAAAAGAACTGCTTGAACACATGGGTTGAAGTGGACATGATTGGGGATGTAGACTCGAAACTACCACACCAATGCAACTATCAACAATTTGGAAATAGGTCTTGATCAAAGACACATGTTAAAACCAGTAAAATGTGCATCGCCATGGGGGGGGGGAGGTCAGGGGGTGAAGGGGAAAGTAAAAGCATGAATTATGTAAGCAGGTTAACTTTTCTAAAAAATAAATATGTTTAAAATTAATAAAAAATAAACTTTACTAGTAAAAGATGGAGAAAGTAGAGTTCAGTGATTGGTGTTACAATATAATTCAAGCTCAATATGTTAATAATCTGCTATGATGACCAAAAAAGTCAATGAAATTTCAGCAGAATTAAGAAAAGAATTGTTTTTACAGTAAGGAAGATCATTGTTCTTTTATCACCCTCGTCAAACCAGATATCAAGAATTGTATCCTCTTCTGAATTTCTCATTTTAGAGAGATAACTGATGAATTAGAAAACATTTGTAGGAGAGTTAGAAAGTGAATAAAGGGATTTGAGATCATGTAATATGTAAATTGGTTGAATTAATTAAGGGTGTCTGGTGAAAGAAAAGGCTTTGAGCATTAATTGAATAGCATGTGATAACTGTCATCAAATATTTGAAAGATGGGCATTTAGAAGAAGTATTTTGAGAGTAGTATTAGGAAAAATGAATAGCAGTTGCAACAAGAAAGATGTTTGGATCAAAGTAAAGAAAGATACTTCCTAATGATGCTAACCAAAGATGGAATGAATGGTGTTTCATAAGGCAAAGTGTTGTCTGTCCCTAGAGGTTTTCAAATGATGGCTGTATCACTACTAGCTAGGGACGTATTAGAAAAGACTCATCATCCAAACATTGGACTGGGTGGTTCTTTGAGTTTTTTTTTTCATCTCTGAAACAGTATGATTCTATGAGATCAAGAGTAGTCTGTTTTATTGAGATAATAATTTCCAGGTTTACCATCTCTTCTCTATAAATCAATATGACAAAAAAATCCTTTATTTCTTTTACTTAGTGCTATGTAGACACAACCTGTATGGTTGATCTGTCTTGCAGGAACATTTTGTGCACTTCTCTTGATATTTTCTGCAAATGAAATCTCTGTGAGAAGAGTGGCTGCATGTTGGTGCTTGAGCTGTCTAAAATATGCAAATAAACAATTAAGCAAATAAGCCCTTCATTATCTAGTCACAGGAATTGTTAGGATACGCATCTTCTCAATGCACAAGAAAATACTAAAATATGTTTTCAAATACAGGGTGAGAAAGGCTGGTTTCATTATTCCATCCCAGGGTTAAGCTCTAAAATTTGTTCTAACTATTCAAAAAATAGGTCCTCCAGAGAATGAAACCATGAGATAAAGGGGAAAAATATCTTCTCATCAGCATACATAGTCTAAAAGAGACTTGAAGATGCCTATGAAATATCAAATAAGGGAATTTCCTTCTTGACAGAAACTGGAAGATCATGAAAATGAGGGTAAATTTTTTTATTGGAACCTTTTCTCCCCTATTTAAAAAACTGATTGCATTTATAGGTGGACCTTTTATTATAAACATTTCTTATATCAGTTCATACTGGTAAATTGCTGTAACATATGGGGCATTTTATTCACTATTTCAGGCTGTCTCTCTGAAAAGCAAAAGTCCACATGGATTTAATCTGGCACTAAAAGATAGTAAATGCCCCTTTCTGAAAACCAAATGATCATAGGAACTGGAATAAACAACAGGATTCTGAGATTCAGTTTCTGTATTTTCCAAATTTATCAAAGCAAATCAACTCCCCCAAAATTATCTATTCTAAGGTATTATATGGGACAGCTAGATAATACAATGAATAAAGTGCCAAGGTCCATAAAGTAGGAAGACCTATGTTCAAATCTAATCTAAGGTACTTCTAGCAGGAATACTCTGGGCCTCAGTTGTTTTTTTTGTTTGTTTTTGTTTGCCTCAGTTTCCTCATCTGTCAAATGGGAATAATAACAACACCTGTCTTCAGGGTGGTTGTGAGGAACAAATGAGATAATAATTGTAATATACCTAGCACAGTGCCTGGCACATGGCATCACTATATAAAAGGTAGCTTTTATTATCATCTTTATTATTTCTGGATTTTGATATTTGCCTGATGCAGCCTATCAGGGCTCTCCTGCTCTTGGTCTTATTTCATGGTTCTGCCTGCCTTGAACTAGATCTTCCTTATTTCAAACAACCTAAAACCAGCCACTGTCCCTTACTTAAACTTTGAGTAACTGGAACTACTTCCTAAGGCATCCATTTTTGCTGACCCTTTTTGCCCCAACATTAAATAGATCCCAAGTCTATTATTTCTTTTTGTCCTCTGGACCACTGAACAAAGATTCAGACTAGTACCCAGTATTATGTGCACATTCTCTCAATAGTACTTTCTTTTCTCCACGATTCTTTTCCATCCAGCCTCTCCCCTCTTATTCCCCAGAACAAAATAATGTCTTATCAAGGCAATGGCATTATGCAAAGTCCTACATTTTGATATTGTAGTAACATTATCTCATATATTTTTTAAAGGACAGAATTCATATAATCCTGAAAAAACTGAGTAGCAGCTTCATTAACTGAAAAGCAGAATTTTTTTTCTCATAACCCCATGGTTTAAAAGTTATTGAAAGGTCTAATTAATTCTATTGAATAGATTTTTAAAAAGTGTCAGAATTAACTTTGCTAATTGTGAGGAATTAAAAATAGACTCTACTTAAAATAATTATAGGTTATTTAGATGTTACTGGTATGTCACAGTTTGCCAACTTGTTGCTTATTTTTCTCACATAAAAAACAATTTGAACAATAATAGACAGCATTTTATATGGAAATGAACATTTAAACTCTATTGTGATTCATGACTGCCTAATGTTTTGTTTTGTAAAATTGCTATTCTCCTTAACATAATAATGAAAAAGTAGCTTGGCATAGTAAATAAAGGATCAGCCTTAAATTTAGGAAGATCTAGGTCCAATCTGTCTCTTACAGTAACTCTGAGACTATAGGAAAATCTTTTAACTTCTCAGTCTTTCAGTGACAAAAACACAACCAAACCACTTCTTGGCCCTTGCATTTGTCTTTTATTTCCTCTGTAATGTTTGAAGATAGTGGGATTTATAAGCATGTTTGTCTCTTCTGTTTCATTGGAATATGACACCTTGCTTATTATTTATTCCTTTCCCATTGATTCAAAGTATTTACCTCTGGTCTTTGCATCAGGAATGATTAAAAGTACTTTATTCTATTGAAGGTCTATTTACCCCCTATAAGATTATACTTAGTTTTGTAGGATATTATTCTTAGTTTCCAATATTTTACTTTTGCCTTTTTTGGTTATCACACTTCGAGTTTTTTCCCCCTCCTTTATAATAGTCTTTTGTGATCAGTGGTGTTGTTCCTTGGTATTTGAATTCTATCTTCCTGGTCGCTTGAATTATTTTTGTATCATTTAACTTTGTACTTCTCTTTAAAACAAACAAAAAAAACAAAATCCTTTACCTTCCATCTGCCCAAAATTGGCTTTTTGTCAATGCGGCTAGCTTTTATCCTCTTTTCTTTTATCCCCAATTTTCAGTAATTTAGAAGTTGACTATGGTTTAAGATCCACCGAAAAAGACCAGTCTTTTTCACTGGATCTCAGGGGGGTAATGTGTTATTTAAAATTACTGGGGTTCCATTTAGAAGTATTTGACAAACTTCCTGTGAACATGTGGGTGACTTTGAGACTACATTTTCCGTGTTCCAATGGGTTTCCAGTTTCTGATGTGATTACATCAACCAAAGGGAACCAATGTAGAGCGTGACTTAAAATAGGGATGGAGCTTGGGCTCACTCTCTTCCTACGAAGCAGCCAAAGGAAATAGAAAGTATGGACTGGCAGGCAGTTTGAATAGATCTTAGCCAGGCACATGGTCCAATTTTATTCTATCAACATGGGCCTAAATAAAATGTTAGTTTTCCTCATAATATCAGCCTTTATCATTTTTAATCTTTACATACCTTAGAATCAATACTGGTTCCAAGGAAGTTTGGTTCCAAAGAAGAAGAAAAATAAGGGCTAGGCAATGGGGATTAAGTCATTTGCCCATGGTGGCAACAGCTGAGAACTGACTGAGGTCACATTTGAACCCAGGACCTCATATCTCAAGTCTTGACTGTCAATCCACTGAGTTACCTAGGTGCTCCCTTGACTTTCTTCTAATATTTCTGATCATATTATCAAATAATTTATTTGGCCATTGATTCTATTCTTCAGGTAGTCCACTACTTTTCCACTTCATGTTTTAAACTATTTTTGTTTGTTTTTTTCCTTGAGAATTCCAATTTCATCTTTTAATGTTTTATTTCTTTCTTCTGCTCTTGGAGTTCTTATGACCAATGATGTTCCCCCAGAAACTTGTCTTATATTTATTGTAGATTTTCTCTTGTTTGTCATGTAGAATCATAGTACTCTTCCCTGAATTTACAATTATCTGATTTTTATTTATATAGCCACTCTTGTTTCCTGGAACTTTGTTTATCAAAGATTAGGTTAACATCAATACCCAGCATATCTTTTTTCACAAGTAGAAACTTCTGAGTATCTCCTTATGCATTGTTGAACTATATAATGAGATTTCCAGTTTCTCTTTGCTCTTGCTGATTTCTGTTTCTTTTGGAGGCCCTTTACAATTTTTCCTTGGCTATTTATCAAGGAAAATGAGCTTAGCAAGGCCTTTCACAACACTATCTTACCCCAACATTCATATTATTTTTACCCATTTGAGTGTATGTCCTTTGTGGGATGAAATATTTCTAGTTTATTTTTATGTCTTCTATAATACTTACCACAGGGTCTTCCATTAAAAATTGTTTACCACTGAAGACTACCTTATAAAAGATAAATTTTAGGAGTGATAAAAGCGACAATAAAGGCCAAAGGTAGTGGAAAAGAAAGGAAAGATGGTATTAAGGTATTCAATATGTATTTAAAGACTTAATATGTGCCATTTAGCATATTTAAATCTCATCATCATACTAAATAACTTGATTGATATTTAATACCTTCTCAATACCTCATTGGTCTCTCCCCTCTGATTAGAGATCTGGACGATAGAGAATTAATTTTCCCCCAAGTCTTCTTTTATAGATCTAAGAGGGTGCCCTCTTCCTTACTTTCCAATTTCATTTTGTGCATTGATTTCCTCTCTTAGATTATAAGCTTCTTGAGGACTGAAAGCAAGACTGGCTTTGTTCTTCTTATTTGAATCCCCAGTTTTTATCACAGTGCCTGGAATACTGTAGGCTCTCAATAAATGACAACTAAATTGAATTGAACTAATAAACATTGAAGATGCAAAGAGAAATAAAAGTGGCCCCTGCCATTAATGGACTCCCAATCTAAAGAGGAAGAGAATATGCAAATAATGAGGGACATATACAAAATATACAGGGCAGATAGAAAGTATTCCCAAAAAGGAAGGCAGAAGAGCAAGGAAAGAAGCTGACTAGGAAGGCTGATCATTCCAGATAAGTGGTCAGTTAGTATAAATATATACATATTTATTTAGATATAAAATACATAGAGCTTTAGAGAATGTAGCCCTAAAAATTATAGAATGCTATGAAAATATAATATTTTTCCCACTAGGAAAGAGGAGAAAAAAAACAATCATCAAGAGATTTAAAATTATATCCTTAAATTTTTGTTGGATCACACACTCTGCAATTCTTTATCAAATCAAAATACTACATTATAAAACCTTAGAATATAAAAATGTTCTTTTTTTCATTTTTTAACTTTGGCTTATAAGGAGAGCTTATCTTGATCTGCTAAGGGCAAAGAACAAGCTAGTTTGATAAAGTAGTGACAATCACAGAGAGCTGCTCTCACCTTACAAGTTTGAAGGATTAGTTAAGGCTGCAAAGTATTTATTCATTTTTGATTAAACAAGGTATTTTAACATGTAGGAAGAGAATTCTGGCAATGAGCTCTCCATAAGCTTTTTTAATGTCAGTCTTCACCTTCACTTGAACTACAACATTAAAAATTGAAAAGATGGGAATACTGGGTGGACAAGACTGAGTTGTTCTCATCATGGGGTGAAGGGAAAAGTATTGCGTCTTTGATGTATAAATAATCAGTGACATTCCAAAAAGTGTTTTTTTTTCCTTTCCACTCACTTCCCATGACATTTTATTTCCAAATACCATAGTACATACATATAGCTGTACTATTTGCAAACCACAACTTATATTTAGAAATAAATGAAAAGTCCTATTTGCTGTTTGTTGTTGCTTTGGTCTATAGCTCCATCTATAAGAGTAAACAGTCTATAGTCTAACTCTACATTACAATAAAAATCCAACAGATAGATGTGACATTTCTGCACCTTCAAGAACTCAGTCAATTTTGAAGAAAAGTGTGTATACTCCAAGCTCGTAGAGTTTCAAAATATTCTGAAGGAAAACGGACTCAGAGAGCAAAGTGTCAGCAGCATACATGGGAGCCAATATACTACCAACAGGAATGTCATAGTTCAGCCTCACTTTGTGCCTTCTCATTTCTTATGACATTCTTGTTGAAGTTAACTGGAGCAACAAGCTGCTATGGGATTCTCAAGTGACATTTATGCCTTTGTTGTGGTGACTGGTGCTGCTAGAGTATGCTGCTGTTAAAATAGCAAGGCAGGAGCTAATACCAAGCCTGCCAAAAATATACCAATATCTCATGCGACATTCATCATGTCCAGTTCTTGAGGATGGGTAATGATAAGACTAATTGTGTTTTCTCTGATGACTCTTCTTTCACAAAAACCAAACCAAGCCAGTCAACTAAACAACAACAGCAATAATAGTATAGTAGATAGAGGAAGCAAAAGAATGTTTCGTGGCTACAAGGGAGGGGGCAATCAATTTTTTAAAAACATACTATTTTCAGTTTTAACCTGGTTTTTCTTTTATTCACTGCATGGTGTTATACATATTCCCTTGCCCCTTATTAATGCATTTTTGCAATCAAATGTTTTATGATGGATTATAAGGATGTTCAAATCTAATTTATTGGTCTGAAATAAATTGCATAAATATATTGCATAAATATAATAGAGTTAACAAGACAATATGAAATAATGGTTAGAAGCCAAGGCTTGGCGTAGAAAAATCTTGGAGACAGTGTCAAATCCTCTTTCTACCACATAATATTTGTGTAACTATGGAAAAGTCCTTAAATTTCCCATTGTTCCAGACTACTCCTAAGCTGCTACAATGGTTGGGAAAAAAGTCTTATTTCTTTAGTCAGTCAGAAGGTTTCTATTCAAATCTTATCTTTGATACTTAGTATATGACCTTAGATAAATTTCTCAACCTTTGGTAGCTTGTTTTTTTAATCTCTAAAATGAGAGAGTGTTGAATTAGATGACCTCTGACACCCATTCCACTTCAGAATCTATGATCCTATGATCTAAAATTAAAATTAGCTTGCTAATTTCCATTATTGGATGGGGCTTCCACACCCAAAGAATAATCCAACAAGACAGAAAGACAATGATTTGAACAAATTATGTTATGTAATTGTAATGGGTTATTGTTGTGCCATAAGAAATGATGATAAGATGATCATTTAAAAAAAATCAACAACCTGGAAAGACTTACATGAAGTGATGCAAAGTGGAGTGAGCAGAACCAGAGGAATTCTCTACACAGTAATAATAATAGTATCTGATGATCAATTGTGAATGACAACTATTATCAATAAGACAAGGATCCAGGACAAGTCCAAGGGACTTATGATGAAATAGGCCATCCACCACCATTGAAGGAACTGATAAAGTCTAAATGCAGACTGAAGTATACCATTCTTTACTTTTTTCCTCCATTAATTTTTCTCTATGGTTAAGTGGTATGCGTCTTCTTTCACAGCATGAGAAACATGGACATATGTATAGGGATAACATGTGCAACCAATATCTTAAAACCTGTCCTCTTGGGTAAGGAAGAGGGATGAAAGCAAGGGATAGAACATAGATTGCAAAATGTCAGGAAATGATTCTTAAAAATTGTATCAACATGTAATCTGGAAAAAAAAAACTTTTAAAAAACCATCAACTTTTTTTGTTAACTTACCTGAAATCTTTGATATCGTACTCAGAGAATTTGAGAATGACAACATATTTCATGAAAATTTCAGAAAACAAGATGATATAAGCTAGAATGATGGACTAAATCTCACAAAATAGAATTTAATGAGGATAAATATAAAGTCCTATTCTTCGTTTCAAGTAATCCCCTACCCAAATATAGAATAAATGCGGCAGAGATAAACAATAAATTTGTCAGAAAAATACTTGGGAATTTTTTTTTAAACCCTTGTACTTCGGTGTATTGTCTCATAGGTGGAAGATTGGTAAGGGTGGGCAATGGGGGTCAAGTGACTTGCCCAGGGTCACACAGCTGGGAAGTGGCTGAGGCCGGGTTTGAACCTAGGACCTCCTGTCTCTAGGACTGACTCTCACTCCACTGAGCTACCCAGCTGCCCCAATACTTGGGAATTTTAGTGGACTCCAAGACTTGAGGTATCATGTATTTCAGCATTAGGAAATTGAAATGTCATCAGAAATGAGGGTAGCTAGGTTGTTCAATGTATAGAATTTGGGGATGGGAGTCAGGAAGACTAATTATGCTGAGTTTAAATCTGACCTCAGACACTTACTAGTTTTGTGACTCTAGGAAAGTCATATGATGCTGCTTCTCTGTTTCTTCATCTGGAAAATGAGCATGAGAAGGAAATGGCAAATCCCTCCCCTCTCTTTGCCAGGGAAATCCAAATGGGGTGATTAAGAGAAAGACATAACTGAAGAATGACTAAACAACATTAAGTGAAATTAAGTATAGTATGATCTTGCTTTTTTTCTTTCCTAATCATAACTATATGAAATATTAATCTCATTTTTAATAATCCAGTGATGAGTGATTAAAAATATAACAGTAGGGAAACCATGCTATATAATGATTAGTTGAATGAATGTGGAATTTTTTAAAAAAGGAATCTTGTAATTAGGAAAGGGGAAGTCTTGACAAGCATCTTCAATTATTTAAAGAACTGCCATGAGTAAAAGGGACCTCACCTGTACTATTTATACAAAAAAAAAAAAACACAACTAGGATCCCTGGCAGAAGTTGAAGAGAGAAAAATTTATGCTTGACTTATTTTGGCAAGAGGAGAAGCTTCCTAACAATTAGAGTAATTGCAAAGTAGAACAGGTAGTCTTCAGGGAGAATTGGTTATCCCTTCATTGAAGGTATTCAGGTAAATGTCTAGGCAAGGCATTGTGCTGTATGTGGTAAGGGAGAATTCACTTCAGGTATGGATTGGACTGTAAGACTCCAGAGGTTTCCTCTAAACCTGAGATGTTTTGCTATTCTCTATTGAATGAATTTAAGCTTGTTATCATAGAGACACATTCTGTTTGAAATTGAAGGATTATGAAAAACAAATCTTATTGAAATTTTCCAGAAAAAAATGTAGATTGTTCAAGCTGTTATTTAAGGAGCTTGGCTAAAATTCCCCTGAAAAAATAATAAATTCAGGAATAGATTGTTAAATGCAGTTTATGAGTGTGCTTAGAAATGTGAGTGTTGAATTCATTGTAAACAAGTTCTGCATTATTATTATTTTATTCATATACAGTTCATATCATATGATAAATATATAATTCTATATTATTATTACTATTATATGGAATTTACATATTCATTGTAAACAAGTTCTGTGAAGAACTTTCTTTATTTTCTTTGATATACTTACCAGACTGGTGCATCTCTGTAATTTGGCAAAAAAATTAGCTAGCTAGAGATATTTCTATATATTGATATTGAATGTGTGTGTGTGTGTATATATATATATATATATATATATATATATATATATATACATAGGTATACAAACATTTATGGATATTTGGTATTTGGTAGTATATGGTATTTGGTGAATTATATATTATATGCTCATTTAATACATAATGCACATGTATGCATGACTATATATGCATCTACATAGCTCTACATTCATGAATATTAAAATATATTTCAGTAAGACACAGCAAATTCTCTCATGGACAAAATTTAGAAATCTGGATTTTGTGGTAATGCAAAAAATAGTTTCAGAGCTGATCTCAAAGAGCACTGATTACTCAAAAATTGTTTATGTAAAGAAAGAGATCTCTCACAGTATGCCAAAGGGTTCTAGGCATGGTCATACTATGTTTAAACCTTTTAATCAATAATTTGAATGAAAGTAGCATCTAGGAATGCTAGCCACTAATTTAGAGGTATTTCAGAGAGGCAGATTCTCTGTTAGTATAAGGACTAACTTGTTAACACAACTGTCTAAAAGTAGAATGGAATACCCCAATCAGTAGAGGTTACCAAACAGTGGAAGTATTAAACAGAATTTTCTATCTGTAAGAAATATTTTAAAGGGATCCATGTTTCAGACAGGAAATGGACTTGGCTTAGAGTAGCATCTCAAATTCAAATAGAAATGAGATATAACAATTCATAAGTATCCCTATAGGCTACATATTGACAGATTTAAATTTCAGTGTTACATTTGGTTATATTTTTATTTATTTTAAAACATTTCTTGATTACATTATAAGCTGTTTCAGACTGCAGTTGGGAGTATTCTAGGTCTTATGTTTGATACCTATTAACAAAAGTAATTCTAACATCTCTACAAACTCTATAATTCTTTGATTTCATATAATTCTGCTATTTTATTTGAGAAATTTGAATGGGATAAGGTAATTCATTCTTTAGGATATAGTATTACTAGAGAGAAAATTATATGGGCCTATCCTAACAAAATTAATTTTCCCCATCTTCTACTAGGGAATACTTTAGACGCCGAGGAGAATAAAGCTTGCCAAAGTTTTAACTGTTTTATTGTGTGTTATTCTTCTCTGTTATTTAATCAGTGAGTTATATCATCTCTGCTCTTTACTTGAAACTCCAGATATTTTCTTCATATTAAGATATTAGATATGCTTTTCATCCCCTTAGGATTGGGCATTCAGAGTTCAGTTAAACCAAATTCAATTTTGAGTCAGGAATCCTAAAGGTGCAAAAGTAAATTTTTTGTTTCTAAAGTCATTCTCTTTGGGGCATTTCAGTTTTTATGTTCTATCTCTATGTCATTTCACTCTTACTAAAATCCCCTGATTCTAAATTTTCTCTACATAAAGTGATTTTTTTGTTTCTTTGAAAATTGACTTTAATGTTTTTTATACCAATTTTCTAAACCATATTTTAAACTCTTTTCTAAGGCTTAAAATTATTTTCCCTCAGTACAGTATTACATATATGTAGTTTCTTTCTAATAAATGTGACTTTTGCTCATTTTGTCACAATGAGGTTATTCAAGAATCAATTAATTGCATTTTTTTCATGGGAGAGAGAAATATGAGCAGTCTCCTAAGAGGGACAGTAAAGTTACAAAAGAAAACCTCTATTTTGTTTCCCCACTTATTACTCAGAAAAACTGTCTCTATTTCCATTTTATGCTCCTCATTCTAACTAATTTGTCATTGTTCTCAAAAGATAAGGATGAGGCTTGTTGCTCAGGCAATAATAATAGAACAAGAATGTAATAAAAGAACTGATTGGATTTTACACTTATGGTCAACTCAGGCTTAAAATTGTCTTTAGTTAATTCTTTCTTGCCCCAGTCAAGGTGAATTTTCCCTGATCTTCACAGAGTTATCCAGGTTCCCAATGATATATCCCCTGAGGGAATAAAATAGAAGTAAATAAAAGGTATACAATAAGTAGTGAGTTATCTAACCAAATTCTTGAAGAATAGAAATATATGCACTTAAAAACTATGGAATACCTAGGAATTCATAGAATCCCAATTTTGTAAGGAATTCCTTTTTACATAATCTATTCTAACTCACAATAAGGATGTCCATAGTCTAAGACATTCTTTGAGTGGGCATTAATTAGTTCTTGAAGATTTCTATTGAAATTGCATAGTGGGTAGGAATCTATACTTGCCATAAGGTGAATTCTTCTCATTGGGCTAACTAGATGTGTCTCTGGACAAGTCACTTAATCTCTCAAACTAATTTTTCTCATCTGTCAAACTGAGATAATAATATGACCAATTTCATAGGGTCATTTTGAATATAAAATGAGATCCTTTATAAATATTAAGGCATTATGAAATATTAGATAATAGTAACGACAACAACAATTTTCCAAATTTTCCATTTTGTTATTTTCTTTATATAGACAACATTTACCTCCCTAAAAATTTAAATTGAATGGAATCCTATTAAAATTCTTCATATCCTTGAATGCTTCAAGATTATTAATGATAAACTATTGGTGGACAGACCAATTAACATGGAATTAGGATATGGATCATGTGGGCTTTAAAAGTTTTCAAAAAAAATTTCATTTGGAATGTGAAATATGATAATCATTGATGGACTGTTGTGTATTTAGTTGCATCCCAGCAATCTAATGTGCGAAGACCCTGCTACTTTTTTATTTCAAAATATTATTATCTCACTTACAGCAAAAATATAAATAGAGTTTCTGGAAGCTCCACTAAATGTGCTAATATTTTTCCAAAGATTTTCTCCTTTGCATCCTCCAATTGAAGCCTTTAAGTGCTATTTAAAGATATTTTAGAAATTGATGAGATTAGCAAAGAGAAGACAGAAAACACCCTGTATCTTTCAGATGACAATTGGAATTCAAGGAACAGTGAATAAGAGAAAAGTATAAGCTCTCTTCACTTCTTCACTTCCATTTCAAGTGACTATCCCTAAAGTTGGTTTTCTATAAGACTTTGGACCAATTATAACTGTAATTTTTTTGGTATCATAGTATTCCATTAGATTAATTATAAAGTATCCCTGGAAGAATACTGGTGTTGAGGGGTGAGGTATTCAAGCAAAAAAGCTACTTGTAATCAATAGAAGTATTGTACATTAATTCCCAAATGCAATTCAAACTGATCTATTACTATTCAATTTTGGACTCCAATAAATTTCCATCTGCCGTGCAATATCTGTACAAGATATTTATAATGATTAATTAAATCATTGTGCTACTCATCTAAATGTATGTCATGATCCAGACAATATATGGTCCTCATCCCCTTTATGTTTTTTATATGGATGACAAAGCCAGTTTCTTTGGAGTGACTCCTTAAGTATAATCAATAGTGTTCTGGGCCTCTCTATAGTTAGGACAATGCCATCCATAAACAAAATTTATGTTATAATTATAAAGCACTTTGAGATAAGACAGTCGTTTCCCTTCATGGTTCCACCATTAGTCTCATGATATATTTGATAGCAGTTAATATTAGTAATCTATCCTCTCTCTCTCTCTCTCTCTCTCTCTCTCTCTCTCTCTCTCTCTCTCTCTCTCTCTCTCATTTTTCCTACCTTCACTCTTCCTATTGGTAAATAAACTACCATAAAAGTCATCCTGACTTGGGTCTTCAATTTGGAAATCATATAATCCATTTTCTGGTGACCAAACTCTTAAATATCGAGTTCAACCATAATTTTTCCCCTTTTACATTTTCTACCTTATCTACCCAAGTTAATTGATAATCAATAAGACTATAAGGCCTTAATTCTGTTTCTCAGTCAACTTACAGTCCCAGAGAGAGCAAGCCACAAGCCACACACACTCCTTTCCCCAAGAGACCGAGAGAAAAAAAAGCCTTTTCCAACGATCTGCAACTTTCAAAACCCCACTCAGCCATACCCTTCTAATTGTCACCAATTGCCAAGTGGCACCTGAAAAATATGATTGCTCCTTTTCCTATTAAGTATAAAAAAGGAGAAATTAATAAAAACTCTCTTAACAATACTAAGTGAATAAAAAATGCTTGTTGATGTCATGTCTTTTTGCCATACTGTCACCCCATCAGTGGGCTCTTAAAAATCTAGAGTCCTGATAACAATTGATCTTTCACAAAGAAAGCATTTAGGATTTAAAAAATCTCAAATCATTGATTGAGGTGGATCTTGGGGAAAGCCGTCTAGGATTTTGGAGGCCCTATGGATTTTTTATTAGATGGGCAGAAGACTACCTACATTTAGTTTAGTCACAATTCATGATGGATAGAAACCCTAGAGTTTCAATTCAATACATTAAGCAAATATTTTAAGCACTTACAATGAGCATGATTTCTTGATAGGCATTAAATTCCTTAAATAGGTATAATTCATCTTATTGTGCTTTGTTTTATTGTGTTTCATAGATATTCATTTTTATACAAATTGAGAGTTTATGGCAACAGATCATAAAGCAAATCTAAATGCCATTTTTTTTCAACATCATGTACTTACACTGCCTTTATGTGTCACATTTTGGTAAGTCTCAGATTGTTTTTAACTTTTTCATTATTGTTATATCTCTTATGGTGACCTTTGATCAATGGTCTTTGATGTTACTATTTTAATTATTTCTGGGTACCATTATTCAAGCCTATATGAAACAACAATTTTTTTAAACCCTTAACTTCTGTCTTGGAATCAATACTGTGTATTGGCTCCAAGGCAGAAGAGTGGTAAGGGTAGGCAATGGGGGTCAAGTGACTTGCCCAGGGTCATACAGCTGGGAAGTGTCTGAGGCCGGATTTGAACCCAGGACCTCCCATCTCTAGGCCTGGCTCTCAATCCACTGAGCTACCCAGCTGCCCCCTGAGACAACAAATTTAATCAGTAATTACTATGTGATTTCTGATTGCTCTACCAACAGGCCCCCATCTCTTTCCCACTCAGTGGAGTTTCCCCGTTCTCTGAGAAACAACAGTATTGAAATTAGGCTAATGAATCATCCTATGGGGACCCCTAAGTGTTCCAGTGAAAGAATAAGTCTGTAAACTTCATAGTTGTCATATTTTAAGAAATTGATGGTCCAGAGGAAGAACTGTTTGACTCAGATCGATGTAGATCAAAGAATGTAGAGTTATCTTTTATATCAGTGTACTTACTGTTTTACTTTGGGGTTTTGGTTTTGCATGGCTGTGCTCTTACAACAATGACCAATATGAAAGTGTATTTTGCATGATAATTCATGTATGGTCCAGATAAAGCTGATTACCATCTCCAAGTTGTGGGAAGGAAAGGAAGAAAGTAGTTTGGATCTCATAATTTTGGAAAATGTATGTTGAAAATTATTGTAACATGTAATGGGAAAACAAAATATCTTTGAATAAAAAAAAATGCCAGAGCCATCCAATTCTTCAGCAACCATCACTCTGATCATTCAGCAGCCATCAGTATTAAGGCATCCACCAGAAAAATGATCATGACTTGAAAGTTAGTATTTTTAGCAATTTTTAAAATTAAGATATATACATTTTTATACATACTACTATTGCACACTTACTAAACTACAGAATAGTGCAAACAAAAATTTTATATGCACTAGGGAACCAAAAAACTCTTGTGACTCACTTTATTGTGATATTCACTTTATTACAGTGATTTGTAACTGAACTTGCAATATCTACAAGGTGTGCCTGTATTAGATACAGATGAGTTTTGTGGCACTGAATAAATAGATTAATTTAGTAGGAGGGAGAGAGAATGTGGAACTCAAAAATTTTTTTAAAGGAATGTTAAAAATTGCTTTTAAAGAATGCATGTCCTTCAGTTCAACAATAACACTCCTGGGTTTATACCCCAAAGAGATAATAAAAATGGGTTGTACAAAAATATTCATAGCCTCACTCTTTGTGGTGGCAAAAATTTGGAAAATGAGGGAGTGTTCCTCGATTGGGGAATGGCCAAACATATTGTGGAATCTGATGGTGATGGAATACTATTGTGCTGTAAGGAGGGATGCACTGGAGGAATTCCATGTGAATTAGAAAGACCTCCATAAACTGAGGCAGAGTGAAATCAGAAGAATCAGGAGAATATTGTACACAGAGACTGATACACTGTGAATGATCAAATGTAATTCACTTTGCTACTAGTAGTAATGCATTGATCCAGGACAATCCCAAGGGACTTATGAGAAAGAATGCTATCCATATCCAGAGAAAGAGCTGTGGGAGTAGAAATGCAGAAGAAAAAACAAGATTTTTCACTTCTTTATGTGGGTAAATGATTTGGGGTTTTGATTTTAAAAGATTACTCTATTAAGAAATGAATAATATAGAAATAGTTATCAGGTGATAACATGTGTAAAACCCAATATAATTTATTGTCAGCTCTGGGAATAAAGAAGGAAGATGGGAGAGAGAGAAAATGAATCATGGAAAATGGAAAAATATTTTAAAACAAAAATAAATTAAAAATAAATAAATTTTAAATTTTTTAAAAAGCTTTTAAATGTAATTAGGGAACTTTTTTTTAAATTAAAGAAATGGATTTTATAATGGTTTTTGTGAGATAGCTTGACAGTTTATATCCTGTTCTCTCCCTTGCCTCACAGATAATAGTCTTAAACAAGTTATGTGGCAGATTTCCTAGAGAATTTTCACATATCACCACCACTGATAATTCAGTCAATCTTCCTGCTCTAATAGGAACCATGACAGAATTGAGAAGTATCTGGGATATACTATATATTGGTTCCAAAGCAGAAGCGTGGTGAGGGTTAGGTCACACAGCTAGGAAGTATCTGAGGCTAGATTTGAACCTCAGACCACCTGTCTCTGGGTCTGACTCTCAGTGGACTCACTGAGCTACCTAGTTGCCCTAGCTACCACCCCCCACTCCCACCCCGATCAGTATCTAAAGGACTTGGCTCTATCTTTTGAGATAAATTAACATAATTAGGCATAGCTACTGCTTCAAAGGTATTTATCCATCAGTCCTTATTAGGAATTCAAGACAGGATTGACTGGCTAGTAACAAGGAAGATATCCATGCAGGGAGAAAGGTAATTCTCACCAAAGACGAGCCATTAGATCATAGATGTAACCTAAAGTCCGGGCTAATTATTTGCCAAGGAGACCTCGGCAGGTCAGTATTCAAGGGATTGAAGTGAATGGG
>NC_058135.1:108744709-108820223 GCF_016433145.1 Gracilinanus agilis
AGGGAAAGAGGGAGGAAGGAAGGAAGGAAGGAAGGAAGGAAGGAAGGAAGGAAGGAAGGAAGGAAGGAAGAAAGAAGAGGCTTTGTGACTTAAAAAATGCAAATAATAAGGAATACTTAATTGATTTTAATGATGCATTATTCAAGAGTCATAGAACATGTCATCTTATTTATTCCTTGCTCTTAAGTGGTACTTTTAAATAGCCAAAAATAGAGTTAATTTCATTTTTTAAAAAGTCTATATTTGTAATATGAATTCATCTAAGCTCTGTGTTGTGATGTTTATGTTCATTATATCTTGATCTGAAGTTGTCAAGTGTGGTGGCTTATGTCACAAAATAATTGGAACCATCTCAAGATTCCTAGCAAGTAATGTGAGGTGGTCTCGACTTTCTATCAAGAATTTTTCACCTAAAAAGAAATTTTTGAAAACATTTTTAAAACATGTCAAGTAATGTGTTTATGTAAGAGTGTCCCATCACGAATGTTCTATTCACCTTGCCTAAGCTTTCCCTAGATAATTCAAAAGAAGAGCTCTGTTTGAATATTCTAGAAAGCTCTAGGGTTCACTCTTAACTACCTCCATTCTGCAGGTCTCTTGCATGGCAAAAAAAAAAAAAAAAAAGAATGTTCATGGAGCAGTGTGATGATACCAAATTCATAAATGCTTTGTGTCTCTTCTTCCCCATTCAGAAAGAAGGATTTGGCTACTTTCCTGTTTGAATTTTCTATTTCTTATCATATTTCTCCAGTGAGTTGTTAGCTTGACCTTTAAATGTAATAACTGAAACTAATAAATGTCACTAGGTAGGATTTGCTATAGGAACCTCTATAACAACTGACTCGAGTTTATAAGCTGCCTAAAATATTTACTTCAGGATGAAAATAACCATGTTTATAACAAAAAGTATAATGAATTAAAATTTGAACAAAGATCTTCAAATCACTTTCTTTACCCAATTACCTTGATTTAATAGTACATCAATATCTTGCTGTGATATATAGATAAATAAAAGAATCTGTTGGTAGAATAGAGTTTCTGGCATCTGCTACCAAAATGGAATGGGTTCTAGCACTGGCTGATGGATAAAATATATGTGAAAGAAGGATGTCCATTATCACCACTACAATTTAATATTGTACAAGAATTTCTAGCTTATAGCAATAAGAGAAGAAGAAATACAAGGAATTAGAGTAGGCAATGGGGAAATAAAGCAATTATTCTTTGCAGATAATATGATGGTATACCTAGAAAATCCTAGAGAATCAAACAAAAAACTAGAAACTATTGACAACCTTAGCATAGTTGCAGGATATAATATAAACCACCTCATAAATCATCAGCATTTTTATATATTGCCAATAAAGGACAATACCTAGAAACAGAATGAGAAATGCCATTTAAAATAGGTTCAGACAATTATACATTCCTGGAACATATCAGGCATATTTTCCTGATTGTAGGGGCACAAATTCCTAACCTGAAATGTGGACGGAATAACTGTACTTGTAGTTGTTTTTTTAAAAATAAGCTTATTAATTAATGTTCCATTTCCCATCCATAAGCTAAACAGTTTTCAGGCTTTTTGCAACTGTTCACTACACTCTCTTTCCCAAGAAAACTCATCATTGGGAAATCTCATTATTCTTCCAGATTGAATAGTACCCTTTGCCTCTCTGGACCCTCTCCCAAAAGGGCAATGCAATGAGCTAATGAGCCTCAGTTGAAGAAAGATACTCAGGATATTCTCCTTCACTTGCTTTTTTTCCCCCTCCAATTGTACTGCTTTTGGTTTTCAGTAACTCACTTTACTTCCTTCCATCTTTCCTCCTATTTTTCACCATTCTTTTATGTTTTGTCTTTCCTAATTATATTGCAAGTTCTTTAAGGTAGAGACTTTTTTTAACCTCTTATTAATATCCCAAATGCTTCGCACCAAAGCTGGCACATAGTAGGTATTTAATAAATGTGCTTTGATTGACTGACTGAAGTAACATTACAAGAAACACATTCCCTCAGGGCTCCCCTTAGAGTGTAAGTAGTTGTAGTCAATTACTTATTGAGAACATAACCAGTCTGTGTATTTTTGATGAGTATCTGCCAAATTCATTTTACGTGTAAAATGCTTTGCAAAAATTTAATGTAATTAATGAATGAATGATCTATTTAGTGCTCTGTATAAAACACAGTGCTATATAAAGTGGTAGAGAAGTGGCAATTATTATGGAAAAAGTTAATGTACCTTCAGCATGAACCCAGGGAGTAGCGCTTGGAACAAATAGTGTGGAGGGAGAAATAGGCAGTACATTGTCCTACATCAAACATATTGTTCCCTAGCACCAACAGTTAAACTAAAGTGACAGGATGCTTGAAAACTAATTAGTTTTCACAATGCAGCCTCTACTTTTAATTTATGAGGTGTCCATAAAAAAGGACAAAAAAAGATGCGAGTTAAGGATAATTTTTAATTTCAGCATGCTGAATAGAATCTGAAAAGCACAACACATTGAAAGTCCCCAAACACTAATCAGCATTTCTAAATGACCATAGAATTGAAGCAGAGCCTGGTTTTCTCTTTCTCTCCCTTCCATTCATAAGGTTGGGGATGTATACTTCCTTTCTGGTCAAAAGGAAGGCTACTATTTTCCTCTGCTTTCAGACTTGACTGTAGGTTATCATAAAATACCTTTTCACTGAGCACTTTGTTATTTTATGAAACTGAACTATATACTCACTTGAACCAACCTCATAATATATCCCTGAAGAATGAATGATTTGTATGGAGGTCACGTTCCTTATTGATATCCTTTATATTAATGTTCCATCATGGAGCAATTAGGCATATTTTTACCTTCTCAAATTCACCATCAGCAGTGAAGCTTCTATCATGAGTTATTTCCTGGGATGGCAAAATATTTCATTAAAATTTTTTGTTTTTATTTTATTTTACTGATAATTTATTTTTATCTTCATTTTTAATATACTAATTATCCCCCAAAATTCCCTACTGTAAGAAATTGAAAAACATGGAGGAAAAAAATCAGTTGGACAAAGTTAAACCACAAATTAACCAAGGAATGTAGTATAAACAGTATTCCACATCCATAATCCTCCACCTCTATAAGGAGGAGGGAGAGGCATTCTTATCTCTCATAGGTCAAATTAAGTCATTACAATTACAAAATAAATAGTATTAATGTTTTTCCTTGTTCTTCCTATCATTGTATACATTCTTTTCTTGAATTTATTTGCTCTAGCTTGCTCTAGTCAGTTAAGATGCTAAGCTGAGGATACAAAAAAAGACAAAAGGTAATTCCTACCTTTAAGGAGCTTAGAACCAAATGGGGAGATGACATGTAAAATATTTAAATATATATACACGTTTATATATATACATATACAAAACAAATTATATAATGGATAGATTTGAATTATCATTTCATTCATTTCTGTTTTCATTATACTTTTTTCTTACAGGATAATAATTTTCCATTATCTATGTTCATGTAAACCAATTTGTTCATTTATTTCCCAATTTGTAGAAAATTGCTTTTATTCCCAAGTTCTTTACTTCTACAAAAAATGGTATGAATGTTTTAATATTTATATGATATCTTTCTATCTTGGATTCCTTGGCACAACTTTATAAGAATGGGATCACTATGTCAAAGGCTATAGAAGATGACCTTATGTATGAATACTTTTATTCGATTAGGAAAAAAGAAATTAGTCTATTCACTTAGAATAATATTTAATCTCTTTCTAGCTATTGGTACCTTCCTTGCCTCTTTCAAATCAGTAGTTTGACAGGGCAATCCAAAATCCATAATGGGATCTTAAGTGGAATTTTAAAAAAGCAGTGGGTTCCAAAATAAGGTATGTGATGTTGCAGCTTGTAATCTGCTCTGGTCAGAGATCACCAAGATTATTATTGTTTTTGCCACTACCTATTTTAGGAATGCCTAGAATCTGCTGAAAGGAGTGTGACCAAGATGATAAAGGAACTGTAGTGCATGCCATTTGAGATTCTTTTGAAATATTTGGAGGCATTTCAACTAGAAAAAATAAAGGGAAACTGATTGTTTTGTACGTCAAGGACTATCTTGTGAAAGAGGGATAGTTTTATTCTTCTTGACCTAAAGGACAAAAGTGAGGAAGAATAATGGATGAAAGCTCCAGAGAAATAGATTTTGATTCATTGTCACAGAAAATGACAAACAAACTAAAACCCTTATCAGTAAATGTTTCCCAGAGAGTAATTCACATCCATTAAAGTCAATAGATCATCCATTATTTTAGGGTTTCATTTGGAAGCTGAATTTTTAAAGAGATATTTTAAGTGAATTCATGTTCTTATCAAAGGTTGACTTAGCAACTTCTGAGGTTTCTCTAAAACTGTAAGATTCTATGACTGTCTGCAGTCCTAAAATAAATCACAATTATAAGATAATATTAGGCCAAGGCAGCCTCATAAATTAATCTTTCTTTCCTCTATTCTTTAAAACAGTGTCTGTGTATTTCTTAGAATATTATTCTTAAGTGATTCTTAGCTATTTTAGATGGACTAACCCTGTAGAATTTTAAGGGACTGCATTCTAATCCCTTTTTCAACTCTGAAATTAAATATCCCCAAATCCAGGATATACATCTGATGATGCTCTACTCTATCATGAATTATAAGACAGAGGATTCACTTTTCATTCAGGTTTTTTTCATTTTAACAGGGAGCACATTTTTCTTTGTTAAAATCAGGAAGTGAATATCAGACTCTTTTTTTCTTTCAATTTTTTATAAAAGAAATTATCTTAATTTTTAAAAGATTGTATAGCCAATTCATTGATCTTTCCTTCCTCTATTTTATTGATGTGAGTATTTAAAGATGCAAATTTCCCTCTACTCTTTTGCTGTATTTCATAGATGTTTGTATGTTATCTCATTAATATAATTTTCTCTAGTAAAATTATTTATTCTTTCTATGACATATTTTTACCCATGCATTGTTTAAAATTAAGTTATTTAGTCTCCATTTAATTTTTATATTGTGTTTCCTTGGTCCCTTATTAAGTATAATTTTGTTACATTATTATCTGAAAAGAATGCATTTACTATTTCTGCTTTTCTTTATTTAACTATAAATTTTTTGTGTCTTAATATGTGGACAATTTTTGTAAATATACCAAGTACTGCAAAGAAAAAGCTATATGCCTTTCTATTCCTATTCAGTTCTCTTTATATAATTATCATGTCTAGCTCATCAAAGATTTAATTTCTCTCCTTGGCTTTTTATTATATTATTTAGTTATATTTATCTGGTTCCAAGAGAGAAAGGTTACAATTCTCCCTATTATATTTTTGTTATCAATTTACACGTGTGACTCCTTTGGCTTTTTCTTTAAAAATGTAGATGCTAAAACATTTGGTACCTATAGGTTTAGGCTGCTCTATTATCTATGGTACATTTTAACATAATGTAGATTCTATGTTTATCTCTTTTAAATAGATCTATTTTAGCTTTAACTTTTTCTGAGATCATTATTGCTACTCCTGAATTTTTTGTTAGTTGAAACATAATATATTTTATTCTGTTCCTCTATTTTAATTTTATGTATATTTCTTATTTTTAAATATCTTTCCTGTATGCAAAATAAGGTTTTGGTTTTTGATCCAGTTTGCTGTTTGCTATTCATTCCCTTTTTATGGGTGAATTCATCCCATTCACATTGAAAGTTTTTTTAAAGTTATAAATTTTGTTTTTCCTTACATTTAGTATTTTGCCTTACTGTTTTTCTTTTCCTCTCTTTTTATCTTATTTCTCCTCAGTAAACTTTCTTTTAACTACTTCCTCCCTCCTCAATCCCCCTCCCTTCCTTAGTAATACCACCCTTATTTTCTTCCACCCCCCTTCTAAGTTTTCTTCCCTTGGCTCCTACTTTTATCTACCAACTCCTTAAGCTATCTACCCTTTTAAGTGGCCTTCCCTTATCCCTTTCTTACCCTCTTATTTCTTTGTATAAATGACCTCTATTATTCTCTCCCTTATCTTATCCACTTACCCTCCTTTTTTCTTAATCTATGTCCTTCTAAAATTTATTTTCCTTATCTTTGTCCATCATTCTCCAATCTTCTTATAAGTAAAAAAATGCTCTTCTGTATGTTTGCATTATTCCCTCTTTTAACTAGATTAGATGAGAATAAAGTACTAGCATTATCAGCACTCCTTCCATTCATTGTAACATTTCTTTCATTCTTGCATCTTTTACATGATATAATTATTTCTATTTATCTCTCCCCATAAAATTTTATTTTATGTTTTGCTAATTCTATTATATTCAGCGTGACCTCAAAACTTCTGTTTATATATGCTCTTTCATATCACCCAATTACTTAGATCATTCTTAAAGTTTAAATATACCATTTTCCTATATGAGAAGTAGTTTGACCTTATCAAATCCTTTATAATTAGTATTTCATTTAATTGTCTTATGTTTCTTTACATTTTTGTAGATAAATTTTTTCATGCAATCCAGGTCTTTTCTTCAAGAATATTTGAAAGTCTTCTTTCAATAAGTGGCCATTTTAATATAGCCAACATTAGAAAGAAAGCATTAATTTAAGGGAGAAATTAGAGAGTTTCTCAGATAGAGGTCTCATTTCTATAATATATAGAGAATGTTGTCAAATATAAAAGAATATAAGTCACTCCCCAACTAATGAATAGTCAGAAGATATTGACAGTTATTAGATCAGGGGTCAGCAACCTTTTTGGTCGTGAGAGCCATAAACGCCACATTTTATAAAATCTAATTTCGTGAGAGCTGTACAGTGCTTACAGTGCGCACTCCTGTAACAGCACCTGAAAAAAAGTGGACTTTATGGGTCCTGCAGAAAGAGCCATATCTGGCCCTCAAAAGAGCCAGATATGGCTCGAGAGCCATACGTTGCCAACCCCTATATTAGGTGAAGAAATCAAAACTATATATCTATAGGGAAAAATGCTCTAAATCATTATTGATTAGAGAAATGCAAACAATACAACTTTGAGATATTATCTCATAACTATCAGATTGGCTCAAATTTAAACGTACGGAGTAATAAATGTTGGAGGGGATGTGGAAAAATGGGGACACTAATACATTGATAGTGGAACTGTGAACTAATTCAACCATTTAAAAGAACAATTTGGAATTTTATAAATCTGTGTATTCTTTTTGACTCAGCAATATTACTATTAGGAATGTTTCAGAAGATGATCAGGGAAAAAGGAAATAACCTATATAGTTCTGTGTTTATGCAGCTTTTCTTATGATGGCAAAGAACTAGAAATTGAAGGGATGCCTATCAGTTGGGGAATGACTAAACAAGTTGTGGCACATGATTGTGATGGGTTACTTTTGCACCATAAGAAATGATGAACAAGTTAAATTTGGAAAAACATAAAAATAGCATGAAATTAGGAAGAGTGAAATGAACAGACCATGAGAACATTATGCAAGATAACAGAGATATTGTTTAAAAAATGGCTTGTGTATGTACAACTCCAAAGAAAGAACTGATAAATAGAAATAAATAAGACATAGTTTTATATATACAAATTTCTTTCTGTCAAGTGATGCTTTCTCTAATGGGAGAAACGGAAGGAAGGAGAGACTTAACTTGGTATTTTTAATGTAACAAACAAATATTTTTAAAAGAATGAAATTATCAATTAAAAAGTTCAAGAATATATGAATTGTTCTATATTTAGTTAATTTCATGCTCATGTAGTTGCTCTATTAATAGTTATCTTCCATCACTCTTATCTCATGTTTTTCTGCTAGGTTTATGAATTATTTTCTGAGAGATTTGTATGATTCTTCTCCTCAGGGAGTCTGTTGAATATTGTGGCAATATTACATTTGTTACTACTTCTGTTGACTCTTGAGAATGCTTTCCTATGGAAATACATGGACTTCCTTTCATCTTTATTATTTCTAAGTAAAATGGACTACAAAATTCACCATTTATTTAATCTCCTCCTCTTTAAGTATGGCATATTCTTATACTGCCCTATGTCAGTTATGAATCCTATCTTTTCAGGCCTTTTGTAATATTCTCTTGCTTGATCTCACATTCCTTCCTTTCCCACAGATCTGACAGGTATACTATTGTATGTTCACCTAATTTATTTATATATCCCTCTTTATATTTATGTCATATACCCATTTTGAATTTATCTTGGTATAGGGTGTAAGATACTGATCTAAATTTCATTTTTCCCATACTGTTTTCCAATTTTTCCAGCATTTTTTGTCAAATAGTGAGTTCTTGTCTAAAAACCTGGGATCTTTAAGTTTATCAGACACTAGTTTGCTGAGGTCATTTACCCTTAGTCTATTCCATTGATCCACCCTTATGATCCCTGTGGCAATGGCTTCTTGGTCAGATGCCTCAAATTGCTCATTATTGCATTTCTGAAACCAAAGAAAAAATCTTCTGTGGTATCTTTTAGATATTGCATTATTAGCAAAACTCCAGCTAACAGTCTTATTACATATCTCTTTTCTCTTCTGCTGTTTCTACTTTTAAGTCAAATATCTTGTTGTGCTTCTCTGATTTCTTTACTCTCTAAATAGACATACTAGAAATCAAGGAAACTAGAGTTTAATATGTTCTTCCTCTATTTTCTATTCTACATGTTTTTAGTTTGCACAATGCAAATAAATGTATTAATTTTGTTTGTTGGTTTTCATCAATGGAGATTTTTGTTTCAATGACCTAAACACAATACATAGCTGTACACACCTATATCTTAACTGTATGTTCAAATCTATTCCACAATTTGGTTTCAGTCCTATCCCTAAACAAGCCCATTTAAGGATCCTAAGCTACTTTTTTACTGAATAAGTTGGTCCTATTCTGAACTTGGTAGTCCCATTTTCCAGTGAATATATATCTTCTTTCTATCTCTGTGCCTGAATTTATGCCTGTGTAACACTGGTGTTAAGTTTGGTCTATGACTCTTATCATGGAACCCTTTAGTCTCCCTAATACAGGCATGTGACTCCTATTCTCTAGTTTGGCTTATTCCAACATGCTCTTATGCTAGCATGACTTAGGTTCACAGATATAGATCATGGCCCCACATTTACACACAAATACTTTGAATCCTATGGATGAGCATGTTAAGAGAGTTTACACTCCCCTTACTACTCTACCTCTTAGTCTACTACAAAATTTTATATTTGCATAAACCAGTTACTTACAATAATGATACTTATTTCTTGAAGATGATTATTTAATAAGTATAGCATGATAATCATGATAAAGTAATAATTAAGAGGAAGAAGAAGAGGGAGGAGGAAAGATGAAGAAGAAGAAGAAGCTAGATTGAAGTCTTCAAGGTCATTGTTCCATTCAGGAACATGAAAATGTTTCACTCTTAAGCTGCTCATGTATTGATCTTCATTGTTTTCAAGCTGGATAAACCTCTTCTTTCTATATTCAAATGTAATATTTTCAAGAGCTTCAAATTTACATTCATCCTAAAATGGAATTCAGAAAGTTGTAAATCTCCATTTGAATACTGATTCTCTTTAAGAACATTTCAAAATTCATTTGTCTGGCTATCTCTGGGCTATATGTACCAGGTCAGCAAACTCCCCCAGTTAATAAAGAATTTTAACCAATCACAAAAGAGTTCATGGCAAATATATCTCAAGTTGAAAGTCTGGATAAGACAAATGAGCCTAATCAATTTTCCTTAATCAGTAAAACAGGAACAGTACCTGCTGACTACTTTTTATTTTTATATTTTTTTGCTTTTCCCCCCACAGTGGGGCAAAAAATTGCAACAACTTCTAAGAAGTTTCACTTTTCTCCATATTTAGGATCATTGAAGTACAAAATCTGGGTAGCAAAAGGAGAGCAAGTAAATCTTTCTTGTGCAATGACTACCCTTATTATTGGTTCTTCTAGGAAGTTCCATAAATCTGCATTGGGACTCAGTACATTAACATCACAGAGAATTTCTATGCTTGCCAAATCTGTAGTATCGGGCTTGCAAAATTCATTTTTCCTTCTCTTGTCAGACTCATAAGTTATTATCCTTTGCCTTCTGTTCCATTTCCAGTTGTATCTATCATCTTTCAATTAAAAGGTAATAACTCAATGCATTTCCTCATTTTTAAAATCATAACTTAGTCTCTAAAGAGTTAGATGATTTTTTTTATTTTTCAATTTTATTTTTAGTCATGAAGCTAGTTTATACAAATAACTGAAAGACTACAATTTCCAGTAGCTTTTAAGTTTTTTACAGTTTGATTTCATGAAAATATGAACTTAATTTTTTCATCTTTTAATAAACAAAAGGTTTTTTCCTGTTCATTAGATTGTCCACATAGTAATGATGTATTATATTTCATATTTTATAGGAATATTTGACTCTTCATAATTATCCTATAGCCAATTTTCTGTCCCAGACTCTTCAAATTCCATTTGACAGCTCAGTTTCTTCTTATCCATATTTTAGCACTTTTTGCTAAATCAGAGTTCTTTTCCTCTTCCTTTCAGGCATCAAAAAGGCCATTTATAATCTTGGCAGCATCTTGAATCATTTATCAATTGATTTTACTCTTTTATTAAAAAAAGTTCTTTTTATGCCTTTTGCAGCGCTAAACTACTCCATGAGGAAAGAGCTTTTCAGGAATATACCTCATATCCTACTCTTCTTGAAAACTGAATTTTCAATTCCTGATATCCAGTTACAAGATGATGACTCCCTAATTGCCTGTGAGCACGGACTTCTGCCAGTTATATTTCATTTTGCCTTACCGAGTGCTTCTCTATCCCTGTTTGTGTGGAGACTCTGGTTTTTTTTTACTGGATATGGTCCTATTTTTCCCTAATTCTTTTTCTCTTTCAAAATGATTAGAACCTAAATGTATTAGAACCTATCTTGAGACTCAGTTATTCATCATTAAAATAACCATCCACTTTCTCCTCATCTTTTATAACTTAATATTCACCTTGCTATCTTTTCTAGATTCTTCATCTCAGTTTTCCATGGCATTAAAACATGTATTTTCTATTTAACCAACTATGAAGGGGACCAAAGCAAAAAATTTAGTATAATTAATTAATATGGAAGTGAATTTTTCTGTATAAGGGAGATGAAAATTTGAATTACATTGTTTGAATACACATATATACATACATATATATGCACATATACATAAATATGTTTACATATATGTATAAAGGTATGAATATAACTAATTTTATCTTTAAAAATTTTTAAAGATCTCTGTAATGCAAATTAAAAATAAAAGCTGTCTCATTGTAATCCTTAAGTAAAGAATATGAATATGTATAGGTCTAGTACATTAACATCCCAGAGAATTTCTATGCTTGCCAAATTTGTAGCAATTGGGCTAGCAAAATTCATGCAGAGTCAAGGGATTGAATTTTAAACTTGGACTGATGTGCTGATGGCAGAGTCTAGAAACATCCTTATTTGGTGATTTGGAATTAGAAATGCTGACACTGTCCACATTATACATCATCTGACGTTTGTGCATGTAACTTCATTAACACTGCCACAGTTCTCTTCTCCCAGCTTGGATCAGAGAGGTATGAAAGGAATATATCAAAGGGTCTTTATATGACTTTCATGATATGGGCTACTCATGAAAGACCTTACCATTACATTCCACCCAACAGTGGGTAAGAAACAGGGTGTATGATAATGGCATCATATCAATTAATGTGCTTAAATAAATATGGCAGAGGAGGATGAATTTCACAAATTTGATATAGATTTCAAACATTATAGTGACAGGTGCAAAGCATCAGTATGATTGATACTAAATGCATTAATCTCTTCTCCACCCAAAAAGAATATTAGCTTTGAGTAGCTTCCAGTGAGCCTACTAGACATAACTCATTTGCAAGCATAGTAATTAGAACATGTTGCATCCAGATTAGGACATTTTCTGTCATACCACCTGTTAGACTGGTTATTGCCAACAAAGATTCAAGTGACCCATCCGTATATAATTTTCTCCTTGGCAGTGGAAGTGAATTTGCTTCATCTGTGCCTTTCAGTCTTCAGAGTTCATCTTTGCCATGCCATCTGTAGAGTGTGTGTGTGTATGTATGTATGTGTGTGAGACTATACACGTGCATGTGTATGTCTTTTTTGAAGCCTGAAAACAGGAAACAGGAAAATATTTTATCTTGAATTATAACATTATATCTTCATTCTCAAAAAAGCCAAGAATCTGTCATTTGACAGAATTCAACAAACTGAAAACTTAAATAGAAGGCAATGAATAATATGAACTTAGCAGGATTCAGGAATGTCTCCAATTTCAGTCCTTATAATCATAGGATGTATATTTTAGCACAAAATTATTTCCCAGAAATGTTGCTTTTATCAACATTTTATTTATTTATTTATTATCAACATTTTATTTATATCAACATAATTTATTATAAAACAAATAATTGAAAAAAATCAGTAAAACTCTCTACCATGACATTAGTCTTTACGATGAAATTTAACCTTCTGGTTCATATGGAAACTCCAACTCTATTACTTCGATCCTAGGTATACCTATGTAACACAATGGAGTTTTTTACAAAAACGAATGTTCATTTCCAAAGATATCATTTCAAAAAAGCAAATCTGCTCCTCCCCAATACATAAGAAGTATAATAATTCTCTTCCCCCTCTCACTGAATTACCTTAGTCTCTAGAGAGGAGGAAGCAATTAGGTTCTTAGTTTAACTAAGTGCCCTTACAATATTGTCTTGAGTATCCTGGTCCAAACTGTTCTGTCTAAAAAATGTCTCTTTGACTCAAGTCCCCAATATTTGGGCTTCTCAGGATTTCCAAATTGAGATGACTGGCTGCTGGACAAACACCTCTGCTATCTTAGTTCCAGGTTTAAATATTTCTTGGTTTGAATGTCACATCTAGCATATTAAACTAAGGATATATAACACAAAGCAGAAACAAATACCCCCAAGCCCATTTTTCTCAGATACCCTTTATTCCCAGATAAAGAAGGGAGAACAGGGAAAGGCAGATCTCTTCCTCTTCTCTCTAGTTCAGTTTATACACTTCACACTGGGAGCATCAGCTAGAAACACAATGAAAAATATGAGAAGGGGGAAAAACAGTATCATCTCACTAGTCTTAAAGGTCCAAGCCACCAATCAGAGAAAGCCACCCTGCCCACATGGTAGGGATGCTACAGACATCAAGTTAGTCAAACTAGACATGCTCAAAAGATGGGCTACATCTGTTCACTATAAAAGTGCATAGACTGATGGGGGGATGTCTGCTTTCATTCTTATTGAGGAAAAAAGGTAGAAAGAGAATGATTTTAGGTTAAATAATGATTTTGGGTAGAAAACTTAAAACATAGGATTTAGAGCTGAAGTAGACCTTTAAGATTATCTATTCCAATCCATCCATTTTGTAAATGAAGAAAGTGAAGCTCCGAAAGAAGTGATTTGTCCAGATTCAAACACAGATAAGTAGCAAAGCTAATATTTATACCCACATCTCACGACTCCAAATGCCTCTCTCCATTCAACAAGGATACCCTTTTTTACCTTAAAGAATACATTATTCTATCTAGCTAGGCAATGTTTTAACAGTGGTCTACCACTGCTGTTATATTCAATTCGACTTTATACTCATGTTCCCCATCTCTGTCCAAAAGGGAAACATGCTCTAGTTACTTGTCAGATCTATAATTGCACTTCAGTATTCATGTTCTGCCTCAGGCACATTCAACATAGCCTATAGATAGACCATAGCTGGAAAGCAATCTCATCCTCAAAATTTTAAATTTTCCTGCTTTATTTGAATATAGTGGTAGGGATAAATAGAATGTCGTGAAAAGGACAACAGAATAATTCAAGGATAAAGTTTAGGATTCCTAAAGAGAGGCTCAAGTACGTGGCATTAGAATCTAATAAGCAGAAGGTAGAGAGATAAATCACCATATTATATGTAAAATTAATGGGAGGGAATACTTTCTCTTTTATTCTTTACTTTGAACAGACTAGAAAAGGAAAAAACAGTAATAAAATTGTTAGAGATTTCATTTAGACACTAAGTACAACTTCTTTCTTTCCCCTCTGTTTCTTATTTACCTTTTCATGTTTCTCTTAATTTTTGTGGTTGGATATCAAACTTTCCATTTAGTCCTGGTCTCTTTTGTGCAAAAACTTGGAAATCATCAATTTTGTTGAATGTCCATACTTTCCCCTGGAAGTATATAGTCAGTTTCAATGGGTAGTTGATCCATGGCTGAAGGCCCAGCTCTCTTGCCTTTCTGAATATCGTGTTCCAAGCCTTGCGATCTTTTAGCGTGGAGGCTGCCAGATCCTGTGTGATCCTGATTGGTGCTCCTTGATATTTGAATTGTTTCTTTCTGGCTTCTTGTAAGATTTTTTCTTTTGCTTGGAAACTCTTGAATTTGGCAATTATATTTCTGGGTGTTTTCTTTTCTGGATTGAATGTCGCAGGTGTTCTATGAATCCTTTCAATGTCTATATTGCCCTCTTGTTGTAGGACTTCAGGGCAATTTTGCTGGATTATTTCTGTTAGTATGGAGTCCAGGTTTCTATTAATTTCTGGTTTTTCTGGAAGACCAATTATTCTCAAATTGTCTCTTCTAGACCAGTTTTCTTGGTCTGTCACTCTCTCATTGAGATATTTCATGTTTCCTTCTATTTCATCAGTCTTTTGACTTTGTTTTATTTGTTCTTGTTGTCTTGAGAGATCATTGGCTTCTAATTCCTCAATTCTAGCCTTTAGGGACTGGTTTTCCTTTACAATCTGGTCATTTCTGGTCTTCAGTTGACTTGCCTCACTTTCCAATTGTGAAATTCTGCCTTTTAAACTGTTATTTTCTTGCCAGATCTCCTCCATCTTCCTCAACATCTCATTTTTGAACTCTTCTATAGCTTGTGACCAGTTTTCATTGTTTTGGGAAGGTTTGGATACTTGTTTGTCCTCCTCTGTTGTCTGGATTTTCTCTGCGTAAAAGTTGTCCAGTGGTCCAGAGTTTTTCTTGATAATCTTTTTCTTCTGGGGTTCTCGGCTTGCCATTGTTAGCTCCACCCCTTTTCAGTTTTGTCTTCACACTCAGGGTCTGCCTGCACTTTCTAAGCTCCCGAGGGCTCCAGTCTCCTTGTCCTCGGGGTTAAGCCTCCTGGTAGTCCCCGGTCTGCCCCTCTGCCCGAGGCTCCTTTAGCAGTCTCAGGGGCTGCTTCCATAGCCGCTCTCCCGTCTGCACCAGTTCCCCACTCAAGGTCCAAGCTTTGGAAAGTCCATGCGCTCAAGATCTTTGTCCGCGCCTAGGGCAATGTCCCCACCCGTGCAGATGCTTGGGAAAGTCCGTGCGCATCCTTTAGCCACCTGGGGTCCTACATCCTGCAACTCTCAGGTATAAGCCCTGGAGCTGCCAGTGACTCACTGGTTGCCCCAATCCTGCTTTCACTCTTGTGCGTTGGTGCTGTGCCTGGTGTGGGGGTGGGGGGCGAGGTGGAGGGGCTTCTTCCTCTCGCGTTTTAGTGAGAGCTGTTTCACCCCTTCACAGGGTGGAAATGCCCCAATTCCTCATACCTTCAATGCTGCGCCCCATTGGGGGGATCCTTCATTCGTCTGGATTCGTTTTTATGTCCCCTTGAGGAGTCCTGTAGGCTTCAGTTAGGAGAGATCAAGCAGCTGCTCCTTACTCTGCCGCCATCTTAACCGGAAGTCCTAAGTACAACTTCTTGAGTGCTGTTAAAGGCACTCAGAGGGGCTTCAAGCTCAATGATCTGGGCCTGAACCAAAGAAAGGGAGGGATAGTGATGCTCTTCTTAGTAGCTGTGCTGCTGATGTCTCTCAACTCAATTTAGTAACAAGATGAATGAAACTTCTTGTGATGATGAGATATGGATGTTGGATTAGCCAGTCTATGGCCAACCCTCCCATCACCACCCAATCCCAATGTCCCCTCCTCAAAACCGAGGTCCTGGGTGGCTCAGTCCATGGGCTTTTATAGAGGTGGTCCCAACTGTCTTTTGCCCTTGGCTCATGCCATCCTGGGTAAATTCCAAGTTCTGTAACCAATGATCCTGTCACTCAAACTGTTCTCCATCTTGTCCAGAAGTTCCTTGTTACAGTGCTCACAAAATATGTAACATACAACCACTGAAGCCAAAGTATCATTTTTTTTAACCCTTGTACTTTGGTGTATTGTCTTATAGGTGGAAGATTGGTAAGGGTGGGCAATGGGGGTCAAGTGACTTGCCCAGGGTCACACAGCTGGGAAGTGACTGAGGCCGGGTTTGAACCTAGGACCTCCTGTCTCTAGGCCTGACTCTCACTCCACTGAGCTACCCAGCTGCCCCGTATCATTTTATTTAATTTAAAAACTGAATCAATAACTTTTCAAGGATGGTTTATCCTAATTGAAAGTTGGAGATGGAGAAGGTTTCCTCACAAAATCCTTTCCACTTCTGAGTTTAGAAATTGCAAAGTAATGCTTCCAAGTAAAAACATTTCTTTTTTTACATTATATTCAATTTTTTCCCCAATTACATGTAAAAATATTTTTAACATTTATTATCTAAAATATTGAGTTCTAAATTCTCTCCCTTAATACTCCTTGAAATATTAAGCAATTTTATCTAAGTTATATATGTGTGATCATGCAAAATATATTTCCATATTTGCCATGTTGTAGGAAAAAACTCATAAAAATAATGGAAAAAATAAAGTAAAAAATATCATGCTTTGATCTTCACTGAGACTCCACCAGTTCTTTCTCTGGAGAGGAATGGCATTTTTCATCATGAGTCTTTTGGAATATTTTTAATCATTATATTGCTTAGAATAACTAAGTCATTCATTGTTGATCATACTGCAAAAACTGATTCTGTTCTTTTCACTTTGCATCAATTCATGTGTCTTTCCAGCTTTTCTGTAATTATCCTGTTCATCTTTTCTTTTAGCAAAATAATATTCCATTAAAATAATTTACTACATTAAACAATTTATAGTACAATAACAATTTGGTCAGCTATTCCCCAATTGATGGACATCCTCTTAATTTCAAATTCTTTGCTAACATAAAAAGAGCTGCTATACTTTTGTAGAGATAAGTCCTTTTCCTTCTTTTTAAAAATCTCTATGGTATGCAGATTTTGTACTAATATTGCTGGATCAAAAGGTATGTAGAATATGAGCATAGTTCCATATTGATCTCCAGAATTATTAGATCAATTCACAACTCCACCAACAGTGCATTAGTGTCCCGGTTTTCCCACATCCCCATCAACATTTATCATTTTCCCTTTCTGTTATATTAATCAATCTAATATGTGTGTGATGGTAACTCAGAATAATTTTAATTTTAATTTCTCTAATTAATAGTGATTTGGAACATTTTTTTATATGACTGTAGTTAACTTTGAATTCCTTCTTTAGAAATTGCCTGTTCATAACTTTTGACCACTTGTAAAGTGGGGAAAGACATTCTTTTTCATTATTTTTCAGATTATATGCTGATATTTTAAATAATAATTTACTGATATTTTCCCATCCATATTCTCTCCCTCTTTATATCCCTCCTCTCAATCACAGGTAATATGATAAAAGGTTGTACATGTATTACCATGAAAAATATATTTCCATGTCTGTAATGTTGTGAAAGATTTGTTATTCTTATAAATTTGAC
Source organism: Gracilinanus agilis (assembly GCF_016433145.1). Classification (NCBI taxonomy): domain Eukaryota; kingdom Metazoa; phylum Chordata; class Mammalia; order Didelphimorphia; family Didelphidae; genus Gracilinanus; species Gracilinanus agilis. The sequence goes on from NC_058135.1 coordinate 108,762,433, forward strand.
TCAATTCTCTATATATTTGAGAGATAAGACTTTTTACCAGTGATACTTTCTATAATTTCACTCCCAACCCTCAGCTTTCTGCTTTTCTTCTAATCATGGTTGTATTGGTTTTGTTTATGTAAAAACTTTTTAAATTTAATACAATTAAAATTACCCTTTTATATCTCATAATGATTTCTATCTCTTGATTAATCATGTTTTTTCCCTTATGAATAAATCTGACAGGTAAACTATCCCATGCTTTCTTAATTTGTTTCTAGTATCATCTTTTATAACTAAATCATGAACCCATTTTAACTTCACCTTAGTATATGTTGTGAAATGTTGAGCTATAACTGATTCCCCCCATTATGTTTTCCAGTTTTCCTCAGTAAAGTTTTGTTAAATAGTGAGTTATTGTTTGAAAAACTTTGGTTTTTTAATTTATCAAGGTCTTGATTGTTGTGGGCATTTGTTATTGTGTATTATATACCTAGTCTATTCCACTGATCTACCATTATATTTCTTAGCAAGTATGAGCTTATTTTTATGATTTTATAAAAGTTTAGGATCTGACTCTGTTAGGCATTCTTTCATATTTTTTTCATTAGTTCTGATAATTTTGACCTTTATTCTTCGAGATTGATTTCATTTTTTCTAGTTCTATGAAATATTTTTGGTTTTTTTATTGGTATAAAGATGAATAAGCAAGTTAATTTAGGTAGAATTGCCATGCGTAATTAACTTATCCATATGTAATTAGCATTTTCTCAATTGTTTATATCTGACTTTATGTTTAAAGTGTTTTGTAATTGGATCATAAAGTTCCTGGGTTTTACTTGGCAGGTAGACTCCCAGATATTTTATATTGTCTAGAGTTATTTTAAATCGAATTTCTTTTTCTGTCTCTTGTATTGAATTTGTTGTTAATATGTCAAAACTATGATTCATGTGGATTTATTTTTCATCTTGAACTTTGTTAAAGTTGTTCATTATTGCAGTTACTCTTTGAGTTGATTCCCCAGGATTCTCTAAGTATATGATCATATAATTTGCAAAGATTGATAGTTCTTTTACCTCATTCCTTATTCTAATTACTTCAATTTCTTTTTCTTCTCTTATTGCTATTGCTAGAAGTTTTAATATAACATTGAATTATAGTAGTGGTAATGGACTTTCTTGTTCCACCCCTGTTCTTATTTTGAAGGCTTCCTACATTATCCCTTTTATAAATAATGCTTGCTGATGGTTTTAGATAGATACTACTTATCATTTTAAAGAAAACTCTGATTATTTCTAAGTTCTCAAGTGTTTTTAACAGGAATGGGCAAGGTATTAAAAAAAACTTTTTCTGTATTTATGGAGATAATTATGTGATTTCTGTTTCTTTTGTTTTGGAAATGGTCAAGTATGCTGATAATTTTCCTTATATTGAACCATCTCTGTATTCCTAATGTAAATTACTCTGATCATAGTATACAATCCCTGTGGTATATTGCTGTCATGTCCTATTTAGTATTTTAAAAATTGCATTGATATTAATTGACAAAACCAATCTATAGTTTCCTTTTTCTTTTTCCTGGTTTGGGTTTTACACGTTTTACACATTATGACAATATTTGTGACAGAAAAGGAATTTGTCAGGACTTCTTCTTTGCCTATTTTTCTACAATTAAGGATATTTAGACCATTATTTAATAAAAATATTAAAAGTATCCACTCCAATGGGGGCAGAACCTAGACTGTAGACTAAAGGGATATTCAGGCAATCTCTCTCAACTTTCTCCTCCAACTAAATTTATAATAGTGCCTAAAATTGAATTTTGGAATGGCAGAGACAACAAAATGTCAGGGGAAGATCTTTTTCAGTCTATGTAAATTTAGGAAGTAAGAAATAGAGACCTGTGATGCAGGGGTAGAGGCTGGCCGACAGGGCCACTGTTGAAATCACAGTGTTGGGACTACTTGATGATGACAGAAGTAGTAGAAGCTTTGGCACCTCCCAAACTAAAAATTGAAAGTTTCACCAACAACTGGTGAGAAAGAATACTGAAAATGTCAGAAGTGGTATTGCATGTAGGATCAGACTGGATGTTATTTGTTAACTCTGTTACCTATACTGACTTCTAGGTCACAGTTCAAGTACATTGAAGAGTACCTTCAGATAAAAAGGAGCAAGAATCCTGAGAAAAGTAGGGAGAAATGCTTGCTTAAATCCTAAGATACCTGGGACCCTTCCAGGATAAATACCAGAGTGAAGAATAAGAGAGCAGTAACTATATCACTACCAAAATCAAATTATATTTCAAGTAGTAAAAACTTCCAAACCCCTAGAACTACCCTTGAAAAAGCCTGAATCTTGAGACAGTACCCTTCCTTTTTTAAGATACCAGCTTTAACATAAAAATTAAAATCAAGAAATATGGTAGGAAAACAAATAACTAAAAAAAATCTGACCATTAAAAGTTGGTATAGTGACAGGGAAGATCAAAACAAAAAAACTTAGAAAATTACGATGAAGAGTAAACATCTAGAAGCAAACACTCCAAGAACAAGAACAAAAATAATGTGAATTATACACAACCCCAAAAATAGTATTCTGGCAGAACTGAATATGTATTCAAAATCAAATAAGATTAGTTAAGATTAGTAGAGAACAACTTGGGAAAAGGAAGAAAAATATGAAAAGACAACATTAATACCTTGGTAGGAAATTGACACAAAATATGCTGAAGAAAGTAACTCCTTTAAAAATAGAACTGACCAAATGAAAAGAGGTACAAAACTTAAACAAAAAAAATTACTTAATAAGTAGAACTGGCCAAATGGAAGGAGAGTTACAAAAGACAACTGAATAAAACAATGCCCTAAATATTAGAATCAGGTAATTGAAAGCTAATTGCTCCATTAGATATCAACAAACAATAAAATACAATTAAAAATGAAAAAATAGGAAAAATGTTAAATATGTCATTAGGTGAAGAACTGTCCAAAAAATAGATTGATAAGAAGTCATCTGAAAATTATGAGACTACCTGAACACAATCATCAAAGAAAGAATCTTGACCTCATTTTTCAAATAAATTATCGGGGAAAGTGCCCAACTGCCCTATAATCAGAGGGAAAAAAATAAAAATTGGAAGAACTCACTAATCATCACCTGAAAGAGATCCCAAAATTAATTCCTACAATTATTATAGCCAAATTCAAGAGTTATGAAGTTAAAGAGAGAATACTTCAAGCAGCCAGAAAGCAACCATTCCAATATTGTGGAGCCAATGTTCAAAATCACACAAGATTAGCAGCTTCTATATTAAAGAAGTAGCAGACTTGTAATATGATATTCTAGTAGACAGAAGAGCTAGGATTACAATGACATTTAAATCTAATGCAAAAATTATTAACAGAATAAATATAAATAAAAGTGAATATAGATAAACATTACATCTTAAATCAAAGTCAATATGTATCCTATACAAATCCTTGTGAATAAACTACTGGTTTCTATTTCTAATAGAATTTGACAATACTTAAAGAAGATAGGATCACGGATTTTGGTATAGCAAGATGTAGGTTCAAATCCTTCCATTTAGACTTGCTAATTATATAATTCTAAACAAGGTGCTTAATTTCTCTTTCTCAGACAAATCATAGATCTTCTTTACTAAGCCACAGTGGTTTTAATCTCCATATAATCTTTAGAATTAGTGACTAAAATGAAATCTCCATGCTTATGATTTTACTAGGTCTTTTCAAGAAGGTAATATTTGAGAGAGAGTATAACTTAACTATAACACATTTTGGACAAAGTAAAAAACATAGAATTCTGGAGTCACAAGTCATGGGTTCAAATTTCAAATATTATACTTTTTAAAAAATAATTTACTTATTTATTTAGAATATTTTTCCATGGTTATATGATTCATGATTTCACACCCCTCCCTCTTTTCTTCCCCCCTCCCAGAGCTGAAAAGCAATTCTACTGGGTTTACATTGTTCAAAACCTATTACCATATTATTGATTCAAAGGGTGATCTTTTAATGCCAAAACCCCAATAAAACTACATGATCTATCATAATTTTTCTTCTGAGTTTCAGCTCTCATAGTTCTTCCTATGAATGTGAATAGCATTCTTTCTCATAAGTTCTTCTGGATTGTCCTGGGTCATTGCATTGCTGCTAGTAGAAAAATCTATTATATTAGATTGTGGCATAATGTATTAGTCTCTGTGTACAATATTCTCCTGGTTCTGTGCTTTTTCTTCTGCATTAGTTCCTGAAGGTCTTTCCAGTTCACATAGAAATCCTCCAATTCATTATTCCTTTTAGCATAATAGTACTCCATCACCATCAGATACCAAATTTGTTCAGCCATTCCCCAATTGAGCAACACCCCCTCATTTTCCAGTTTTTTGCCACCACAAGTAGTGCAGCTATACATATTTTTGTGCAACTCTTTTTTATTAGGTCTTTGGGATAAAGACTCAGCAGTGGTATGGCTAGATCAAAGGGCAGGTATTCTTTTAAAGCCCTTTGTGTATAATTTCAAATTGTCCTCTGGAATGGTTGGACCAATTCACAACTCCACCAGCAGTATATTAGTGTCCCAATTTTGCCAGAGTCCCTCCAAAATTTATTTTCCTTTGCTGCCATATTGGCCAATCTGCTAGATATAAGATAGAACCTGAGAGTTGTTTTGATTTGTATTTCTCTAAATAGGAGGGATTTAGAACACTTTTTCATGTGCTTATTGAAAGTTTTGATTTCTTCATGTGAAAACTGCCTATTTACATCCCTTGACCATTTTTCAATTGGGGAATGGCTTGATTTTTTGTAAATTTGTCTTTATATATCTGGGAAATCAAAGCTTTGTCAGAGAATTTTGTTATATCCCCCCCCCCCAGTTTGTTGCTTTCCTTCTAATTTTGGTAACATTGGTTTTGTTTGAACAAACCCTTTTTAATTTGATATAATCAAAGTGGTTCATTTTACATTTTGTAATGTTCTCTATCTCTTGCTTGGTCTTAAATTCCTTCCTGTCCCACAGATATGACAGGTATACTATTCTATGTTCACCTAATTTATTGATGATTTCACTCTTTATATTTAAGTCATTTACCCATTTTGATTTTATCTTAGTATAGGGTATAAGATGTTGATCTAAATTTAATTTTTACATTCTGTTTTCCAGTTTTTACAGCAGTTTTTCTCAATAAATACATTGTATTGAGTGAAAGAGGTTGGAGACAATCTCCAAAAAAATTTTAATCATTACAGTGGGAAAGGGCAGAAAGGTTCAAATGGAAGAAAAACCTCCAACTCCAAATTCAATCAGCAGCAGTAACATCAACAACATCATCATAACCACAACATCATCAACATCATTACTATCAACAACAACATCATCAACATCACCACCAACACTATCAACATGATCAACACCAACATCATCAATATCAACACCATCATCATCATTGACATTGACATCATCATCATTAACAACAACAGCACCATCAAAGTCATCCGCATCACTGTCATCGTCATCATCCACATCAACATCTAATTATTCATCTTTTCTTGGCCCAGGAAAAATTCTTTCTGGGTGGTCTAACCTTATAGCGTACTATGCAAAGTGCAGAATGAGAGCCAAAAGACCTAAAATCTAGGCTTGCGTGCCACTGTGTCCTTTGGGAGGGGGATAGAGTGAAGAATACCATCTGGGCTTAGATAACATCCTCACAAGGTGCGGGAGCAAGGGTGAGAGAATACTACCTGGGCATAGGTAGTATCCTCACAAGGTGGGGGGTGCATAGGGGGAGAGAGAGAGAGTGGCTCCATAGTCTGGGGTCTCAGAGTGGGCACTGATATCTAGGTTTACTCAGATTTTATAGGGATCTAACATAATCCTATCTCCACTTTCCTATCATCTGTGTCTCATTCTACCCTCCTTCTATCCTCCTCAATCATTCCCACCACTTCTGAGGTTTCCAAGCTTGTGGGAATATTTCTTTGGTTTGCCATTTTTAGTTGAATCAGGATTTTAGGCCTGTCAAAGGATTTATCCAATTGCAACAATTAAGACTTTTGAATGACTCTTTTGAAACATCATTCAGGCAATAGCATCATAACATTTCTCAGGACATATAGTCAATATTTATAACTTTTAAGTCTTGAGATTTCTCTGATAGGAATTATCATACCCCTAAATTTCTTCCCATGGGAATAGAAGAAAAGGGGAGTCTCTTTAATCACATTTTAAAAGAATATCAAAAGTGCATATATATATATACATATAAATATATATATATATATATATATATATATATATATATATATTCTTGGGGAGGGGGTTTCTTCTACTCTTCAAAAGAAGTGACTAATATCTCCTAGTGGAGGGCACCTAACTTCACTATTTTTCTATAGGAAGTTGCCAATCTATGATTACTACTAATAATCAATATATATTGGAGAATAATGCACAACTTTCATCCCACACACTCATCTAGTAAGTGGTTGGATTACAGGACTTCTGAGTTCACTTTTTATTACCTATGACCCTAATAACCTAGGATATATATATATATATATATATATATAACTAATATATAGATATATACATATATATTATATAACTAATATATAACTAATAAAAGATGAGGTCATTTAAAAATTATTTCAAATAATGAAATATGAAATAAGAAAAATTATTCTCAAAGGTTAAGTTGAATAAAGTGTGAGGAGGTGAAGGGAAGGTGGATAGGAAGGTTGGATGGGAGAAAGGAGAGAGGAAAGTAGAGGAAGGGAAAGGAAGATAGCATCCCTAGCCCTGGCAGGGGGAAATTGACCAGAGCCCTTTGGGGCTCAAATGAAAGATCAGATAGAACTTAGGGTTTAGAATAGCTAGGTTTTATTGAGTAATTAGGAAAGGGAAAGGTTAGGTAGGGGAAAAGGGTCTCCTCTGCCTCTTTGGTAGAGAGAGTCCAGGATCTGAGAGACCCCAGGATCTGAGAGCCTCTGGGCTTGAGAAAGAGAAAAGGAGCCAAAAAACTCTCTCTTTTATACTTTCTCTGACACTTCCCACAAAGGAAGTGGGAGGTATTGGGGGAAGTTGTAGCAGGGAGTCCTGGGAGATGTAGTCTCCCAGGGCTTAGAATAATTTTAAGTGACACATTCCCCCTTGTGATCCTTTGGGAGACCAGTTTCCCCAATGGATCATAACAAACATAAATAAACTTACAATTACAATAAAATAAAAGGTATATACATCAATACAAGGGGAGAATGGTAAAAATTTTTACAATATAAGGAAATCAAATACTTGGCACTTCTTTTACAAAAAATTCAGGGGACAGTCACCTTTCACAGCAATATATATGTATGTATAAAACATGCATTTAAACAAAACAGATGAATTTAACAAAAAAATGAATTTTAGCAAGACAAATGAATTTTAAACCAGACAAATGAATTTAAAACCCCCAAAGTTCAAATTTATTTTACACATCCGGTTTCTCTCTTAGGCTCCTGGATCAGCATGCATTCTCCATATGGTCTCCACGAGCATTTCCATTTTGATTCCAGAAGGCAGTAAACTTCTTTTCCTAAAATAACTTAAACTCTCCATATGAAATAAAAACACATCCCCCCCCGAGGATGATAGAAAGAAACATTGAAATCACAGAGGGATATATGGCTGAGGCAGGAGGCATATATGAATCACTGCCTATCAAATTCATCAGAAAAATCAGCACAAAAAGGCCAAATAACTAGTGGTTGAAAAATTCTAAATATCCAATCCTAAATTTTTTATGGAAAAAATTCTAAATAAGAAAAAAAAGAAAATCACACTAAGTCTTTGAATAATGCCCAATTAAAGTAATCCATATCTGATATCATGCACATACCCACTTAGCAGCCAGGATCACCATAGTAAGAAATTCAGAAAAAGGACTAGATTTTTATTTCTTGGTCTGATATTATGTTGTTTCTTTTTTCCTTCTTTTGTCATTTCTTCTCAGTGATATAATATGGAGCCAGAACAGTCAATTGTTAGGTACTTGATATAAATTTTCACAAGGAGTGTGGTTCAAAGAGTCCTATGTCTTAACACATGTTAAGCATCGCAACCTCGATTCACACACCAGGTTCAAGTCCTTTTTTATTGGCATAAAATTCTCAGCAATTCTCAGCAAGATTAGTTTCTCTATTTGACCTTTGTGCTTGTTTGGCATCAGTCAAGTTAAGTACGTGCTACTTTGGTACTGTGTAGGTATCTGTGCTTCTTTGGCACTGTATAGATGAAATCTGTGCTTCTTTGTTGATCCCATTTCTTCAAATCAGAAAGAAAAACACGAAGTACAGATGTAGCAAGTTACAAATACAATCAATAGTCAGGATGGTACAGGTACAGTCATTTATTCAGTATCAACAGAAGGTGCTCATTTTACATGGTTACAATGAATCCATGAGCCCTTCTCCCCATTTTTAATAGCCCTTGGTGTAGTCAATAGGACCTGGAATCATAAGCTGGTTCAGTTGACTGAATATGATTGAAGTTCTTTACGTACATGATATCACCTGGGTTTAGATCGTGAAGTGAAAAGTCTATGGGGCCTGCCTGAACAATACGTCCAGAATTGTAGAGTTCTCACAATTTAGTTTTAAATTGTTCGATGTATGTGGCAATGGTTGTATCCCCTCCTAATAATGAAGTATAGGCAGGGGTAAATGGCTGAGCCTGAATAGGTGGATGTCCAAATAGCATCTCAAATGGTGAGATGTATAAATCACCTCTGGGTAGACTTCTAAGATAAAATAGGGCTAGAGGGAGAATTTCAGGCCATTTTAAATGAGTCTCCATACACAATTTGACAATCATGATTTTAAGTTCTTTATTTAATTGTTCAACTTGGCTGGAGCTCTGAGGATGAAAAGGTGTATAAAATTTAGTAGTTATCCCCCAAAATGGGTAAATTTGTGATAAGACCGAATCCATAAAATGGGTTCCTCTATCCAAATCAATCTGTGCTGGTAGTCCAAAATGAGGAATAATTTCTTTTAGGAGGACTTTGGCAACAAAAGCCACTGTGGCCCGAGCAGTATGAAAGGCTTCAGGCCACCTGGTCAGCTGATCATCTATGACCAGGCAAAATTTATTCTGTCTAGCTTTCAGCATAGAGATAAAATCAATTTATAAATGTTCAAATCGTGTGTAAGCAAGAGGCCATCCACCAAAGGCTTTGCCACAAAAAGAATGGTGATTGAAGGCCTGACACGTAGGGCAAGCTGTGCATATTTTGGAGGCAATTGTAGTTATTCCAAATGCTACCCATACTCTTTTAACAGAGTCTATAATGCCTTGAGTGCTGAAATGGCCATGTTTATGAATGGATTGACAAATTTGGGTGTAGAAATTTCTAGGGTACAGGGTTTTGCCATCTGATGATAACCATACTCCATTAAGTTGTTTGGCTTTAAATTTCTTTTCCCATTGTCCCACTTTCTTGTCAGTATAGGAAAGGGATAGATCCAAATCATCAGTGATTGTCAGTGCCAAAATCAGTTTAGTTCCTTCCAAGGCCTCTAGCTTTGCTGTGGCATCTGCTCAGTCATTTCCCCTGGAGACAGCGTCAGTACCATGTGTATATGCAGAGCAATGAACAACAGCTATGGCTTCAGGAAGCTGGAGGGTAGAAAGAAGTTCCATAATAAGGTTTACATTGGCAATACATTTTCCAGCTGATGTCAGGAATCCCCTTTGAAGCCATAGCATGACGGTGGTATGACATATGCCAAATGCATAATGGGAGTCAGTGTAATTTGTGGCCCTCTTATCCTTTGCTATAATACAGGCATGTTTTAAAGCTGCGAGTTCTGCTCCTTGTGCTCTTACATTTGATGGTAAGGAAGCTGACCACAGAGTGGAAATTCAGTAACTACTGCAGCTCCTGTATAGCCCATGCCATCCCTCATAAAGGACAAATAATCTGTAATAATATTAATTCAGGGTTGTCCAAAGGGGTGTCCAGTAAATCATTATGAGATTTTTTGGCAATAGACACTAAAGAGGTACAATCATGTAAAGGTTCTCCAGAAGTTGGCAAATTGGGGAGCAAGGTTGCAGGATTAAGAACTCAACAGCATTTATTGTGACATTTTCATTGTTCAAGAGAGTTATTTCATATTTTGTAATTCTTTGATCTGTAAATGCCTGTGTCCTATGTCTCAATAACAATGCCTCAACCTCATGTGAGCACATTATGGTCAGAGGGCATCCTAATACTAGGTCAGCAGATTTAGACACTACAGCTGTTGCAGCTACTGGTACTCTAAGACATAGTGGTGTTCCTGAAGCTACTGGGTCCATCTGGGCTGAATAATAGGCTACTGGGCATTAAGCAGGTCCCAAAAGTTAAGTCTGAACACCTGAAGCAACCCCTCTCTGTTCATGGACATATAAAGTAAATGTTTTATCATAATTGGGGATACCTAGAGCAGGGGCACACAGGATAGCTTGTTTAAAATTAGAAAGAGCTGTCAGGTGTTTTGTTTCCAATTTAAGTGGTTCAGAGACTGAACTTTTTGTAAATGCTACAAGGGGTTTTGCTGTTTCCTCATAGTAAGGGATCCACTGCCAACAGAATCCTGTTGCTCCAAGAATTGTCCTTATTTGCTTTTTTTGTGGTAGGAGCCCTTAGTTTTTTAATACTTTCAATACATTTTGGAGAAATAACATGGGACCCAGCAGTTAAAATGAAACCTAAATATTGGACTTTGAGTAGATAACACTGAACTTTTTCTATTGAGACCTTATGGCCTCTCTTATATAGTTCAAAAAGGAGGTGCTTGCTATCTTCCTGACATGCCTCAGCACTTGGAGAAGCCAAGAGCAAATCATCCATATATTGGATTAAACAGCTGTGTTTGAATTTGATGGCATCTATATCCGCATTTAAGAACTGTGTAAAAAATGTAGGGCTGTCCACAAACCCTTAAGGCAATCAAGTCCAGGTTCACTGAGAACCTTTCCAGGTGAAAGCAAAGATATGCCTGGAATCTTCATGCACAGATATAGAAAATAAAGCAGAGCACAAGTCCACGACATTAAAGTGTATAGCTGTCCTTGGAATAGAAGCAATTATTGTGTTCAGATTTGAAACCACAGGATGTCTTTTTATGATATGATTATTTATAGCTCTTAGGTCTTGGACAAATCGATACTGGGCTTTTCCATCTGGGACTATTTTTGTTTTTTTAATAGGTAAAATAGGTGCATCATATTCTGATTTAAGTGGAATTATTATTCCTTGTTCGATTAATGAATTTATCACAGGGGTTAATTCCCTTGATTGCTTCTTTTGATAGAGGGTATTGAGGAATGGAGGGTGTTTGACCTCCTTTTGTATTAACTTGAAGAGGAATTACCAATCTAAGTAGGCCCACATCTGAAGAAGATGTGGCCCAAAGAGACTAAGGGATGTCAGTAGGTATTCCCAAAGTAGGAAGGTCATTCACCTCCTGGCTCTCTGAAAGAAGTACAGGGAGCAAATTTAAAGATTCCTTGGATATTTCCAATGACATAGAACCATCTGGAAAGCAGGGTGTTGTGGCTCTAAGCTTGCACAAAAGATCTCCTCCCATCCAATTTATAGGGGATCCAGGCATTTAAAGAAATAAATGTTCTATAGTTAGGGGTCCCATGCTTACTATTTGAGTAGAAAGTTCTGAGACCTTTTGAGGGTTTGCAGATACACCTACTGCTTTTAGAGAGCCAACAGAGTCACAAATTGACTCAGGTGTGCTCCTTAAGACAGACATGGAAGCTCCAATGTCCAGGAGACAATCGTAATAAGCATCACCAACCTCCAATGTTATGTGAAGCTCATCTGTATGGGGGGGCAGTGGATACAGACAACAGGCAGGATATCAGGGCCTGGAAAATCAAAGGCTAAATCCTCTGATTCTCATGCCCTAACCCCCCTGCACAGCTTTTTAATGTTTTTGTAGTTCCTTGGGCTCCCCTTTGAGGGGCATTAGCACACTGATTAGTGCATGGACAAGCTCTACTCAAAAGATAGTATTGTGGTGTGGCAATTTGTTGTGAGTTATGTGCCTGATTATCAGTCCTGAAATTGTGATTTCTATAGTTATTGTTCCAATAGTTATTGTTTCTGAAATTAGTATTGTTCCTGAAATTGTTGTAATTGTTATTAATATTCCTAATTTCCTGTAACTGATCCCTGCAATGCATCATTAAGTGGCCCTTCCTGTTACAGAAGTGGCAGGTCAGAGATTGATAATTAGGCTCTTGGAGAGGGCCAAGTGTTATTGGTGTAGTATCATCATGCCCTCTTTCCTGTTTTTCTATTTTATTTTGTAATGATTTCAGTTCTTTTTGTATGGTAGATCATTAATTTTTACCTTTGTCTCTTCATGTCCTTTGGTGACATACACAACTATTTTCTGAAATTTGTCCAGATTAATTTCTGGCCATTTGGGACAATGCATCTTAAAGTAATCCTGAACCACTCTGCTAGAATTGTCACCTTATTTATTTTATGCTCTGTTCCTTTGATAAATCCAAGTCATAAATATCAAGTTCCCAATTCAATAAGCCTGTCCATAAACTGAGAGGGAGTTTTGTTATCATTTTGCATTAGGCGATCAAATTTGATCCAGTTGTCTGGACGTTCTGCACATTCATTCATTGCTTTTAATATTGAAGCCCTAGCATTATTTAACTGCAAATATTCTTCTGGATCATTGTAATTTCAAAGAGGATCCTCACGTGGCCAGTGTACTGCATTTCGTCCTTGGGCTTTATTTACATGAGAGATGATTTTGTTTCTTTCTTTCTCTGTCAGGAATATCTGGAGTAATTTTTCCACATCCTTTTAGGAAGGATTGTATTGGAAAAATATGTCTTTCATCCTTTTCATTATAGCTATGGTTTTGTCATTATAATTTGGAACATCTTTTTTAAATTCTTTAATATCTTGAGGAGTGAATGGAGTATGGTGTATTAAATTTATCACATCCCCAGATCAGTATAATGTAGGGAATCAGAATTATGTGAATCAGAATAATAATGTGCTTTTGGTTTCTTTTTAATCATTTTGGTGCTTACTGTGACAGAACAGGTCTTTTGAGGTGTTTGCATGCTTACCGTGGCATGGGTAGGAATTGATACAATCTCGGTTGGGGTTGGTTTTGGGTTGGGAGAAGGGACAGGAATGCCAGGAGAAGTAGCAGGGGAGGGAGGGTTGGTCAAGAGATGCACAAGATGAGAGAGGAGTTTCTTCACATCTGTGTCCTACTCTATTTCAAGAGAAATAGGAGAAATAGGACTTCCATCTCTGAGTATTTCGGGAACAGCCTCACAAAATTTGCAATCAGATTTTTGAATTGTATACTCCTGAAATTTTGAATCAGATATTTGAATTGGATCCTCCTTTTTCAGTGCATCATGAATAGAATATTTGAAATTGTCCAAATGGATTTGTACTGCTGCTTGGATCTGGGCCTGCAGTTTCCTATTTGTAGCCTTCTGCATGTTACTGGAAATTAAAAAAAGAAAATTTCCCAGCAGCATCAAATGAAGGAGGTATTCGGAAATTGTAAAGGTTTCCAATTTGGCAAAAGCCAAAAGGTTTTCCTGTATAGAAGCAATCATATTGAGCAGCTTCCATTTATTTATTTAGCTATCTCTAAATCTTTCTTTGTTTGTTGGCATATTTATTTATTTAGCTTTAGCTGCAAAACTTATTTATTTATTTATTTGGTTGGTTGGTTGGTTGGTGGGTTTTGCTATATATTATGTATTATTAGTGCTTCCCTCTAGTGGCAGCAAGGTAGCTCTGCAGCTTAACAGAAAAAATGGAGGGGGGAGTACACTGAGTGTTCAGTGCTGGCCTCTAGTGGCCAAGGTAGCACTGCAGCTAAGTAGGAAAAAGGGAAGGAGGAGCACACATTGAGTGTTCAGTGCTGGCCTCTAGTGGCCAAGATTCAGTAACACAGTAGGAGGAGAATTAGTGGATTTAAAGCTCTAATGGACAAAGCTGAAATGGACAAGGGGCTTAATGGAAGCCATCAGGCTGATAATCAAGGTAAGTGGAGATTTTTAGCATTTGGGTTTTTTTAGTGTTGCCTTTTAAAAAGTAAAAATCTCTCCAGAGGGAGAGATTGGAACTAGTAGGGGGCAGTAGGGAGTATAGAGAATTTAGGCTGGGGTGGGTGGAAGGCAGAGAGAGACCAGGGTTTTTCTGGACACCTGCTGGTTTTTGCCAGCAGACACCCCACCCCCCACTGGGTTTTAGCCTGTAAAGGTTAGGGTTAAAGCTCCTGGGCTGGGGTGGGGGGAATCTAGCACCCCTGCTGAGGTAGAGGAGTCTGGCAGGGGTAGAGTAGGGGAAAGCCCTCCCTCCACCCCCAGCTGGGTTTTGGGCAGGAAAAGTTTTACTCACCAGTTAGGCAGTAAGGCAGGCAGGATAGTCATCAGGCAGTCAGGCAGGCAGATTTGTCTCCCAGATAGGGTCACCACGTAATATGTGAAGGTGAAGGGAGGAAGGTAGATAGGAAGGTAGGAGGAAGAGAGGAGAGAGGAAGGTAGAGGAAGGGAAAGGAAGGTAGTGGTCTGACAGGGGGAAATTGACCAGAGCCCTTCAGGGACTGAAATAAAAGATCAGAGAGCTGCTTAGGGTTTAGAATAGCTAGGTTTTATTTAGATTAGGATAGGGAAAGGTTAGGTAGGGGGAAAGGGTCTCCTCTGCCTCTTTGGTAGAGAGAGTCTAAGATCTGAGAGAGCCCAGGATCCGAGAGACTCTGGGCTTGAGAGATAGAAAAGGAGCCAAAAAACTCTCTCTTTTATACTTTCTCTGACACTTCCCACAAAGGAAGTGGGAGGTGTTGGGGGAAGTTGTAGCAGGGAGTCCTGGGAGATGTAGTCACCCAGGGATTAGAATAATTTTAAATGACACAAAAGTTAGCAGAAAGCGATTTGAAAATTACCATGAAATGTACTAATGAGAAAACTTTGACATAACTAAGCATCCTTATGTGCCCTTTCTCTCTGTCTGTCTGTCTGTCTGTCTGTCTCTCTCTCTCTCTCTCTCTCTTTCTCTCTCTCTCTCTCTCTCTCTCTCTCTTTGTCTACCTCTCTTCCTCCCTCTATCCCTCCCTCTCTCCCTCCTTCTCTCCCCCTTTCTCCTAACCACTCCCTCCTTCCCATCAAACCAATCTGATACTTTGGGAAAACATTGCTTCTTGTAACATGTGATTTTTGGCAGATATCTTCTTTTCATAGGATCTATCCAAATGATTCATGTAATAGACACTTGTACCCAAAGAATTCAAACTAATATGTTTAATTTAATTCAAAACTTTGCACCATTAGAAGAATATCAAAGTATCTATATGCCCAGGTACAGGAAAATCTGTATTCATCCTTAAAGTTTTTCTTGTCATGATTTCATATTCATTATTTAAACATTTTCAAATTCATTTTAATTTTTTAAATATGTACACTGAATGACCCTATCTATAACTTTTAAGCCTAATGATTTTTTCCAATTTTTTGAGGGAAAATTTGTAGGCAAAATAATTTAAATTAATATAGTATTTCTCTTTTGAAATGTCAGTGGACTTTGTTGTTGTTGTTGGTGGTGGTTGTGCCCCTTTCATGAAAGAAATAAACAACTGCCTTTCTAACTCTGATCTTCTGATTCTTGATTCATAATTTGCATTAAGAGATGGGTGTCCATCATTTTTATCTCACTCAGCTGGGAGCTCGTTCAGGATCCTGGTAGTGCTAAGAGACCCTCAACCCCCTCCTCTGAGTGGCAAGACCTGCTGCTGGTCATTCTGGTGGCTCTCAGGAGAAGGATAATTAAGTGGGTCTCTGCTGAGCTTCAGATCCAAACCACATTCACCACACACATAATCATAAAGTCCTCTACCATTATTATATACTCTTTGTCATGTGTAGATAACTCAGGCTTCCCAAAAGCACCAAAAATTAATATCTGGGTTTTTTTCAAATTTGTTTTCAGACTATAAAGGTAAAAAATATTTGAATATACATACACTTACATGTATGTGCAAAATACATAAGACTATATATATGCATATAAACACATATTTGTGATATAAATGAATCTCATTTTAAGAAAAAAAATTTTTTTCTAAGCAATTAATTCTTATGTCACTATAATAAAAACAAACATGTAAATAAAAATAAAATTATATTCAATATTGTATGGCCCCTTTCCACTTCTAAAGTAATGATTATTGGGTTGTAGAGAAGGAGAAGGGGGATAAATCAGTTTATAAATGTTCTATAAATATGAGTTTAGCAGGTGGAATTTTACACTTGAGACAGATGGAGGGTAAAGAGTAATAAATTTAGAAATAGAAAACTCTACCCAAAAAAAACTAAGTTTAACCATTTAGAGAAAGAACTTTCAATCACTCCTGTTGAAAAGCCCAGGACTGAATAGAAAATTTGACAGTCCAACACATGACTCAAGAAAAGCATAACAAAGTATATATGAAAGCATAATCATAAAGGAGTTGGTAAAATTAAACTCTTTACATTCCTGGAAGGGAAGATGATACATGTGGCTCCTAAGAATTTCATCATCATCAGGGCAGATAAAAGGAGTCAGATAGACAAGTGGCATGAATATGAGTCAATGATGTTGGGATGAACCTCCTCTCCAAAAGAAGGGGGGATAAGAAAGAGGGATGCACAGGGATAAAGGGGAAAGTAGAAGTTAAATGGGGAATATTTTTCACCAAAAGAGAAGCACAAGAAAGAGCTTTTATAGTGGAGGGGAAAATGGAAGGAGATGGCAAGGAATACTTGAGCCATTCTCTCATTAGAATTGATTAAATGAGTTAACACACACACACATGAATATATACATATACATTATATAAACACTTTTTATTGAATTTTATTTATATATAAATAGGAATTTATATATTTAAATAGATATATAAATGGACATTTATATATATATGTATATATATACATATATGATAAATACATATACTCATTTGGGTATATAAACCTATCTTGCCCAATGGGAAAATGGGAAAGGAAGGAGAAAAGAGATATGGGGGGAGTGGGTAGAGGGAGTTGATGAAAGGAAAAGTAGATTAAGTATGACAATGATCAGAAGCAAAACAGGCTTTTGATGAGGGACAAGGATAGAAATGGAGAGAAGGATAAACAAAAGCATAATAGTATGGAGTGAAGTATACCATAATCGTAACTGTGAGTGTGAATGGGAAAGCCTACCTATAAAATACAAGTGGATAGCAGAATACAACAATATGTTGTTTACAAGAGACACATTTGAAACAAAAACACAGAGTTAAAATAAAGAACTAGAACAGTCTCTGTTATGCTTCAGTTGTGGTAAAAAGCCAGCTTTAGTAATCATGATCTCAGAAAAGACAAAACAAAAAGAAACTTAATTAAGAGATAATCAAGGAAACTACTTTTAGCTAAAAGTTTCTCTAATAAAGACTTCATTTTGCAAATATATAGAGAACTGAATCAAATTTATAAAATAAAAGGCTTTCTCCAATTTATGAGTTAAAGGATAAGAAAAATGCAGTTTCGGAAGAATTCAAAGCTATCTATTGTCATATAAAAATGTCCTAAATCAGAATTGATTAGAGAAAGTCCTTAATCAATTTATGATGGCCGTATCAATTCAGAAAATAATTGACAAAATTATAAGGTAATTTAAAATTTACTCTTGGGAACAAGACAAAAAAACACAGGCTGTGGTGTTAAATGTCCAAATAATCTTCTGAATAGAATAAATGCTATTATACCTTGCTTCTTGAAGAATAAAATGTTCCTTCTAAAAGCAATTAATTCTCTGCCCACTTGTATTTATTTGAAAGTAAATTGTAAGGTTATAGAATTTGTTCTTTTGAGGCTCAGGACTTTATTGTGC
Organism: Gracilinanus agilis; assembly: GCF_016433145.1. Lineage (NCBI taxonomy): Eukaryota > Metazoa > Chordata > Mammalia > Didelphimorphia > Didelphidae > Gracilinanus > Gracilinanus agilis. Next base: position 108,780,381 of record NC_058135.1, read on the forward strand.
TTATTTTGATTGATTATCTAGCAATTTGGTTACTTTCTTATTTTTTATACCATATTTTTTTATTTGTTATTACTAGATTAATTTTAATTAAAAGTTATTAGGGTTAGAAACTGTTTAAGTAGTGAGGTGAGTCTCTTTCAACTCCTAAACATTGCTCATCCCCAAATGAAAGGCTTCCTGTCTTTAAAATTGCCTCATATATCCCCAAGGTCTTAAACATACTCATAGATCTTACTCAAAACTTCATGACCTTTAATTCACCTTTTCTCCAAGAAAAGGCCAATTTAGTAAAATGAAGTTCTTATAAAACAAATAGCACACTGTTCTAGTGTTGCTATCAGTTTCTAATTCAGATATAATAGCTTCTGTAATCTAGGCTGATAAGTAGATTTCATGACACTTTCAAATTCAGTTTCCTTTCCACTTTGGTTCTACCATAATTGGAGCCTCTGAGGTTTTTTGATTTTATTTTTTTCTCTTTTATTATGAACTTGACAAACATCAACAGCATGAGTATTTCCATATACTAAGAAGAGTATGACAAGGGAACGACATATGGAACCATGAATCTCTAGTACATAGTTGTTTTTAGAAGTGTGATTAAATGAAAAGACAAGATTAAGCAGTTATTCTGTTATGAGATTCTGCTAAGTGATGAGGATACAAATATAGAAGTTAAGAAAACCTCTTTCTTTCATATAACAGGGGAAGACAACAAATTAAGAGCTGTGGTGGCCAGGAATGGATATCTTTGCTTAGAAAGTTCTACAGTTAGTGAGTTAAATCTTAGAAGAGTAGAATGACGTACCCTTTCTAGTAATAATGATATTTTTGACTTAGTTATAGTTCCAGAGATGGAAAATAGATGTAGCTATTTAGGAGAGTCTGAATTACAATATTTTCCTGCTTATCTCTGTCCAATTTGAGTTTCCTCCTACTTTCTAATGTGTATTTTTAAATGTTTCCTTGACACTATTTTCTTTAAAAAAAACTTTTTTTTTTGCATTTCTATCATTCCTTCTCATTCTCTCTACCTCCAACCTACTCTAAATTCCTTATATGCAACAAAACAAATAAATTCAAGCAAAATCATATCCCCATATTAACCATGAGAGAAGTTATATGTCTTTTTTAAACCTATAGTCTATTACCTCTCTATTAAGAGATGTGAAGCATGTTTCATTAGCAATTTCCTGGATTACTGTTTGGTCATCACATTGATCAGTCCTTGCTTTTGAAATTATTTTCCTTAAAATTATTATAATCATCGCATAAATTGTTTTCATTATTCTGTATCAGATAATATGTCTTCCTAGGTTTCACTGAATCTATCCTTTAGGTTTTTTTTTCCCTATGGCAAAATAATATATGATTACATTTATATACTATAATTATTAGCTCAGCCATCCCTGAATTGGTAAGCACCTCATTAGTTTCTAGTTTGTTTGGGTTTTTTTATCATGATAAAGAAGAGCTGATATAAATATTTTGATCTTTTGGATCTTTTCTCTCTCCCTTTAATCTCTATGGAGATTTTTTAATCTCTGGGTCATAGGATTTACACGACTTGGAAATGTGTGGGGTATAGTTCCAAATTCCTTTCTAGAATGTCTGGGCTAATTCATAAGTCCACTAATGTTGCATTAATTTGCAGTTAGGTATATTGCGATGGAGGAAAGGAAATGATCTGGATTATAGGACATTACGTAGCTGTATATATGCCAATTCCCTGGGGAATCAGGGGCTTGTAGCTGGTGGATCTAAGAAAGAAAGCACTGAAAGGAATTTGTAGAAAATCTCCTCTACAGTTTTATCTGAAGACATCTTGGCTGACTTACTTAAATAGAACATGGCTACTTCTTCATTGGAAAGGAAAGGAATTCATCCTTGCCTTGGGACAGCTAGGTGGCACATAGAGTACATAGAGTGGCTCTACTGGAATCAGGAAGACATATCTTCCTGAGCTCAAATTTGACCTCAAACCCTCACAAACTGTGTGACCCTGGGCAAGTCACTTAACCTTGTTTGTCTCAGTTTCTCCATCTATAAAATCATTTGGAGAAGGAAATGGCAAATTACTCCAGTATCTACAAGCCACAAAGGACTACACTGAAAGAAGTATTTAAAACCAGACTGAATAGTATAACTCATAACTGCTGTCATAACCTTTTCCAGAAATTTAATATATAAACTATATAAATATATATAAAACTATACAAATAAATATATAAAATATATAAAACCCTATAAATACATACATAAATGTAAACATATAAATGAAGATAAAACTATATAAATAAATATATATAAAAATCTAAAGGAATTTAGGACTGGATGAGACAAAGCATGACATGGAGAGGTGAGCTTTGAGGACTGAGAACTGCATTGATATTAAGACTTTTTTTTTTTTAACACATGACTTTGAATTTGAGAGAAGCTATTGTGGGATACTGTTTAGAGAACTGACCTTAGTTCTTCAGTCTAAATCAGTGGTTCCCAAACTTTTTTGGCCTACTGCCCCCTTTCCAGAAAAAAAATATTACTTAGCGCCCCCTGGAAATTATGAAACTATTTATTGAACTCAGAATAGAATGTAATACAAAAAAAAGTGTGGCCATCACTGCTTCCCTGGATCACTGCAGCACCCACCAGGGGGCGGTGGCACCCACTTTGGGAATCACTGGTCTAAAGGAAGAAACTGCTTATATTCAAATAATTACACAATTCACCTAGGCTCCCACAGAGTCTGTGACTTCTGGCATGCTGGGCCAAGGACTGAGTTTATGAAAACAGAGATTCCAGGGATCATCTTCCCTAAGGGAGATAAAGTAGTTGGTTTTCTTTCCATGCTATTAGTCAGCTAAAATCAAAAGGTAACCAGGGCCTAAAGACCTATCACATTATTAAGGATTTCTCCAAGTTTGGACATTTCCATTTTAGCATAGATACTCATTCACCTAAGATCATGAAAGAATAATTAGAAAAAAAAAAAAGGGCAGCCAATCATCTAGGATCAGCCATGTGTAGGCATGACAGGTGATTTGTCAATGAAGTGATTATACTTGCATAGGTACATGTTCAGGGTGGGTGATAGGGCAAGCCATTCCTTTCTTATTCTTTTTTTTGAAGCTCACCAAAATTGGACTAATATGCAAAATAGTCCCAATAGAGTCTATAGCTAAAAGGACCCAAGAGAAGATCTCTCATTTAAAAATATTTACTGTTATCAATTTTTTGATGCTCAGGGATTACTAAAGGTATTTATCCTGTAATCCTGAAAACTCAAGGTTGATCAGCACTGAATCACACACACATGTTCAGATGGATGCAAAAACGGTAACTTTGTGCATGCCCAGAGAAGGTTCAAGTACATTGGATTAAATTATATGATTATGTCAACAAAACATATTATATTTGCTTAAAAATCTTATATTTTTACAAACCATGTAGTTTATAGACTGATAGATTTTTCTGTTATATTATTACATCTATCATCTGTTTGGGGATGCTAGTTTTATTTAGGAAAATTTATCTGCTACATTTTTTTCATTGTTGCTGAGTTGATCTCAGATATCTCTTTCCATCATTTCTGATCATTCTCTACTAAAAGTATGTGCATATGTGTATGCACATGAGCTTTCATTCCCCTACCCAATTTCATTATAATTTCCATTTCTAGTCATAATCATTGCCCAAAATAAATTATTTTAAAATTTCCCCATCTTTCTTTTTTTCATCTTCATTTAATCCATACTTTTCTTTACTTTATTTTCCTTTTCCTTTTTATTTCTTTCTCTCTCCTGCTTAAATACCAATTTAGCCCATCTCATCCTTTTGTCTATTCCCTTCATTCCCTTCATTTGTCATTTCCTTCATTCTTCTCTCACTGTCTTCTTTTCATTCTTTTTTTTTGGCTCTGTAGTTAATAAGTTTACCTACTATGCACTTTCATGCATCCTTGGAAACCTTTACTTTGTCTTTACATTCTTCAGTCACTGTCAATGAGTGTATGGATCCCACTATCTGATTTCTGTGTTCCTATCTATGTTACTGAATTTACCTGAAGTCACATAAATAAGTATACTATTTGAATTACTATTATTTTACCTAATCTTCATGGGGTCCTCACAACTTTTAATAGCCTTTTTAGCCCTCCCTTATTAATTCTTCAACATGCTTTCTACAGCAGCTATCCTGAACCAATTCTTTTCAAGATTCTCCTTCTTAGTCTCTCTCTCTCTCTCTCTCTCTCTCTCTCTCTCTCTCTCTCTCTCTCTCTCTCTCTCTCTCTCTCTCTCTCTCTCTCTCCCCCTCAGCAACTGACCTTGATCTGTACTTTACTTAGAAAATTGAAGCCATCTGTTATGATGTCCTCATTTGGTCCAGACATTTTCTCTGACTGTCCTTCATGTATGGAATGATCTCCCTCTTCATTTCTGATTCTTGACTTCTTCTGAAGACCCTGCTAAAATCTTACTTTCTTTTCTAGGAAGCTTTTCCTGATCTACCTTAATTCTAATGCCTTCTTTCAAATTAATTATTTTAATTTATCCCATATATAGATTATTTGTACACCTTGAACATTCATCCACATTTATTCAGGAAGTGATTTTGTCAGTGTGGGAACTTTCTCCAGAAATAAAAAATAATTCATCATTAATATGGCAGATTAATCTTAGAGAGTTATTCATGACCCAGATAGGCTAGGTGATTTGCCCACAGAAAAATGTTCAGCAAACATTAGAAGTAGCATTTACTTCTAAGTCTTCTTAAGTCCAAATTGAACACTCTATCCAGTGTGTTATACTTTCTTGCATACTGCATGAGTCACAAATATTCTGGAATGAAATTTCTCAAAAAAAATTTCCTGAACTTTATTGTACAAATATTAATTGTATTTTACACATGAAAATAGTGAATCTCAGGGAAGGCAAGTAATTTGCTCATCCTGATGCAACTAGTTGGCATATTATATTTTAAACCAAATTTTCTCTATCACATTGCTTCTCAAGTGCTCTATTTTTTTTCCCCTGGGAGCCTTTCAAATTTATTTCTTCTTGTCAATTGAGGTTGGTATTTTTATTCCATCAGCACATTACTGTTCTTATCTTTCCCACATTGTTTTTAGTTCCTACTAGCCTTTCTATGGATTAGAAATTATTTTCTCTGCCCTCAATTATATACCTTTTTTGTCTTTCCTTGAGGAAATTCAAATAAAGCCCTTTCTTTTTCTTTATAAAACAATGTCATCATAAAACCTTTATTCAATGGAGTATCTTTTTATGGGCCCATAGTTAATCAGTGTCTTGATTCTAATGAGCACTAGAAGCCCCTTTTGACTGCTTAGAACAATGCCAAGTCAGCTTCTTTGAGAAAGAGAGTTCACATTGAAACTAATAGTTTCTTATGGATATTTAATATTTTGATGCCAATTTAGATGAATTTGGAGAAAGAGCTTATTATATAATATTTTAAAAGAAATATTTTATCAACATCAATTATGAATAGACAGATTAGTCAGTAAGCATTTATTAAGAATGTACTATATGGAGGCAAGTATTTGTTTCATTAGACTAAGAGCCCAAGCCCAGAGAGGGAGGTTCTGGATTCAAATGTAACCTCAAAACTTCTGGCTGTGTAACCCTGGGCAAGCTGCTTAACCCCCCTTGCCTAGCTTTTACTGCTTTTCTGCCTTGGAACCTATCCAGAATATTGATTTTAAGATGAGAGGTAAGGATTTAAATATAAAAGAACCTACTGTGTGCCAGGCATATTAAGTGCTAGCTCTGATACAAATTCAAGAGATAGACCCCTGCCCTCGAAGAGCTTAAAGATTAATGTGGGAAGATAACATAAAAGAAGGCTGAAAAAGAAGAAGGCAGACAGAAATGGGGCAGATTGGGGTTCTGGTTGAAAAAAGTCAAAGAAGTTCAATGTTAATTCAATAGAATGTGAAATGAGGAGATGGCTGTGTTGAGCCCCCTACTAAAATGGATGTTTGAAAATTCATGGCTTCACCTTCCAATAAGAAAGTCAAGAGGATAGTGAGGAAGGGAATGGCAAGATTGATTCCATCTAGTAAGATGATGAGGTTTCCCAATGATGAGATTCCTGGGCAGTTGTAGAGAATCCAGAGAAGCTCAAAATTAGTATAGCCAATTAGAAAAAGTGCTTAATATAAAAAACAGCAGATAAGAAATCAGAAAGTCTGGGTTCTATTAAAACATCTGCTATTTGTGCATCTTCTAATAGGTCCCTTGACCTCTCTGATCTTTAGTTCTTGTAGATGACAAATGAAGATGATAGAATGAGATGCCTAAGATTTCTGCCACCCCTAATATTTTGGAGTTCTAAATCTAACCAAGGATACACACACAGATACATACACACAAAACTATGTATATATACATATAAAAATACACATTTATGTTAATAAGAAGAAGATAAGAAAAATTTGTTATCATTTAGAATGCAATAATTCCCCACTTGAATCTGATGATTTTGCAAGCAGCACTGATCCAAATAATTGCAAATTCTGAATTTAGTATAGAATAAAATTCAGACTTGTACCATAAACATTTGTCTCTTTTCATAACCAAAGCATTCTTTAAAGGTTAACTTGAAATCTAACTCAATCTTATCTACTTTTCTACTTTAATCCTTTCTGTGTCCTCGTATTATTTCAGAAATTCCATCTCCATGTTGCTTCCAGTTATACCCATGATGACTTCTTCCATCTTACCCTGTTATCATACAGCCATTCAACTATGTTCACATATTATTTTCAGTTCAATGAATCATCTGTCATCTCTTTATATCCTTGGGCATGATCAAATGAAGCTGTAATTATTGCTGCTTGGTTTGCTTTCTCTATTTCATAGTCCTAAATTGATTCGTTCATCACAAAGCCATACTAAGAACAGTATCATACCAGAGGTAGAACAAAAGCTTTAATGATATTGATTCCAGAAAAGCGTCAACCAGGAGAACCTTTATTAACTACTGATTTTTTATTTTGAGGGATCATTTTCTTTGAATGGGTTCTGTTTTTCTGATGTGGGTATTACCTCCATCAAAAAAAAATCTCAATCCCCTCCATTGTTTCACATTTATTTCTGGTTTTTACTGTATTTTTACATAGATCATATATAAAATAATAAACTCAAGGACTTAAAAGTCTTTATCTGATTTGATGAGGAAATTGTGGCTAAAAGTCTCATGGTACACATAAACTCTTTATCTACTGCCTCTTATTCTCAGCATATGATTTGCCCATTTTTCTCTGATAATGAATATCCTCTATGACTTCTTGATATATATGTATATAGATATAGATATAAATATAGATATATGCATTTCATTGTTGGTAACACCCTCCAGCCTGTATAAGTTCATTAATCATGTATTCTGAGATGATAATGTTCCATTATATGTGCCCTTGTAGCATCAGCTAGATGATAATATATAAAAATGCTGATTACCAAAGATTATTTATGAAAATTATATTTATTATGTTTGCAACATTTTTACACTGGTTTATAGCTGAGATGAGGAATGGACCTATTGAAAACTTCCTCCCTTCCTCCCTAATGCTTCATTTCAACTTTTCTTATTTATAATATCGTAATCTAATACATCTGATGGTCATGTAGAACACCTTAATATTGAGGGGGTTTTATTGAGAGGAGTGATGGATTTGAGTGTATTTTTATTTTTTTAATTGCTATCCAGGTTTACTTGTATCACTCAGTTGTTTATGATTGTCCTATTCTATCCTTAAGTCTGTTTCATTTTTCCTTTGCAAAATTCACTGGAAATAGGGAGAAATTTATTTTCTTGGTGGATTTTGGCTTCATCTCTGCTCCTTTTTCCTCTCTACTCTCCAATTTCTGAGGTATTAGGATAATTAATACAAGGCTTTCAATACTTTAATTAGCAGTATAACAGAAACTAGTAATTACTAGATTCATCGTGTTTGATTTCTTACCAAGTTTAAAATACTGAAACTAATTAGAAGAATTTTTATGTGTGATATTTGATTGTTTTAAATTTGTATAGTTTTTCCAATTAAGAAGCAATCTCTAGTTCAATTCAGCAGATATTCATGGCATGCCTACTATGTGCTAAGCATTTTATTAACTGCTGAGAAGAATCAAAGATTAAATAAAATCTGTGTCCTATCCTCATGGAGTTCCCAATAGGGTAATGCAGACTCAGTTAAATATTGAAGATGATATATGCATTTGAAAAATAAAAAGATATTAAACTGTCATAATAGTGTAACCAGTAGGAGAAGTCTAGAAAATGAGCTATTAAAGTTAAATACCTTTGAGTCTGATTTGCACATAAATCTCTCTTCTATCATCCTTAGGGGAAAGGATTTTTGCAACCATAATTAGCATAGAAAAGTATCTTCAGTTTGTCTTTCTTCCAAAGACTGACAACAAGCTTTCTCTTCCTTACAGAACAGATATTTCCTTTCATCATTCAAGAAGTAACTCAATGGAATATTTAAACTATGAAGATCCTGGATATTTTCTACCTATATCACTCTTCAAAGAACCTCCTGTGCTCCCAAAGCATGAATCACAAATATGGATTCTGAGAATTCTTGGGACAAAAGACAGTAATTCTGGATCTCTCCCTGAAAATAAAAAGCCAGCCTTCCTTGATGATGAGTGAGATCTATGTATAACCTAGTTTTTGCAAGAGTCAGTTTCATAGCTTAGATATAGGAAAGGTAGAGTCTCATATAAAAAAATTCAATAGTATAAATTACTCTAAGAAAGAAGACATACACAAATATGAAACACAAATAAAAATGATTCCTGGGAGGAAGAAAAGGAAGTATTATCTAAAGAGATTTTTACTACTGCAGATAAAAATTGCTGGCCAACACAGGATTTTAAAACAAATGTACAGAAAATGAAACCAAAGGAAGACATCTAAGAATACATTTTAAAATAGTAAATTATTAATTATTTATGATACCTTGGAGTTTTTTCTAGCACAAAAAAATAACATAAATATTCTTTTAGTGTGTTGGTATAAAGTTATAAATCATGGAATAGCATGACACTAATATCATAAATATTGAAAATAAATTTAAAAACAAACAAAAATTAAGTTCATACCATGTGTCAAGCACTGGAAGCATGAATAAAAAACTGAGACCGGGGGCAGCTGGGTAGCTCAGTGGATTGAGAGCCAGGCCTAGAGACTGGAGGTCCTAGGTTCAAACCTGGCCTCAGCCACTTCCCAGCTGTGTGACCCTGGGCAAGTCACTTGACCCCCATTGCCCACCCTTACCACTCTTCCACCTATGAGGCAATACACCGAAGTACAAGGGTTAAAAAAAAAAAAAAACCTGAGACTGCCCCGCTTTCAAAAAATAATCACACCTTATTAGAAGGAGACAACATATGTAGAAGAGATCAGCTATAAGGTGGATGGCAAAATGTAGATATCCTTAGAGAACGGTGGCATGTCTATGGAATTCAGAAGCTTAGAATGAGTACAGAAATTTAGTAACCTTCTAAAAGACTTTGAAAAAGTCTTTTAAGCACACCATATATAATCTTTATGGACATCACATGAAAGAGACTGGAGAAGAAAATTCATAGGATAAGCATGGAAGAACGAATATGTTTGAAGGGGACCTATGTTGATCAATACAAAAATCTTTAGAAGTATCAAATTTGGAAGTAGAGACTAAGTATCAGTTACTGTCTAATAGAATTTACTGAACTAATGAGAAATGTTTAGAATATTTTTTATTTAGTTATTTCATTCTATAATTCAATGTTAAATATATATCACATTCATATTAATTGATGCTAATAATTAATGCTATAAACTCTTACTTTTCAATAATTAGCTATGTAAATAAAGAAATATGATTTTTGGAAAATAGCTGAACTTATGTTGAAAGTCAAGGAGATATTTAGTCTAAAGGAATTGGTATATTTTGCTCCTTAAGTATCTGATTTATATAAGAAAATTGGATAATGGCCAACATAGTATAGCCATGAAATGTATAGCACAAATACTGTAAGATTAAAAATTAATACTCAATCACTCTACATATTATGTTTTATAAGATTTATTAATAATCAGAGTAGAAGTAGTAGAGTAAAGTAAAAACTTTCAGTAAAGAGCAGTTTCCCAGACCATGAAAACAGGAGAAGAGAAACAGAAGGTGGAGTTAAACCAAAAGGATGTAATGTGGGATGAAAAAGGAATGATGGGAAATGACATTCAAGGGTACATAATTCTAATTATACAATCGCCGCTGGGATCCTTTGGGAGACTAGTCTCCACAATGGATCATTTAAACGTAACTAGCTTTAACTCTAAAGATTTTTAACTGAAGGTACAAAGGTACAAAACACATTCTGTGCAAACAATATTAAAAAGAAAATGCAGACAAAACAGGACAAAAAAAGCTTAAAAATACGCTTTGATCTATATTCAGGATCCAATAGTTCCTTCTCTAGAGTAGGAAAGTATTTTTAATTCTTTGGAATTTGAATACTTGAATTATTGTATTGCTGAGAATAACTATGTTATTTGAAGTTTATCACTGTATGCTATTTCTACTATTATATAATGCTCTTTTACTTCTACTCACTTCATTTTGTATCAGTTTATAAAGGTTTTCCCAAGATTTTTGTTTTTTTTTTTAAACCCTTGTACTTCGGTGTATTGTCTCATAGGAGGAAGAGTGGTAAGGGTGGGCAATGGGGGTCAAGTGACTTGCCCAGGGTCACACAGCTGGGAAGTGGCTGAGGCCGGATTTGAACCTAGGACCTCCTGTCTCTAGGCCTGACTCTCACTCCACTGAGCTACCCAGCTGCCCCTCCCAAGGTTTTTTGACATCACCCTGAACATCGTTTTTCATAGCAGAATAGTAGTACATCTCAATCATATGCCACAACTTGTTTAGCCATTCTCCAACTGACAAACACACTCTCAATTTCTAACTTTTCTAAACAATATATTTTAAATATTTTGCTCATTAAGGTCCTTTTATTTTCTATTTTCTTTTAAATTTCTTTGAGATATAGACCTAGTAGGGTTTATTGCTCAGGCAAAGGGCATAAACAGTTTTATCGTACTGTGGCATAGTTCCAAATTGATTGCCAGAATAGTTGGATTAGTTCAGAAGTCCACCAACACTATTTTAGTGTTCCAAGTTTTTCAATTCATTAGGGGCAGCTAGATGGCACAGTGAATAGAGTGCCAGATCTATAGTAAGAAAGATTTGTCTTTCTGGTGTAAGATTAAAATTAATATCCAATAACTCCAAATATTATATTTTATAAGATTTATTAATAATCACTTGAAGTAGAGGAAAATAAAAACCATGAGAGAAAAGAAATTTATCTTGACCATGGTTGGGGGAGAGGAGAAGAGAATGGAGCAGGGGAAAAAAAAAAGGCGGGGTTACACAAACTTTTATCTACAAAACGTAAGGATGTTACATGGGGACAAAAGTAGGATTCTGGGAAATGAAGTCCTAGGGTACAAAATTCTAATTACACAATCTTCCTGTGATCCTTTGTGATACTAGTCTCCCCAATGGATCATTTAAACATAACAAGCTTATAGCTCTAAAGATTTTTAACTAAAGGTATGAACAATATTGCAGTTTCCAAAGGAAAATTACAATAATTGAGATGTAAGAGGGAAATAAAAGAGGAAAAAAACTCAATGATTGCTATGTTGACAAAAAAAAATTGGAGGTCTTATGGGAAAAACCAGGGGAGTTAAATATTATATGTGGGTTCAGAATGGTGAATAGGAGAAAGGAATGGACAATAGGTGGGGACTTAACAATTTAGGGAAACTGGGTTGAGCTGATAGGGAAAATGACTGTTTACAGAAGTGACAGTTAGGCCTAATTGTCACCCAGCCCCACCTAGGCAAGGGGTCTGTGAAAACGAGCAAGCAAATGACAAGAACTTTTGTAACCAATTTGATTAAGGGAACTATGGTCTAAAGCAGTGATTCCCAAAGTGGGTGCTACTGCCCCCTGGTGGGTGCTGCAGCAATCCAGGGGGGTGGTGATGACCACAGGTGCATTTATCTTTGCTATTAAAATTAAAAAAAAATTAATTTCCAGGGGGCTAAGTAATATTTTTTTGGAAAGGGGTGATAGGCCAAAAAAGTTTAGGTCTAAAGGATGGGAATAGGGGTTTCTATATTTCCAGACTATGGGCAAGCCACAGGGTCAGGGGAGGGACTTATCTACACTGAACTGAGAACTAAAGCAAGACAGGGCCCAAAGAATAGCAGGACTGAAGTGGGTATCTTCACAACAGAGTCCTGACACACTCCAGCAATGTTGCGGCTCTTCCAGGACCACTATCTGCACTCCTTCAGGTGGATAGATCTGGGAGCTAACCCAGCCCAAGTTAACCTGCAACTCAGGTTGGGATTAATAGTCTCTACCAAAAATCTCCTACAAGTAGATGGCAGTCTTCCTTCTGGATATCAGGAAATCTGGGTGCAAACTCCATTTCCTCTGAATTCTCCCAGGATCAGTTACAACTTGTCCCAACCACCATGGAGTCCATCTCAGAAAGAAACGCCACACTTCCTGCTTCCCCATTCCATTTAGAATTCAACAGCCCTTCCTGCTAGGTTTCCTAAATAATAATTTAGTATACTTCCTCACAACAGGGGCAGTCCCCTTTGGCATAAGAGTGTACATTCAAAATAAATACATTTATCCCCCACATAGTTCAAATCCCCACATCCCAAAGTTCACTCTGGATCTTTTGGTGCAGCATGTTGTCTCTGCAGGAATCTTCTTGGTGCCTTCTCCAAACAGTTCACTTTCTGGATTCAGGGATGTTTCTATAGTCTAAAACTTTTGGATATGTTTTGACATTAGTGCTAATGGATACTTTAAAACTTACCCTTAGTACAAATCAAAAAACCCAATAATATTGGTAACATGTGCTTTGAGTACAAAAATGAGAGAAAAAAGAAAACTCAAATACTCTATTGCACATAAAAGGGAAAACAATAAAATTTAAATTTAAAAATAAAAAATATATAGCTTACAATCAGTGACACACTGTGTCAGCAAAGGAGAGGTAGAATACAAAGGTTTCTCACCCAAAAATGAAATCCATTTCCTTTTTAACTTGGCTGTAATCCACAGTGTGAGTGCAAAATCCTTCCCATCTTCCAGATGAGATTATTACCCATCGCAGGATAACCAAGTCCCTTTTTGGGGAACCTCCCTCCCTCTGGTATGAGACTATAACAGTGTAAAAGACCTATCTCCAATATGTCCCATCCATTTCAATGTGAAGCTGAGGACTAAAGAGTGAAAATCACTTCAGATGTCTCATCCATTACATTTTTAATAAATGCAAAGATCTGAAAATACAATAGTGCTATTGCACTTCACTTCAACTACAAATGGACGCTTACCTTTTATTATAAATACTTCAAAGGCAGGAAAATGATCAATCAGAGGTGAAGATGCTATTAGATATCTAAAAATCACTTCTGAAAACCCCTTAAAATAAATTGAGATATTTAGCTCATTAAATTCTCCAAAGGTTGTATACAGGTTGTAACCAGTTTGATGGAGTCCATCCACCATCATCTATGTGACAATTAACAAAGGCAAAAAGGAACAAAAGGCCATATAGGCAACATGTGACCTCAATGGATCTGGTGGCAAACCCAGAATCCATAAGGATTTATGGTTTTGCAACTGAAAAGGGTTTCTGCAAGTTGTTTATGCACTTTTACAATGTTGTTTTTTTTTCCAGTCCAGTCATGGGGAAAGGTATGAATAAAGACAATGTAACAGAACATATAGCTAATAGCCCAAACACAGTAGCTGAAAATGATTCAGTATAATAGAATAGTATAGATCAGATTAATATGTGAATTAAAAAAGCAAAATTAAATTTTAAAACAAACACTCAGCAAATACAATAAGCATGACAGGATACAGGCATTGAATTCAAGAGTCCTTTCCTCCAATTCCAATAGAGACTTGTTCACTATTTGGAGGGAAACAAAACTGAAAGAGTTAACATCCATAAAACAATGGAGTCTGAAAAGGCTTAAAATTCACCTCCAGATCTCATAAAGGTTCTTTCCCCTCCCAAGTATCATCATCCATTTAGGTTCCTTTGGCCACACCTCTGGGATTCCCCATACACACTGAGCATAGTGCGGACAAATACCATATTGGGTATGTTTCAGAGACTGAGTAGGCCAAAATGACATGGGGGTGTAAGAAACTGAATCTCCTCTCTGAATCTCAGGATTATCCAAGCTAATCACAAGGACCAGTGCACAGAGGAACAGTAGAAAGAAAAGAAATCCTAAAACTGTAAGCTGTGTGAGCTTGGTAAGGATCTCTGGAAATAGGAACTGTTTGAGATAGGCCAGAAATTGGGTCATACTTACAATCTCTACTTCCTGTCCATAGGTGATGCTACCCTGGTATGCACTGGCTAGTTGTAAAAGACTCACAAGGAATGTTTGGGAGAAGAGTTATGATCCTTTCCCCGCCACACACAGGTATGAAACCAGTGGCCCCCATGATACCTCAGTCCCCACCCCCACAGCATGGAAGCCCTCCTGGATTAGCCAGGCTGGGGTTGGGGTGGATAGTGTGGATTGGGGCTATTCTTGGGGGGAAAATAACTCAGCTTGGGAAGCCACAGTAAGTAAGGAAAAGAAGGGTTTATACTTCACCAGCTTCTTAAGAATTCCTAGCTTGTGTGTTGAAAAGATATGGTATAGGCTTACAGCAGGAGCAAGCAGAGGCTGAAGACTGGGCAGGGACCACCCAGGCTGAATTGGTAGCAGTAAGTGGTGACAGCAGCAGTAGCAATAGCTTCAGTTTCCACAGAGAGTTCTGGGGCAGCAGAGAGGAATGCTGGCTGAAGCAGAGTGGCACAGGCAGATGGGCAAGAGAAGCAGCTTATCCCTCTTGGCCAAGAGCCACCAGCTAAGACACTCAAACAAAAGCAATTGGGCAAGCGGGGTGGCTGGCAAAAAGCAAACAAACAAATAAAAAAATGGCAGGAGGCACCAGAAGCTGCAGGAGAGAAACTCAGCTTTGCAAAATTTATCTACTCTGCATTCTTTACTCAAAGGCTTTCTTAATAAAAAAAAAAAATTCAAGGATTCTATCCCTTCATGGCTTGCCAGAAATGTAAGATTAAAAATTAATATCCAGTCACTCCAAGTATTACATTTTATAAGATTTATTAATAATCACTTGAAGTAAAGGAATAAAATAGCTTCAGTAAAGAGCAGTTTCCCGGACTGAGAAAACAGAAGAAGAGAGTGAGAGGGTGGAGTTACACCAAATTTTATGTACAAAACGTAAGGACGTAACTTGGGGATGAAAAAGGAATGTTGGGAAATGTAGTTCAAGGGTACAACATTCTAATCATACAATACTCACAGAAAGGATTTGTAAATATTTCCCTATAGTTATTATGGAAAACATAGTTCTGATGGGATCTATGTCATTTGTTTTTTAAAATCAATGTTTGTAAAATATCAACTATCACCAGAATGCATTAATGGTAAGTAGGATGGGAAAGTTGGGTTTTCATAAAAGTTAAGCCATATTCACACATATTGGCTATTCAATAATAAGCAAGATATAGTAAAATCAATCAATATAGGATAAAAGCAATATAGGCTGGTAGAGGGA
This sequence comes from Gracilinanus agilis, assembly GCF_016433145.1. Classification (NCBI taxonomy): domain Eukaryota; kingdom Metazoa; phylum Chordata; class Mammalia; order Didelphimorphia; family Didelphidae; genus Gracilinanus; species Gracilinanus agilis. The sequence goes on from NC_058135.1 coordinate 108,796,087, forward strand.
TCAGATTATTCAGTCAACACTTCAAACCCTGAATCATAAGGTTATTTTAATTATATGGAAAGACGAGAATTAAAGACTAATAATGAGCTTAAGATTTATACACACACCACAAACATGTACACATATGTGTATATATATTTTAAACTGGAGAATCACAGGTATTCCATGTATATTCAATGAATGTATGTTTATATGGCTATTTATTATATGAACTTAAGTCTATAACTGGATAAACCAAAAATTCTATATAAACTAAATTCAAGATTCAAGAAAAATAAAAATATTTATCCAAAGTAGATTTTTATAGTGATTTCCACTTTAGTGTTTCCTATAATTATCCTTTCTGATATATTATTTTTGAGCTTTATGAAAACAAAAGAACAGATAACAATATATGAGCATTAAAATTTTATACAATTATATCTAACAAACTTGAAATGTTACATATACATTCTATTACTAGCAATTACAAAATCATATCTGTTCAATTTAATTATGCAGTGCATGAAGACAAATGGCTGTACTTACTCTTCGAGAAAACCTTTTCTATCCCATCAAAGTTCAGCATATGTTGACAAAGTCTATGTCTGTTCATATTATACCATAAGATCTATATAGGATCTTTCTAGATATGTTTGTAAACTCCTTGGGAGCAGGAATATACTCTTTCTGTCTCTTTATCTCCTGAACTTAATACAATGACTTAAAAGTATGAAATAGAAATGGACCTTTGAACTATTTTGTCAATTAAAAAATTGCTTTGTTAATTCAGATCAATGTTATGGACTTAAAAATGATAGTCTAAGAGGTTAAATGACTTGTCTCGCAGCTGTTATTGGTGTCAAAGTTGGGACTTCCTAAATCCAAAGGATTTTCCTTTCTCTATCAAAAATTTGTCATTTGGGGGGAAGCTACGTGGCTCAGTGTATTGAGAGCCAATGGAAACATGTGAGCTCTTGAGTTCAAGCTTGGCCCAAGACACTTCCTAGCTGTGTGACCCTGGGACAGTCACTTAATCCCCATTGCCTAGCCTTACCACTCTTCTGCCTTAAAACCAATGCACAGTATTTATTCTAAGAAGGAAGGTGAGGGTTAATTTTTTAAAACAATTTATCATTTTTATGTGGCCATTAACATCCCCAGAACACCTGGAAACCTTCTGTAACTTAGTCTTCATTCATTTCTGAGTTTGACAAAATCATCTGGTAGCCAGCCTTCTGGTGATAAGCCTCTCCAATTTATCTAAATGGAACCTAAGAATAAAAATATATAATTATCTTGAATTCTGTAATTGAAGCCTTTCCAGCTCAGCCCTAAGGGAATTTTATCCCAGGTGTATTTCATATCAGACACATATGAATGCCTGAAAATTCTGGTTATATACCAGAGAGGATATAATTTATAAATAATCATCTTACATCTTCTCCCTCTGTCATCTCTATAAGAGTTAAATCATTGATCTAAAGAGATTGCTAAAAAGTTCATTTAGGATTTTCTTTCAGTTCTTGTTTAAAGCTAAGTAATAAGTTGTTAGATTTTTAGCCTTTAATATTCTTCTGTGATTATTCTCTACCACCCCCACACCCCAAATGTTTTGCATAGGGTATATTGTAATTTGTTTTGGATCCTGGAACAATTCTCTTTCTTAATCCCATTATGCAATATTTTGTGTGGTTAAAATCTGACAAACTTTCATCCATTATATTATATTGTATTATATTACATTATATTATATCATATTATATTATGCTACATTGTTATGTTATCTTATATTATGTCATGTTATGTTATGTTACATTATATTAGCCTCAGTCTTCATTTTGTTAGGTAGAAAAATAACTATTCCTTTTAGATTCCAACTGGATACAATATATATGGAGCATTATGAAAAATAATGTTTCATTTTGGGTTTTATCATATAAATGGCTTCCAAGAAAACCTATATATCTGCCCATATATGCTTGTTATGATCACATAGCCATAAAGATCTCTCCTTCAGAGATTTTAGTGAACTTTCAAATCTCTTTCTATGTGCACACATTACTCTCCAAAGACTTAATACAAAGGTAACACCCAGAGGTAAATTCTGAATAAACCAGCAAAATTTTGAAAAGTTCAAAAGCTGACTCCTTTTACTGTGAGGAAAAAAATGAAAGAAGAAATTAAAAAGAAATGGTGAATAAGAATAATAGTAAAACTACTGAATGAAGAACTAGTCCTTTTCATCCAATATTCTTTCTCTTTTAATAAAGTAGAATATATCAATCATTACCATTTCACACTTGTCAAACCTCTAGTGCTATATTAAATCTGTAGAATTGTTGTCAGTTTTGCTTGACTATTGTGTAAATGGAATTAGCTCTGGCCCATTCATAGTCAAAACTCTAACCACCAGAGATGATGTCATCCCCACCTCCCTTAGTGGGGAGGGGAGATGAGTTACCCACACGTGACAATAAGTAACAAATCAAGAACAAGGGACTGCCCTTTGGGCAGTCCAAAACAGTGTAGAGGCTGCCATTTGTCCACTTGAATTAGAGGTGGACCCCCAGGAAGTGAGGAGAGACACTTCCTCTTCAAGTATGTTGGTTACTTCCTGTTGGAGGAGTTCCAGCTTTGAACTTGGTGCTGAAGGATCTCTGCTGAGACCTCAGGCTGCTTCCACTCTGAATGGTCACGTGGGTAAGTTAGGCTGACTTCCTTGGCCTACCTTGGCGTTTTCCAGACTCTCTACCTTAAGTAGGCTTCTTGTCTCTCTGATTGCTAAAGCCTTGTGGTGTGTAATCTAGTTTAATTAGCCTTTTAACCCTCTCTCTCCATCTGGGCCTCTCTGAGGTTGTCCCATATCCTTCTCTTATTGATATTAATTAATTTTTTACAAGTGGTTATTCAACAGTATTATTATTGCTATGTACAACATTCTCCTGGGTTTGCTCACTTAACTTTGCATCTCCCATATAATTCTGTACAGGTTTTTTTTTTTTTTTGTTTGTTTGTTTTTTTAAATGATTGTCCTGTTCATCATTTCTAAGGCACGGTAATATTCCATAGCCATCATATATCATAACTTGTTTATCCATTCCCCATGTGCACACTTATTCTTTTTTTTTTAACCCTTAACTTCTGTATATTGGCTCTTTGGTGGAAGAGTGGTAAGGGTGGGCAATGGGAGTCAAGTGACTTGCCCAGGGTCACACAGCTGAGAAGTGTCTGAGGCCAGATTTGAACCTAGGACCTCCTGTCTCTAGGCCTGACTCTCAATCCACTGAGCTACCTAGCTGCCCCGTGCACACTTATTCTAAGAAAGTTATTTCTCTTTTTTCCAATGTGATAGTGATAGAAAAGAAAATTATTTTCTGTGCATTTGTATTAATAGAGAGAAGTTGATGGGAATGCTATGAATGTGAAATGTTGTGTTTACTTTCAGATGACTTTTTCGCTTTCTTATATGAGACGTCTCATAAAATAGGAGTAATTTATCAATAATTGTAATGCTTAAAAAAATAAAAACTTGATAAAATTCTTCAGATCAAAGTAATTATGTCTTTTATTCTGCCTGAAGAATAGAAACTAATGATGCCATTAAAAATGACCATGAGGATAGGATGATGCTTGCAAAAGCCAGAATCACAGCTCTCTCTCCAGGTAGGATGACTATTCTCCCACCTCTCCCCCCCAAGTCCTATTAAAATAACAAATAATACATGGCATGTGATGTTGAAAAGAAAATTATTAGAGTCCCCAGTTATTATCCTATAGATGTTGTGAACTTTAAAATGTATGTTAGGAGATAATTGAGATAAGCAGATTAGGACTGGTTGAAAGACTGGACCCAAAGAGTAATCATTAATTACTTCATGTTAACTTAGAAGGCTATCTCTAGTAGTGTGCCTCAGGAATCTGCATTTGATATTATGCAGTTTTTTTAATCAATGACTTGGATAAAATAAACGACACGTTACCAAAATATGAAATAGCAAAGATATTAATGACAATGGAAAACCATTGAATAAAAATTTTGAGATTTTTAATGACAAAGATAATATCCTAAATGATTCAATGGGGTAAACCTTTATGACAAGTCAAATAAAAAAAAAGTAAACAATTAAATTTAAAGTCCAAAATGAAATTTATGAGTACAAGACACTTGGAAAGAGAATAGTTGTTGTTTTTTTTCCCCTGAAAAATATATTTTAATTTGTTTTACTAAGCTTTATATTTGATATGAATCAAAAGCTATCATATACAAAAAGTTGATGCAAACAAGCTGAATTTACAATCTAATGGAATGTAGAACCAGGGAATCAATAATTATCCTCTAATATGCTCTGCTCAGACCACATCTGGAATATTTCATCCAGGTAAGAGCATGCCATTTCATTTTTATTCTTTGTTTCTTTTATAATGATATTTCATTTTCCCCAATTACATGCAAAAATAAAATTTTAACAATCATATACTTAAACTTTTGAGTTCCAAAATTTTTCCCTTTATCCCTTTATCCCTTTTATATCCACAGTTTGCAATATAAAATAGAACTTTACACATGCAATAATGTCCTTCAGCAATGTCCTGGATTATTGTATTGCTACTAGTAGTAAAGTCCATTACATTGATAGTTCCACAATGTTTCACTTTCAGTGAAACTGAACTCTTGGTTCTGCTCATTTCACTCTGCAATAATTTCTTGAAATTATATGTAAAGTGTTCAATTTTTTTTATCATGGCTTTCACATAGTTTGATATTTTAAAATTATCTCTCTGATGAATTTTCACACTCAATTGTTTTTCTATTATGGAATTATTAGATTCCCTTTGCTCAATTCAAATTTTAACAAATTATTTTCTTCAATGAGCTTCTTTATTTCCCTTTCCATTTAACTCATATTTTTATGAAACTGTTTTCTTTGTTGAATTTTTGTGCCTCCTTTTTCATTTGGCCAATTCTACTTTTTAGAGAGTTGTTTTCCTCAGTGAATTTTTCTATATCTTTATCTATATTTTGTGTTTCCTCTAAAAAATGGTTGCCTCTTATTTCATGATTTTTTTTGCATTAACCTCATTTTTTCTCTAATTTTTCTTCTCTCTTATTTGAATTTTAAAATCCTTTTTACTACTTCCAAAAGTTCTTTTTGTGCCTAGCTACAATTCATATTTTTATTTAATGTTTCATTTGTAGACATTTTACTATTATTCTCTTCTGGCTTTGTGTTGTGATCTTCCATGTGTTACCATAAAAAATTTTCTGAAGTTTTAAAATTTAAAATTTTTTTTAATTTAATTTTTTTAAATTTTATTAAAAATTTAAATTTTTTAAAATTTTAAAATTTTCTTTCTCATTAAAAAAATTATTAAATTGCTTTTCACTGTATATTAATATTGTGCTCTATTTTGGGGTTGGAGAAATCACTGGCCCAGGCCTCTTCTCGTGGAGCTCAGGACTTTCTTTGCTTCTAGCTCATAGAAGCTTCAGGATCTCACTGCAGACTTGCACTGGTGGAGGCTTCTTGCTGGCTTGCACAAAAGAGAAGCACTCCTCGCATAATGAAGGAGCTTTATTATTTTCTTACCCAGTTGGGGTCCTTATTGTTAACTTGGGCCAGTTGGGTGTCTTTGCTGTTGGTGTATTCAGTAAAGGACCCCAGAGACTGTTTATACATTGAGGAACCCCACTGCTTTAGTGCACATGGGGGTGGGGCATGTTTCTGGCTTGCCCTGGGGATGTGTCTTTGCTGGGAGTTTATTTAAAGTTGACATCCTGCTACTATGGGAATGAGTCCTTGTTACTGGCTTGTCCTGGAGATGTTGCCTCACTGCTGGTCTACATAGTGGGAGGCTTTGCTGGTAGCCTACTCTGGGGGCAGAATGCTGCTACACATGGGTATCCTATAGAGGACTCCCCACTAGCCTCCACTTTGCCTGACCTGCTACTGGTTCATTTTGAGGCTTCCTTGCTGTGGCTTCAGTTTTCCTCGCCATTTGGGTATGGCCTGCCCTTGCTAGGACTTAGCTACACTCCACCCCAGAGAGTCAGACCTTCTCCTTCTGATTCTCTGAGCTCTTCTGCCGAGGACAACTGCTTTTATTGCTCTAAAATTCAGCAAGAGGATTTCCTTTAAAGTGGTTTGGAGAGAAATTTAGAAAATATCTGGCAAATTTCCCCCTCATTTGACCCTCTTGGCATCAGAATTCACAGGGCATAACATTTCAAGAAAGATATTAACAAAATGGAAACCACCTAAAGGAAGTGACAGTTCTAGGAATCTGATTTCTTCAGAGTTGAGTTTCTGTGAATCTGGTCTATGTGCTTATCACCTTGTTTTCATTAGCAAATCAGAACTCATCTTCCCATTAATTGGCATCATTAGCTTCTATTTTTCTTGAAAAGTAAAAAGACATAAGTTCCCTTTTCTCATAGAAATTCCTGCCAAATGAGAATTATTGTCCTGACCTACACCTTATGGATGAGAATTCTGCTGCACAACTTAGGTACTAATTAGTCAAATTTTTAGTATGCACATCTCAAAGAAGAGCTCCAAGGGGTTTTAAGGATGGATAATGAGCTTCTAATTCAATTCAACTCAAGCATGTATTAATCACCTATTATATGTCATGCACTTGTGGTAGTCTCTTGGGATATAAAGATAAAGAAAAGTCATTTCCTCAGGGATACAGTTGAATAATCCTTTCAACTGTATTTTGTTCAAATGAGGACTAAGACAATCGTAGTTACTTATAGCATTAACTACTTTTTCACCAGAACATGAGTGACATGGAAAAAATAGTGAAGAAAAAAATTACTGAACCTCTGTCTCATAAATCTGGAGTCTTCCATTTAAAAGTTGCATTCTGAAGAATAATATTCTATACATATGTCCCAATGGTAAACTCAATGCTATTGATAATCTTCAACTGGTCAGGCTATATTCAGAGTACTGTACCTGGTTTGAAGTACCATATTTTAGAAAGAACATTAGCAGACTTCCATGTGTCCTAAGAATAGTAGGTATGGTTAGAGTCCTGAAAACTAGGCTATAAAAGGACTTAGGGGTCCCATGGCAATCTTCAAGAATATTGGTCTTGTACTTAAGAGGATATGTGTTCAAATACTGATTGTGATGATTAATAGACTTATGAAAATGGAAACATTATCTAGTCCCAATCAACCTAAATGATTTTATCTATAAAATGATAGTAATAATAACTGTACTGCCTAGCCATAGATTTTAATTGTAATAGACCAAGTAAGATAAATTATGAAAGAATCTGAGAAAGTTAAAGCATTCTGTCAGTTTTTCTTATTGTTGTTATTATTATTCCAAAAAATCTTATGATAGTCTGGAGAAGAGAAAATTGGAGGAGACAATAATATTACTTAAATTGTTTGAAGAGTTGTTATGTGAAGTATAGATACAACTTAATTTGCTTTGTCAGAGATGCTAGAACTGGGGCTATTTCATGGAAATTGCAGAGAATCATATTTCATTACAATATAACCATTATTGTACTATAGCTATCAAGAAATGAGTGGCTTGCTTTACAAGGTAGTATGTTTCTTATCTTTGGATGTTTAGATTGCTCTACATGAAATTCATCCTTTAAAAAGAAATTGGAGTAAATGACTAAATTTCTTCCAATTCTGGGGTTTCATGATTCAAGGGAACTGCATTATTATGTTTTATGTAAGAAGAGCCTGTGGCTACAGTTATTCTCCAACAAAGAGTAAGATTTCAAAAGGGAATGCCCAAGGCTGGGATTTTCTTTGGCCTAAAAATTGTTTTTACAAATGCCTATAAAACTATAAACAAGGGGGCAGCTAGGTAACTCAGTGGATTGAGAGTCAGGCCTAGAGACGGGAAGTCCTAGGTTCAAATCTGACCTCAGACACTTCCTAGCCCTGCTACCTGTAAGAAATAAAATTAATATAGTGATAAAATTAAAAATATCATGATTTCAAAGGGTTGGTTGAAAGCCATTTAGAAAAATGAAGCCACATGCCTGTTGAGTTACAAGTGCAAGGGCCCTGTTACCTCTTCCTCTCATCCTGGCTCTGCTTCAAATCATCAAAGAGAGGAAGTACCAATCCTATCCTCAGTCTTTATACTCCTGTTTACATTATTACACTTCCCGTATATGTGATTATGCAAGAGGAATCTTGGCAAATGTAGTTTGAAAGAGATCTAAATGTCCATAGGAAGTTTAGACCAGGGACTTCAAAATTAGTTCAAGAACTCCCAAATTTCCAGTATCACAGACCTTGGGCAAGTCACTTGACCCCCATTGCCTACCCTTACCACTCTTCTGCCTTGGAGCTAATACACAGTATTGACTCCAAGACGGAAGGTAAGGGTTTAAAAAAAAAAAAAGTACAAATCTTTTATGTCTTTATAGAATCTTTAGAATAGAGAAGAGAATTGAATAGAGAATCTTTAGAATACCTTATTTTAAATTAATATCTGGGGTTATTTTGAGTAGTTACCAAATTGAGATAGTGAGGAAATCACAAGAGTTCCTCTTTACCATTTCATAAATGGTGGGGAGAAATTTGCATGTCTACCCCTACCCTTTTCAGAATATCTAAAGGTTCTTATTCAACTTGAAGACAATACAATATTTCATTAGTTATATTTAAAAAAAAATAAAATGAATCTCCTTACAAAATAAAGAGGAATATTAATAACAGAACAAAACTTAATAGATGCAGAGAATTCATTAAAAGCTTGACAAAAACTTTGAAGTAGATCTCCAAGGCAATGTTCCAAGTATCAGTGTTTTGCCCTGTTTTTCTACATTTGTTATTCATAACTTGGGTAAATATATATATATATCAGTTAATAAGCACTTATTTTCTTCTACATTCAAGGCACTGCACTATGTAGTGGGGATGCAAAGATATAAGTGAAACAAACCCTTCTCTGAATTAGCTCACATTCAGCAGAATGGTTTGCATGGCAACCTCATTGAATTTTTAATAGCTTCTAAGTTTACAGAGCTAACAAAATTGGGCTGAAGTCAATATCCCGCCTAAAAAATTTTAGTCTAAAACATTGGGCCCATTTAACAGGAGTAAATTGAATAGAGTTGAATATAAAGACTTGTGAAGTTTTAAAAAAAATGTCAAAAGTGCAAGGTATGTTTACAAAGCAATTCATATGAAGAGAATAAAAGAAATTAATAAAAAGATATAGGAATATTAATAGTATGTAATCTGAACCAACAAGCCAACAGAGTAATAAGGCAGCTGAAAAACATTAATTTAATCTGCATACATTTTGCAAGATACAGAACTTTCAGGAATAATGAGGTAATAGTCCCACTGTGATCTTCAGCCTTTCTTAGATTTCTTATGCAGCATTGATGTCACACACATTGTTGGGCAATATAGTCCAGAAAGCATATTGAAAAGTTAGATAAAGTACAGGAGAGGATAACAGAGAAGATCAAAAACTTGGAGTCCATTTTATATGTTAATTAGCTGAATAGATGGTGGAATATTTAAGTAGAGATGAGAAAACCTAGTTTGGAAATGATATTCATGTTTAACTATTTCAATGGCTCTTCTATCAAAAAGTGATTGATAATAATAGCTGGTATATATATATTTATATATATATATACACATGTATATGTATAGATATGTATATATTATAAATTTAAATTCATATGTATATATAGTGCCTAATATGTGCCATGCACTATTCTAAGGGCTTCATCAAAATTATTTAATTTGGTTTTAAATCTATGAAGGAGGAATTATTATCATAGCCATTTTTAATGTGAGGAAAGTGAGTCAAATAGTAATAATAAGCATAATTATAGCTTTTATAGAATGTCTATCATGTGGCAAGGACTTTGCTAAATACTTCAACATTATTATCTCATTAGGTATAACAACAACTCTTAAGAGATAGGTTCTATTGTTCCCATTTTTACAGATGAGGAAACTGAAATAGACTGAGATTAAATGAATTGCCCAGGTTTATACAGCTAATGAGTATCTGAATTTGGGTTTGGACTCTGGTCTTCCTAAATCAAGGCACAGTGTTCTAGCCACCACATGAACTAACTGCTTATCCTTACTAGGCTTGGACTCAGAGAATAAAGAAGAGCAAAGTAAAAAAATTCAATGTAAAATATAAATAATGTTTTCCTAACAATTATAATTATTCAAAATTGGAATAAATGCTGTCAACTTGAAATCTAGAGAGTCTGTCCCAGTCCCCTGAGAATTCACCCTGAGGGAAGTCTCAGACTCAGCCCTTTGAGACTGAACAATGGACTTTGAGGTACTTAAGGATCCCAGTAGGTTTCTCCCATTTTATCAAAGTCCACTCTCAGGAAGCCCAGCCTTTGGCTGGATCTTTCCCTTTTGTGTCCATGGTGAAACATCAGCCTCTCTCTGATAATCCAGTCTTGGACTTCTCATTTCCTTGTAGCCATGGTAGTGCCAATCAATCATACTTCCCTGTCCTTAATTCCCCAAATGGTATATAAATTCCCCAAGTTCTATTGTACTTTAGAGAACCATCTAGCCTGGTGCATTCTAGTTTGGGGCCATTGGTTTTGTGATAGTGGCCAATTTCTGGACCTATCTTTTTCCTGATTGAAGATTTGATTTTTCTGACCACATTAGTAGTTCTGTGTTATTTCCAAGTTTACAATGCTATCCAAAAGACAGATTTAGGAAGTAGTGGGTTAACTCCTCATTTAAGGTCTTCAGAAAAGAGATAGACTACCCTTTCTCAAGTATATTGTAAAGAAGACCTTTTTTTTTTTCAAGTAGTAGTTAAAGTAGATGGCCAATGAAGCTCCTTCCAACATTTCAGAAATTTGTGCTACCACAGATGTAAAATGTAAAGGCATCATTTGCCCCATGAGATTGAAGATACAAATAAAAGTCCCATATACAGTGTTAACTTAGAAAAAGTACAGAACTACTAAAGTAGTCAGAAAAACCAAGTCTTTAATCAGGAAAGAGAGAGATCCAATAATTGCAGCTACATAGAGCCCTCTGATGCTTTACAATGTATATAAAGGAAAGGATCCAGCCAAGGGCTGGGCTACCTGGGAAAGAACCTCTATACAATGGTTGAAACTACCAGGACTGAAGGGTACTTAATATTTGACTAAGTCTGCCAGGTCTACCTGGCAGACCTGATCATCAATTACTTTAAGGTTTATTATTCAGTCTGAAATGGCTAATTCTGAGACCTCCCCAGAGGCAAATTCTCATGGGACAAAGGGCAAACTTGGGGTTTCCAGATTTCCAGATTTCAAATTTACCAGTTTCCAAGTTGACAAGAATAAAAAATTTAAAGCTGCACATTTATTGGAAAGGAAAGGAAGAAAGGAGAAAGAAAGTATAAGAGAGGGAAGAAGGGAAGGAGTAAGGACTAGAGTAGTTTGGACTCCAGGGAAGAGTCAAGAAAATAAAAGTTGAGTAATTATACCTATATTCCTTCTTTAGAAGTAGAGATGGAGCGTAATATTGCATATACTATGATGCAGGACAAACGTATTTTTTGGCTATTGATTTACTTTTTCACATTCTTTTTATTAAACTATTACCTGCCTATTATAATAGCTTAATATTTTTCTCCTCTTATTGCTCTAACTAGAATTTCTAGGACAATATTGAATAATAATAGTGAAAATGGGCATCTTTGTTTCACCCTTGATTTTAATGGGAAGGCTTCTAGTTTGTCCCTACTGCCAATAACTCTTACTGATTCTTTTAGATAGTTGCCATATGTAATTTTAAGGAAAAGTTCATTTATTTTTATGTTCTCTAATATTTCTAATAGGAATGATTATTTTAACCAAAAAATCAAAACAATTTTAGTAAATTGCAGAATATAAAATGAACCCACATAAATTATCATCATTTCTGTACCAATAGTGTATAACAGTAAGAGATAGAAAAAGAAATCTCATTTAAAATAACTAGGCAATATAAAGCACCTGGGATTTCAAGACTATAAAATGACAAGTAAAAGACAATTTTCACACAACAATAAAGTCAGATATAAACATCTACAAAAATATTAATTGTTCATGGATAGGCCAAGCTAGTAAAAATGATAATTCCACTTAAAATTATTTTCCTGTTCCATGCCAGATCAAAGTACCCAAAATATTTTATAGTTCTAGAAAAAAAATAATAATTTTCACCTAGAATAAAAATAGGCAAAGAATATGAATGAAAGGGAAATGAATGAAAAAATATGAAGGAAAGTAGCTTAGCTATACCAGTTTACAAATTGCTCTTATTATAAAGTGGCAACCAACAAAACAATCTGGTAGAGGCTAAAAAATAGAGTAGTGAATCAATGAAATCAGTTGGAACTAAGCACACATCAGTAATTGACCATTGTAACCTAATCTTTGACAAACCCATGGAAGCAAGTTTTTGGAAGAGTACTATTCCACAAAACTGTTGGAAAAACTGGAAAACAATATAGCAGAAACTAGGTACAATACTTCCCACCATATACCAAGGTAAAGTCAAAATGGATACATGATTTAAAAGTAAAATAAACAAATTAGAAGAGCGTGGAATAGTTTACCTGTAAGGTCTTTGGATAAAGGAGGAATTTATCCAAACAAGACAGGAAAACATTTTGAGATATAAAATAGAGCTCTGACTACATTAAGTTAAAAAAAGATTTTGCACCAAGAAAACCAATAAAACCAAGATTAGAAGGGAAACAATAAGTAGGGGGAAATTTTTATAACTGATATCTCTAATAAAGAACTCATTTCTCAAATAGACTGAGAACTGGAATCAACTTTATAAGAATACATATCATTCACCAATTCACAAATGGTCAAAGGACATGAACAAGCAATTCTCTGATGAAGAAATTAAAACAGTCTTTAGTCATATGAAAAATGTTCAAAACCACTATTAATTAGAGAAATACAAATTAAAACAACTTTGAGGTACCACCTCTTACCTATCAGACAGTCTAATATGACATCCTAGGAAAATAATAAATGTTAGAGGGGATATGGAAAGTGTGTGACACTAATACATTGTTGGTGGAGTTATGAATTGATAGAACTATTCTGGAGAGCAATTTGGAACCAGGCCCAGAGTGCTCTAATAGTGTATATACCTTTGACCTACTAATAGGTCTGTATCTCAAAGAGATATATGTGTTCCAATTCATAACTCTACCCATTATGGGCTAAAAGTTCACATTTCTTAATTTATCATAGAGTCATTAGATTTTAAAACTGGAAAAGACTTTAGAAATCACTTGGTTTGAAAACTTTCTTTTTACAGATAAGGAAATTGAGGCACAAAATGGGGAAAATGCCACTTCTAAGTTCATATGACTTCACAATAGCAGATTTTGGATATTACAGCCTATCTTCTGATTCCTAATATAGTACTCCTTATGCAATGTTATTAACTCCTAACTAAAGTAGACAGTAAAAATCATCCTTTCCTGATTCCAAAGAATTCCTTAAAATCTCTCTAATGGGGGAAAAAGATCTCCTAAAGTACATTTTTTTCATGTTCTCTTAATTGTAATGAGATCTAATAAGCTCTGCTCTAGTTTATCCTTCCCTTGAATTATTCTCAAATCTAACGCTTTATATTCAAGGATGAAAGTTGTTGTAACTATGATAGAAATGCAAGTGTATTTTATTTTCTTACCAATACAGAAAAAAAAAATTCTCTAGAAATTACTAAAAATCATCCTGTAATTTAAAAATCCCTTGTGCCCACACATGCTAATTATAGTCATATCCAATCTTTCTAAATGTGAAATAGAGAAGAGAATTTATGCATTCCAAAAAAAAAAGTCAGAACAAATAATTAAAATAAAAAAATTAACTTTCCTCTGAATAAAACCAATGGAATGTTTATGGAAAAGGTAAACTTATTGGCCTAGGTATCCAGGCCTGATACTTTTTATGTCATGTCCGTCACATTGAAAATACCTACATTAATATTTGATCCTCAAACTTACTTTTGAAGTACAAATAATTCAAATTTTAAAATGGAAAATTCAACATTTTAAAATTGATAATGTAAATGTTCTGAGTCATATTCTTTAAAATACCAAGAAAGGAGGATTTTAAAAATGTTTTTATATAATAAAATATATTATCTTAACAAAAAGTTTCAAATCTGTTCTAATGAATAAAATTGTTAGAAATTTAGGATTATTACAACGTGAAAAAACTAGTATGGATAATAAAGTTTTCCTTTCAAAGGTTTCTAGTGTTTATTTTTTTCTTGATACCACTAAATAAATATCTTAGGAATCAAAGTTATAGCTTTTAATCGGTCAAAAATCACTAACCCTCATTTTACTCTCTAGTGGTCTTGTGTTGAATTCTGACAGATTCACCTCAAGCTAAATACTCAAGCAAGATCTCATAGTCTAACTCTGTTTCACTGAAACATCTTGGATGGTCCATAGTTGAATGTCAGAGATTATGAAAGAGATGATTGATTATATATACAGCAATTTAAGCTTCAGAACTAGTTATCAAATCATTCAGTCTTAATATCAGTCTTTTGTCATTGGAAAAGAGTAACAAGAGATGGACATCTGAAACTAACATTTGCCATCTAGCACCATAGTTATTATAAGGATCAAATAAGATAAGTAAAGCCAAAATGCTGATCATTATGAATTCCTTTACAAATGCTTGACATTATTATCCATAGGTACAATGGAATTATTAAAAAATATGTGAATAGTAAGTAGAATAGTAGAGTGGTTTAGGAACCACCTGAAATTAAGTGGAATGAAATCCTTTTATTTCCAGTTCTACCTGGAGTATCGGAGTCAATGGTTATATATAGGCAGCCAGCTTCTTCTTAAAGGAAATAGAAAACATATCCTATTCCCCATTATAACTTTTAAAAATTGTATCACCCCTTAACTATTCTCCCAAATTCCAAGCCTTATCTCATTGCCATAATTGGGATCCATCCTGAATTTCACTAGTACTAAACACTCTCTTTTGACTCTGGCATAGAAAATCTCACTTCCTTTTGAAAGGTTATACTTCATCCCCTCCTATTCCCATGACTTTAATAGAAGCTGTATTTCTATTCATAAGCCACCAATTACTGACATTGTTCTATCAAACTCCTGCTCATATTTAAAAATACATGACCTCTGTAGAGAATTTCCTTGAGTAATTCAGCCCTCATGGATCCCTGAATGATCTTGTATTTATAAAATGCTACAAAACTTAATAAGTGATTAATATATTGTCTGTTGTTAGTGGTCTTTTTATGTGACCTGTAACCCCAACAAAAATGTCAGTTCCTTGAAGGAAAAGGTTACATGTTCTGTTTTGAATATTTGATTCTCAATGAAATAACTTGCTTATCATAGCAAACACTCTTTTACAATAACCCTAAACACAACTGTACACATAAACATCACAGATACTCAATCTCAAAATCAGAATTATTTTACATTTTGCCATCAAAGGTGAAGAATCTCTGTAAAGTCAGTTAAAATAATAATACCCGGAATGATTGTGACTAAGATCTTCTTATTGCAAAATTCTGACAAATTGAAAAAAGTAGGAAAAACCATCAGGCCATATAGATATAAGGTATATAACATCCCTTAGTTAGTTCATGTCACAATCCTAAAGAAAGGCAATGCAAAAAAATGTTCAAATTACAATAACTGCACTCATTTCACATCCAACAAGGTTATGCTTAAGATTCTGCAAGGTATGGTTCAGCAATATGTGAACTGAGATTTACCAGAAATGAAGGCTTGTTTTAAATGAAGCAGTGGAACTAGAGGCCAAATTTGCCAATATTCACTGGATTCTGGAGAAAACAAGGAAACTCTAAGAAACAGACAGACAAACAAACGTACTTCTGCTTCATTAAAGAAAGCCTTTATCTATGTGAATCATTACAAAATATGGCAAGTTCTCAAAGGGACTGGAGAACCAAGATTTTCTTGCTTATTTACTAAGAAACCTGTATTTGGGCCAAGACACAACAGTTGGAATAAAACACAGGGCAATTGACTAGTTTAAGAATGAAAGAAGAATGTGATAAGGCAATATAGAGTTGCCTTATTTATTTAAATTTTACGCAGTGTATTGTTGTTTATTTCTTCATAATTCCATGGGCCAAAGCATATTTTCTATCTTCACCATCAAAGTCTGTCCAAGTTTATGTTCCTTGTTTCCATGACATTATCTATTGATCTCAAATTCTGTTGTGCCCTTCTTCTTTTGACTTCAATCTTTCCCAATATCGGGGTCTTTTTGAATGAATCTTGTTTTAGCACTATGTAGGCAAAGCATTAAAGCCTCAGCTTTAGTATTTGACCTTCTAGTGAATAGTCTGAATCAATTTATTTAGGTATTGACTGATTTAATCTCCTTGTTGTTCAAGAGACTCTCAAAAGTCTTCTCCAGCACCACAGTTTGAAAGCATTAATTCTGCAGTGCTCAGCTTTCCTTATTTTACTACTCTTCAACCATATGTTGAGACTGGGCGGAGGGGAACAACTAACTATACAGACTTTTATGATCAAAATGATGTCTCTGCATTTTAGTATACTGCCATATTTGCTATAGCTTTCCTTCCAAGAATAAAATGTCTTTTAATTTCACAGTTGCAGCCACAATCTGAAATGATCTTTGAACCCAAGAATATTGCTGGCACTGCTTCCATTTCATCTCCCTTATTTTACCAAGATGGAATGGAACCAGTTCCCAAGATGTTGGTCATTTTTAGATGTTAAGCTTCAAGTCCACATTTATACTAATCTTTTTCACTATTGTCAAGAATCTTCTTAATTCTTTACATTCTGCTATGTATATGCAGAGTACAGCAGGTGAAATTCCAGGCTGAGTGAACCTCAAGACACATCTAAGGTTGACAGGGAAAAAAATGAACAATCTCAGATATACAGATGATACCACTAGGATGGCAGAAATGAACATAAGCTTGCACAAACTTTGTGAGGTAATGGATGATAGGAGAGCCTGGGGTGCTGTGGTCCATGTGGTCACAGAGAGGTGGGCATGACTGAAAGATTAAACAACAACCCTGCACATAGAAGTTAAATAAATAAAATGACTGAAAACCAACAGAAAATAAATGTTGATTATATAGTTGTATTATTACTACTAATAATCTATTATTTAATAAACATCCAACATTTAATAAAATGCTTTAGTGTATACAAATAACTTTCCATATGTTATCTCATTTGCTTCTTACAACTCCATTTCTTCTAGAAGTTCTCATCCCCTATTTAATTTTGAATACACAGTAGGGAATTAATTGAATTTTGGTGGAAATGAAACAAAGGATCCAAGCATGATATTTATTGTCATCTTCCTCAGAATGTAATGGTTAAGGTAGAGATTAATTCTTCATTCATTTGCATGTGAATTTCTTTATTGATTATTAAGAAAATTTATTTTAGGAGTTATGGTTCTCATTAAAGGTATGCATTATGTGACTCAATTCAATTACCACGAGGCCAACAATAAACACAAGCTTTTGGAGGACTCTAACATTTGAAGGAACTCTATCTTCTCCTTTGATATTTTAAAGGATCTCTTTCATTTTAGTGACAGTTACCTCTGTGGAACATGGATTTCACTTGTTCTCTATTAGATAATCATAATCAGAGGATCACGAGACAAAGTTATTCCTGTGATTTCATTTACCAAAGAGTGTTGTATTATACATAAGAGAGTTATGCATAGGAAAAACAATGTTGGTGAATGTTTAAGGTTATGTTTTGTTGACTGAGTTAAAATAGTTTCTTTCATTTTTTATTAAAAAATTAAACAATCAACAGAATAGATGCTTATATTCTTTATGCTTTTTAGTCAGTGGAATGAATATAAAAATGTGGTATGCTATAGGAAATTATCTGAATACTTATTTTTCATTAAGAATACTCTTGATATTGCTATATGTCAGTCCCACTATGATCATATAGAAGTGAGAAAGTAAAAGGGCTAAATCTTTTCTGCCCTCATCTTTTGTCAAAAAAAAAAACATTTATCACCTGGGATAATGGATGCTGGAGTCTTTTAGCTTTCTGTAAAAAGTAATTTAACAGCTAGTTCTCTAAATGTTAGATCTTCAACCATGAGGTACTGTACTACCAAAGGAACTGGTCCACATCACTATTGAAATCAACACTATAAATGAATCTTGAAGGAATAAAGAAGTTATAACTAAATGAAAGATAACATGTGTTTCAGTAACTGAGGCACAAAAAAGATGACTAATTAGATTCCTTGTGTACTCAAAGGCAAGGGAAGACATTTTATAGACACTTGATCTTTTTGCTTTGAATGTTTGCTCATGAAAAATATTTAAAAAGAATAGCATGAAGGTATCTGAAGTTTGTGTCTCAGTCTGTTAAAAAAAGACAAAGTGGAAGAATACTATAAAGAATTTTTAACACGATTCTCCAAACAAAAGCCAAATTATACTTTTATACTTGATGACTTCACTGCATAGGTAGACACAAGTGAACATTTATGTAGCAAATATGATTTAAGATTAACAAATGAAAGAGGTCAATCTATAACATACATATGCCTATGTTTTATATATATATACACATATATACATATATATATATATATACATATATATATATATGGAAAAAGGAGAGAAAATTTTGCTGAATAAGAAATCCATAAGATGAGGATATGATGATTATTAAGCTTTGAAAAAACAATGTAATTGCATATTAAAAGTAAATGTCTGATTACTGACATTTTGCAGATAGTTGTTTACTAAGACAGAACTAAGGGTCAATTCATGATCAGCTGCCTGTGTTAATTTAAATCATCAATTTGGAATAGAAAAGCTCACTTCTTCCATGTAAATTTGATCATGGCAAAAACTATTGGAAAATATGGTTTAGAGTTGGGAAATTAGAATGATAAAAGGCTTGTATAGTATAGAGAAGTCTCATGTATACATATATCCTATTCTTTGGGAAGAGAGTCAGAAATTACATCCATGATTTGTATTAAATAGTATCACCAAATAATGACATTTATTATATGCTAATGGATTGGAAGTACCTGGTTATTGCTAGAGGGGTGGTTTCACAGTAATCTGTCTATGTAAAGTCAGTTTATTGATCTCTTGAAGAAAAGATCTATATAAATACCCAATTTGAAGAAAGAATAAATATGAGAAAATGGTGCTCCATACTGACTCATTTAAAATTTTTTTTTTAATTTTAAACCCTTAACTTCTGTATATTGACTTATAGGTAGAAGATTGGCAAGGGTAGGCAATGGGGGTCAAGTGACTTGCCCAGGGTCACACAGCTGGGAAGTGTCTGAGGCCGGATTTTAACTTAGGACCTGCTCTCAATCCACTGAGCTACCCAGCTGCCCCCTCATTTAAATAATTTTGAATCTAAACAATGGACAAAAGTAAATATGTTGCCTTTGCTTACCAACATTCTTTTAGCAAAAAAGAGGCATAGTTGAGGGAGAACCAGCTTCATTTTTAGGAAAGACATATTCCTCTCCTGCCTGCACTATTGGTTCTGTCAGAACTTCTTTACCAAGTCACAGAAACCTTTAGTAGTTACTCATTCCTGATCTGGATTTCACTCATTGGAAGAACCATTTCCCTTTGGCTTCTCCTTCTCATTGACTATTTCATCCAGGGCCTTAATATTAAAGAGGATACCCAGGCTAACCCTGTTTTTATTCCTCTCCAGGCTATATTTCTGACTCTCTTATACTTTCTTTACTATGCCCCAGCATCAGCTGTTTTTCCTTATTAAAATCTTATCCCTTTGAGGGCACTGACCATCTTTCCGCTTTTATTTGCATTCCCAGCCCTAAGCAAAGTATCTAACACAGTATGCACTACTTTGAGTTTGGTTTAGAAACTGAAAGGAAAATAGAGATGAAAAAATGAACTAGATTTGCCTATATACCTACAGCAAGTTATAATCATTTTCAGGGATGCAATTCCATCTTTGCCATTCAGGAGTTCTAAGAGGAAGATAATATTTCCTAACAGTATATCAGAAGATGAAGAGTGATGTATAAGTTGGATTTGACCAAATATAGATGAAGAGGTGCCTTCCTGGGTTCAAGAATATTTTAAAAGAATTAAGCAGTCAATTTTTAAGTTAGTTGAAAAGGGGATATCCAAAAAGGATGGAAAAATTATAGATGCAATTATTTCCATATATTGATTTTAGAAGTTGCCAGTGATTTCTGATATACATGCTTCATATGTCAATATTAACAACCTGTATGAGAGTGATTTGCACATGTGTTGAGAGTGAATGATAAATAAGGGAATAGGAAGTTTTTGATCCACTTTTCCTCCTATAGTAAATCACGTCTTTACAGTAACTGTTTACTGAGTAATATAGATAATTAAGAAGTAATATGGCACAGTAGAATAGACATCATACTTTCCCATTAAATTTGGTTCTTCCTGCCCTCTTCCTCTTGGTTTTTGTGTACCTTTGGCTAATCACTCACTGCCAATGTACTTTAATTGGTTAAATATAAAATGAAAGAGTGACTATCTTTGGGATCTTTTCCAATTCTAGACAGACTTCTTTATCATTCATGTATTGATTTCAAAGAATAATTCTAAATAAATAGAACTTCAAAGAAAACTTTATTCACCAATCTTCTAATTATCGATAGTAAGCAAAAATGAAATGTGGAGATATGCTTGACAAGGTGTTTGTTTCTTTCTTGGAGGTGACCCTTCATAGTATCAATTTCTATGAGAGATCACCTTTAGATGGTGAGTCTCTCCAAATTTTCTTCTTCCTTGATAATATTATGCTGATTGAACAGAACCCTGAAATACTGCAGGGCTCTCTTAATGATTTCTAAAGCCACTAAACTTCCTCATAGGAAAAAAAAAAAACAATCGGTGAAGAAAATATATTGTTGAGCTTATTCAGCAGTTGTTTGGGGAAGTTATTAAATTATTTCAAAATAGTGGTGTTCCATGTCCTTCTTCATCTCATTTTACAGATGAGGAAAATGAAACAAACAGGGTTAAGTGACTTGCCCAAAGTTACATAACTAATAAGTGTCTGAAGCCAGATTTGAATCAAGATCTCCCTGACTTCAAGACTTGATGCCTTATTAACTGTACCAACCTAGATGCCCATATCTTGGAGACACACTGACAATTGAAAGCAAAGTGAGCTTGAAGTAAACAAAGGAGATAAAGAGAGAGAGAGAGAGAGAAAGAGAGAGAGAGAGAGAGAGAACTTACACTGAATTGGGAAAGTTTAAAAAATAATTAAAAATTTTAAAAAATCATTAATTCCATGATGTAATGAAATATTATCTGACAAACACCACCTTGTGACACCAATATTCTCTCAATGATGTTTTCTTACTATATGTCATGGAATCTGAAAATCTCTGAAGAATCATATTTTTGGGTAAACCCTATCACATCCTGGAGATATGCCTGATAGGAATGCTGCTGGAAATAACCAACAATAACTTGAATAGAAGACACAGAACAGAAGGAAACAACAAGTATTTAGTTAATTGGAAAGCGAACCTAGAATGGCCATAACCAGCTTTTGAGGAATAGATAGATAGTACAAAAGTTGTAGGGAAGCTCAAAATAGTATTAAATAAATTAAATCCAAGGGGGCTTAGGATGAGCAATGTTTCAAGACTGGTTCCCTCAATACTCATTTAGGGAATCATCTTCTGTGGAGATGGTATGTGACAGTTGCTCCTATACGTGCTAAAGCCATAGTTACTGGCGATCCAGAAAAGAAAGTTCTTGTCACCATAAAATTGCACAGCAGCAGAAACTAATGTGATTTTTCAGTGGAAGTGATGTTAAAAAAAAAGTAGTATTACCATTGCCTTAGCTTCCATACACTAATAAGGCTCCTGTTTCCTTTATGTTTGATTTGTATCTCAAAGTTTCCATCTGTATTGTCTCCCATTAAAATATTAAGTCTTTGAAAAAAGGATAGACTTAGTTTTATATTTGTATATCCAGTAATTAGCATAATTCTTGACAAATAGTAAAATACTAACTTATGCTTATTCAAAATATTAATATGTTAATATTAAGCATTTAAATTAGAGCAAGCCTTCTAATAATTGATAAATCCTTAATGGAGGTAAAGGATTGGTAAATACTTTATGCATTGCCCTAAATATGTCTGATCTCATTTGAGCATGGAAACTAAGCAGAGCTGACTCTTGTTTGTCTCTGACAGGAGGTCACCTGGGAATAGCAGGAGCTATCTAGGTTTGAGGCAGTTGGATAAATTGAAAAGTATTCTGGATTTGGAGTCAGAAGACCTAGGCTCAAATCTTTTGTCTAACAGTTACTCCAAGTCTATTGGTGAACAAATATTTTCACCTTTAGGGTCTCAAAACGAGTGGGTTGGAATAAAAATAATACCTCTAAAGTTGTTTCCCTCTTTAGCCTATATTATGATGCGTGGTAGGATAATAATCTCCAGAAATGGGGAGACTTGCTATCTGACTCAGTGGAAGAATTGATTGCATCAATGACATTATGGGTCTATTGAAGGATTATAGTGGGAGTGAATATATGTGTGCATTCTTTTCCATAAAATATTTCCCTCTTGAGGATATCTCGGAAATTGATAAATGAATGCCATTAAAATTGTGTCACCTTCAGCATGGATCATCTCTGTATGCATTTGGTTGAGTTCACCTGCTCTCCAGACTTCATTTCCTTGTGAACTATTCTGCTTCTTCATAGAACACAGTGGATATGGAGATGTTAGAGCTCAAATTCATTTTCATTGATGATAAGAATAGATTGCAGCAGAACTTAGAATGAGAAAAGATGAAAGATTCTCAAATGAGAGAAAGACTTAAGATGCTGAAATGATAGATGTATGCACAGAAGAAATTAAAATTTCTTCCTCCTGAAAAAGTAATTTGTCTTTCACTGTTTATTTGAAGCTTGATTTTCAGCTTGTATTCAAGCAACCCTTCTTTCTTTTAGGTTATTTTAGTACTTATACCTGGTGTATCTAATTGCTTATTTTATCCTTAGTAGTAGAAGTATTTAGCATTTATATAGCACTTTTGATCCTTGCAAAATGCATTACAATCATTTATAATTATGCTAAAAACTCTTTAAGATAGGTCAGTATTATTAACTGCTATCTCTCTGACAAGGAAAATGAAGTATAGGAAGCTAAATGAATTGCCAAAGTCACAGAGCAAACTGGGGAAAGACATAGGCTGTGAACAATAAACCAGAAGTTCATTTCTTAGTCCAGCAAAATGGTCAAAGAATAAAGAGCTGTAGCATGAACAAGTGAAAATTTTGAAATAGTCGATTTGGGGAAAACAGAAAAAATAACATCTAGGTAATTTAATTATTAAATACTTACACTTCTGTAACATCAATATTCCAAAATTCTACAAATAATTTATTTACACAAATTTGGGGGCCAGGACTATTATTTTATTGGTGTGATTAGCACTGTAAAAGCACTTTCTTTATCATTTTATATTGACGCCTACTCTGCAAATTATTAGCTTAGTTAGATATGACACTAGGAAGTTAAGTGATTTGCCCTTGTTCCCACAGAATATGTATCAGAAGTGGTCCTTGAATACAGTCATCTTGATTCTATGGCTAGCTATCCCAGCTGTCCATTCAAGGACAACTCTAACCACTCCATTTTTCTACCTCACACTGCTTATATATGTAAATACTTCTGTTGGGCTCCATTAAAATTCCAGTTATTATCTATTGCTATTTGTTGAAATTGCCAGGATACCCATTATTTATATCTTAAAGGAAAACACCAATTTCTCCAGATAACAATTTAAATCAACACCAACAACAAAAATAATAAAGTAAAATAAAAGGCACTATAATTTTCTGGATTCATTTTATGACTCCAGATTCAACCTGTTGTTCTTTTTCTCAAGCTGAAAGTTAAATTCATTTAAATTATTTATCTTTTAAGCATGGATTGCTTATGAAAAGACAAATAAAAGAGAGAGAGAGAGAGAGAGAAAGAGATAAAGAGAGAGAGAGAGGGAGGGAGGGAGGGAGGGAGGGAATAGAGAGAGAGAGAGAGAGAGAGAGAGAGAGAGAGAGAGAGAGAGAGAGAGAGAGAGTG
>NC_058135.1:108824950-108846443 GCF_016433145.1 Gracilinanus agilis
TTTGGTATAAGGGGAGAGCTAAAAATTTTAAATGGATTTTCCAGATCACAAGGGCACTAGACACATAACTCCCACAATGTGGAAGGGATACTTGTATATAATATAATTATATCCAATAATTATATAATTATATATAAATCTAATTATAAATATATATACATATAATTCTTAGATAAAATTATTTTTATTATATTATATATTAATTATATTGAAATAAAGTTATATTATATATTATGTTATATATTAATTATATTGAAATAAAGTTATCAAGAGATTTGTAAAAGTTTCTTGGGCTCTGAGTTAAGAACTTTTAATTTAAAATACCAAGGAAAGGAGTTACCATATGAACTGGATGGACATCAAGGAATCTGTTTCCAGGGGGTGTTAGATTGTATGACAATTCTCTAGAGTTCCCTCTGGTGTCAGGTGAATCACACAACTGTGTGCAGTATGGTGAGACTTCACAGCACCTAATTCTTATTGAGCAGCAAGGTGGCACGGTGGATAGAACACCAGGATTGGGGTCAAGAAGGCCTAAATTCAAATCATACACTCTCTATCTGTCTGACTCTGGGCAAGTCATTTCACCCTGTTTGCCTCAGTTTCCTCATCTTTTAAATGAGCTGAAGATGGAAATGGCAAACCACTCAGGAATCTTTGGCAAGAAAACCCCAAAAGTGGTGGCAAATTTTTGATCCAGCCACACCACAGCTGGGTTTATGCCCCAAATAGATCATAAGGAAAAAGACTTGTACAAAAATATTTATAGCCTTGCTCTTTGTGGTGGCAAAAAACTGGAAAATGAGGGCTTGCCCTTTGATTGGGGAATGGCTGAACAAATTGTGGTGTCTTCTGCTGGTGATACTATTGTGCTGGAAGGAATTAAGGAACTGGAGGAATTCCATGTGAACTGGAAAGACCTCCAGGAATTATTATGTTGGTTGTGTTTCCTTGGATGATCAGGAAAGAGGGAAAGAACCTATATATTCTAATATATTTATGACAACTTTGTTTATGATGGCAAAGAATTGGAAATTGAGATAATACCCATCAATTGGGGAATGACTTAACAATTTATGGCAAATGATTGTGATGAAATACTACTGTACCATAAAAATGATGATCAGATTAATTTTAAAAAATAAACTAAAAAGACCTTTATGTTGTTATAAAGAGTGAAATCAATAGAACCAAAAGAACACTACATACAGTTACAAAATTAATGTCTAAAGAATAACTTGTGAGTGTCCAGCTCCAGAGAAAAAACTAATGAATAGAAACAGGAATAGTTTATATTTTTTGGTAAAGTGTTGCCTTTTTTAGGGTAAGCAGGGAGGAAGGGAAATACCTAGAAATTCTGATTTAAATAAAAATAAATAACATATTTAAAAAATAAGCTGTACAAAGTGACTTAATATGTTGTAACAGCATATGTCTCAAATCTAATAGTTATGTTTCAGTGAACCACAAAGTGATATTATTAAAATGGCATCCTTCTCCCTAAATGGAATCATTTTTTATATCCATTATGTAAGTTTGGGCATGACTGATGCTCTAAATTATAGTTTGGTGGAAAAGTAATTAAGATAGACATTTCCAAGGAAAATACAATCAGCTAGAATTATTCAAGTTATTTTTAAAATGTTAAAGAATTGATTTTCCTAAAGGCTCAACATTCTTTCATTTTAATGTTAATTTCTGACATTACATGGTTCTTGCCAGAAGTGCTAAATCACACACTGCTAGTCTGCTGAAGTGTACTTACTTTTATTACTACTTGATTTTTGAATTTCTGTCATTTCCCAGTTAGCAGGGATTTTATAAAGAGTTCTGGAAGTTGTATTTTGTGTAATATTTTATGAGTACCTAAATAATGATGCAATAGTGTATGTTAAATTTCTGATTATAATTTATATCCATATAGTGTACTCAGTTTTTTCTAAAATGAAGAGGTGTTAATTTTTCAAAATATATTTTGTAGTATATGGGTATCAAAAACGATTTTTAAATGTCTCCTTAAGGTATTTAATTTATCAAGTTAAGAATGCCATTCTGAATGTGTACAAATGAACCAAACTCTTGAAATTATATTGTAACCCTTTAGCTTCTAAAATACACGTACTTTTGACAAATCTTTTATTTTGTCTTGTGCTTAAATTTTGTTTCTCTACAAAATCATTCCAAGGGAGAGAGACAGACAGACAGAGATACAGAGAGAGAGAAACTATCTAAACTTTGTAGTTGACAATAGTGAGAATTCAGATCAATTCATCTCAGTGTCTAAACTTCACAGGGCTAATTTGTTTCTACAGTTATTTTAGCAATCTGAACAAATTTTCCTCTGAGACATAGTAGGAAAATTAGTGAATTTTCGCCATTCATCACAGCCCTTTGAGTCTATTTCTTTTAGGAAGAAATAAAGACAAAATCTTTCCTCCCTAATCCAGTATATAAGCATCTGGATCAGAAAGAATCCTTGACACATGCATAATTGGATATTTGTTGGGTGGAGTGGGAAAAAATCATTCTCCAAAGGAACAATTTTTCTTCTTTGATTTTTTGAGTTATAAAATCCTGCATAAGTTTTCTCATTAAAGAAAGACAGAATTTTTGGAAGAAGGGATAGAGAAGTGGCATTAGAAACTGAACACCAATCTCAGAGGAATTTCTTTCAATGGTCTATATATCTCTGGCCAAATTTCTTCTGGCAGAGGAAGCAGTTGATGAGGGCTATGGTTTCAGACTGCTTTCCATTTGCCACACACTTGTATGTTAAAGATGTTTGGCTAATTCTGTAATGATTTTTAATAATGGACTGTGAGGCAAGAAGGGCAGAGACTAAGTCATATTCATTTTTTTTTTGGTTCTTCCTCATAGTCCAAGACAGTGTCAAGTTTTTTTGTTTGTTTGTTTTGTTTGTTTTTTAAGTATCCAACCTCTCATTAATTAGGATGTTTCTACTGGTTTCTCAGTGAGCAAGAAAATTTATACTAATTAATGATTTCCAATATATTAAAATTTATATTTATAAAAACTTGTGAGCCCTTTGATTTGTATACATTTAGGTTTTATGCACACACTACAATAAGATGAGAGAAATAGAGAGAAACAAAAAAAATAGACTGAATAAATACAACATCATTTTGTATAATGAAGGTTTTTGTTTATGAATTTAAGGTATCCAATTGAAATTAAAAAGTTCTTAATATTATAGGAATCTTAGGTCACTGATGGTGAAAAATACTTATGTCTAATAGATTTTTGAGCCATGCCAGTGTATGCTTATGTGTGAATGTTATCTGGAAATTTTCTTTTAAGAGGGGGAAGTCTTCTGACACAAAACTAAAAGCAAGGGCATATAGTCAAACCTTTCTTTACAAAGGAAAACACATTAGGATATCCATTTCCCACCATTATTTATTGTTAGCATCTTTTCCAGATGCACATGGATAAGAATATAGAAAAGAAAAATGAACCTTTTGCTAATTTGATGATAATATGGTAAATAACAATAGATAGAATCTGAATGACCAAATGCTCTTTGAGGGAGAGGGAGATCCTCTATTATGTTTTAGAGTACAAAGAGATCCAGAGAAAAAAGGATTTGAGAATCACTGATTAGGTAAAATGGATTTTAAATATTAAAATATTAGGTTAAAGAAGGAAGATGAGACATAGGGTTTCATCTAAAAGGATAGAGGGATAGAGGAATAGAGATGAATGAGCAATCAAACCATCAGCTGCCTTTACTGTTTGCCAGGAATAGCTCCTTGATGCTTAGGCTTCTCTAAATCTGGTCACAACCCATTGATAGACAAAGTTTGGCTGCCCTGGTAGAGTTCAAGCTCAACCACCACCATCATAAGACCTTGACCTATAGCTATTTCCTCCCTCCTGATTTACTTCCCTATTTCTCTTCCTGCTTAAGGGATCATCTGTTTTACATCAAATAAATAATTATACCCAATACTTTATGTTCATGTAGTAAAAAAAAAATGCATGATAAGATTTGGATAGGAAAACTTTAGCTCTCTGAAATAAGTAAAGATCCAGGTCACTCATTATATTCAATGAAGGTAAAATATATGTATCCTTCAAGAGCTCTTAGATAAGTTATAATTATGACTACTTCATAGGATTGTTGTGAGAATTAAATGAAATAATATATGTAAGTATTTTATCAGTCTTGAAGTGTTAGATTCTTTATTATTATTATTATTATTATTATTATTATTAAGAGAGAAATGGAAGAATAAAAATAATAAGAATTTATTAAATACCTCCTAAGTTTCAGGAACTGTAATAAGTGCTTTGCAAATATTATCTCATTTGATTTTTAGAATGAGAAAAACCCTTTAAACTTCATTCAATTTCCATTATGTCAATTATAGCTCATATAAATAATTAATTCAGAGGTCAGTTAGAAATATAGAAAAGATAGTGACATTTCACATTGCCTACTTGCTGCAATAAAATTACAGCACTCCCTATATTTTAGATGGGAATATTCTGTCCTCCTTCCTTAAATTTCCAAGCTTCTTAAATGAGGAACCTGCCTTTGTTTCTTTTATGAGTTCTTACATTGCTTAACATATTGTCTGACTTTCAGAGATATATCTTATTTTTATTATGTTTTCTAAAATAATTCGATTTTAGCAAGTAGAGCCAGCTCTTAATTTTTATAACCACTTAAATAAATTCATATGAATAATGAGTTTAGGTGATTCCTGACTTAAAGGTCAAAATCCAGATGTCTTCACTAGAATCTTCAATATTTATGTGGAGTGATAGGATCTCAATAACTTCATAGTGTGTAGATTTACAAAAGAGAAGAGAATTTAAACATCATACAATTAACTTCCATATTACAAATGAAGAAACTGAGGTTTAATATTAGGCACTTGCTGAATGTCAGGCAATGAATAAATGGTAGAGAAAAGATTGAGGAGCATTTTCCATACTTAATTTTATTCCTTATTTTGTTTAGAAAATTTGAGAAATATAACCTAGATTTTATCAAAATTTACTACCATTTACTTAATTTTTAAGACATGAGAAGATCACATGATACATTTTTGTTTAATTTTTAAATCTGACAAAAAATAATGCTACTTCAATAGAAGGACTTTGCTGATTCATTTTTTACCTGGCATAATTTGAAATTAATGTCATTTGAAATTTAACTTCTATGGTCCTTGATTTTGTTTTATGGACCCCTAATCATGGTTTCTAAAAGCTCCCATTTTAGATCATTATATTTATTCATTAATACTTTTTATGTTCCTTGTTATATTATCTTATTACTTTTTACTGTCTCTTTCACATCAGGCTCTCACAGCTTGGAGTTTGCCTTATAGTAAAGAAAATTCAAGACTGTGACCTAATTTCTAATGGTACAAAACACTACACTGGTGTGTTGTGAACATTAAGTAATTCATCTTGATTTTTTTTTAAATACACGTTCTACTTAAATTGTTTTTGACAAATAATAATGGCAGAATAAGGCAAGTTAAACTGGGGAAAATATGTTGAATCTTATAATGGGTTCAGGAGAGGAGAAGTTTTATATATATATATCAGCTAAAACTTGAGAATCTGAATGATTCACACCTTTAGTGCTAATAAATAATGTTCCTGAATAAGCTATATTCCCAATTTAGAAGAATAAGCAACTTCATATTTTCAAGTCAGGATGTCTAAATAGCACTTATAGTGGAATCACAGAGATATGGAGGTATAAAAAGAAGCAATATTGTTTTAAAGATGAACTATCTCAAGATTTTCTTAAAAGGATCAAATTTTAAAACCTCTTTTGAAAAAAAAAGAAAGGATAGTAGTACATTAAATATGATGTTACAGACCATCCTAACAACCAGTGGCATATGGTAGATACTCATTGACCAATTGACAA
The DNA here is from genome assembly GCF_016433145.1 of Gracilinanus agilis. Lineage (NCBI taxonomy): Eukaryota > Metazoa > Chordata > Mammalia > Didelphimorphia > Didelphidae > Gracilinanus > Gracilinanus agilis. Next base: position 108,830,862 of record NC_058135.1, read on the forward strand.
AGAGGATAAGCTTAGTGTTTTGTTAATATTCTAAAGATTTTTGTTAAGATCCTTTCTAAATCTGTTACTGTCCATTTATGATTATAAAAGTATGTATTAAAACTTGTGTGGCATAGGAGTGAACTGCTTTAAAAGTGATCTTCCCATTAAGCTTTGATATTAGGAGCAGTAGATGTCTTGATGTTGACATATATAAATTTCTCTTTGAGAAGTGTTTATTTGATATGATTTACCTGGATGAGTATAATGCATTTGTAACTGTTGTGTTTGTCCCTTGATTCCATTTGCCATGAGAAGTGAAGAGAGAAATCTTTAATCTACACTTTTCTTTGGTGGGAAAATGACATTTTTATATCATTGCAGAAAGATTCCATGAATGGAGTTACTTATGTTTGGGAGTTTTTTTTTTTTAACCAAAAACTTGATGACATCTACATAAATAATTAAGATGTATTGGCATAATTCTGTCCTCTTCAACTTTGAAATCATACATAGTCCTCATTAAGGAAGATGATTATGATTATAAGGTTAGGCAGACCCATAATGGCCTTGAACTGTTTCCCCAAAAGATAGCATATTTTATATCAATTGTGCTTGGCAAGACTATCTTTTGGTGGGGGGTTTAAAATAGATAATTCCATTCAGGCAGTATACATTTTGTTATCCTCATTGTTCTAGGGGCTGACATATGTTTGCAATAGATAATTGAGCCATGAGTAAGAGTCTTTGTGATCAGTAAAGGTAGAATAGATGTTATTGTGCTTCCAATCGTAAAAAGTTGTAAAAGCTTAAAGAAGTTAAGAAACTTCCCCAAGGGTCATACAGCTAATACACATCAGAGGAGAGATTTGAACCCAGGTCTTCCTGGATTTGATGTTTACTTTCTATCCATTTTGCTAATTAGTCTCAAAGTATGGCCTAGGAACATTTTGGGGTCCCCAAGTCCCTTTTAAAAGATCTGTGATGTCAAGACTTATTCCACAATGTGGAGATTGAAATTAATATACAATAACTATTATATTTTTTAAAGTATTAATAGCAAATTAAGTAAAAAGCTACCTAAACCACCCATCCCTCTCCCGAGAGAAAAGAGAGAGGAAGAGGCTACAGAGTTTATAAAACAATAATTTCACCACACAAACATGGAGGCACAGGAGAGACTAAAGAGAATTTTAAGAAATACTAAAAGGAATTCTGGGGGACATAATTCAAAGTACAAAATTTCCATTTATACAACAACTATACCAACAATTTAATTTATAATATAGTAAATATTGTTAGGTATAACCAACATGAAACATAGCTCCTTAGGAAGGAAGCCCTAATAAATTTTTAAGAGTGTAAAGGAGGGGTCACCTGGGTAGCTCAGTGGAATGAGAACCAAGCCCAGAGATAGGAGGTCCTGGTTTCAAATGTGGTCTCAGACACTGGCTAGCTGTGTGACTCTGGGCAAATGACTTAACCCCCATTGCCTTGCCTTTACTACTCTTTTACTTTAGAACCAATACGCAACAGAGTATTGATTCTAAAATGGAAGGTAAGAGTTTAAAAAAAAAAAGAGTAAAGGGATCTTCAGACCAAAAAGCTTGAGAATGACTGAATTTACCTAAAGATCATTGTGTAGCCATCTAATTTAACTCATTCATTTTGCACATGATAAAGCTGAGGCCCAAAGAAGTTAGGTTAAGTTACTTTGCCCTAGATTACCAGGCAGTTAAACATGCAGCAACACCTTTTAGTTATTATTTTATCTGCCTTTTATGTCTTTCATAGTCATATAAAACAAGTCAGAAATACAGTGAGATCTGAAAGGTTTATTGTAGAACACACTGCTACCAGTTTTCCAAAACTCTACGAAATGGATTGGAATAGAATTCATATTAGAACCACTAGAAATTATTGCAGAAAATTACTTTTTTTCACTTTCCTTTAGGTCTCCTCCAGACATTTCATATTACCTTTGGAAAATTTCATGTCTAGAAATCTTTTCTAAAAATATCGGAATAGTTATTCTAATATTTTTAATGTTCTCCAGGGAGGAAACTCAAATAGAAATAAAGATAATATCCAAACTCCTGGAGAAGTCCTGTTCCTTGCTTTCTATCCTTCTCTCTATTCCCCTTCACCACTAAAAGCAACAAACATAGGACCATATTTATGATGGACTTGATCAGAAATCACAGTCAGCTATGAAAATGACTGCAGCCAGTCTGTTCGTCTCCCACAGATCTGATTATCTTTCTCTCAGCACTCTTGTTTAAAGTCAACTAACATTTCTAGAGCTGGGGTAAGCACCCCCATGTCTATAATAATTAGTAAGATAAATTCATTTAAGCAACTGGGAAAGAAAAGTCTTTGGCTTTCAGAAATCTGGCTTAGGATGGTCAAGAAGCTAGAGGTTCTTTTCTTGGGGTAGAAAGAGAGTAGTATTGGTGGTAGTTCAAGAGAAATTCACCTGAGGTAGAGTCTCAGGGCCATAAAATGAGGGAATGATTATTCTTGCCAAATGGTTCTTATACTCATTTTTTTCTACCTTCTGAAGGAGTAAACATGTTATCAGTTCTCTCAAAATTTTGGTTCCCTCTGGCTAAACTTCAACATTTCCAGCAAAACTTTTTTGACCTGTCCCCTATATATAAATAAATAAAAATAAAAAGGCTTCATGTTTCTTCTACTGCAATATGTATTGCAGTAGAAGAAACATGAAATTTAACAAAAGATTGAACTTTAAAGGATTCAACTGCCCATATGTCTAATTCTTACTGAGGTAGGAATTTTAAGTATAATTTTTTATAAAGACTATGAAACAATGTATTTGAATTCTTACTATCTAAAATGTATTGCAAAGATAATATTAAGAAAAATATTATAGATATATCTTCACTGAGGATTGTGGATTTTTCAAAATTATATGCAAGATATTACATTCAAAAAATTATAATGAGCAATCCAAGATCTGTTAGGCAGATACTGAGTCCTAAACCAAAAACAACAGCTATGACCACAACAAAAATCAATATGTGCTGGAAATGTTTTTTAGGAAAAATTACTAAGAAACTAGGTCAATATAGACGAACCAATTTAGGATAAGAGACATTTCCTGATTAAACAAAATGACAACAAAATATTTCTTCTATATCTGAGAATATATTGGGATTAATAAATGGGATTGGATTTTGCAATTTTTTGTCCCTGTTTTTGCCTTTGGATCTATCATATATAAACCCTTTAGTATACATGTGTTATATATGGTCAAATAAGGAAGCAGAATAACATAACATAACATAAAGAACACTGGACTTGAAATCAAATGGATCTCAAGTTTGAATCCAACTCTGCAAGTTACAAACCTTAGGACCTTCTACGTTTCTGAACGTGAAGGTCATAGGAATGATATTGGGGAAAAGAGAATTTGAGTGGAAATTTGAGTGGTAGCCTATAAAGAGATATATTTTAAAATAAAAGTAATGTAAAAATAAAGGCTATCAATGAAAGAATATATATGCACGTATATAAATATGCAAGTATACATATATTCATCAATGTATGCCTATGCATTATGTGTGCATGTACATATGTTATATATATTTTACGTATAAATACATGCACATATTTGTACATCTCTGCAATATATTTACATGTATTTATATATATATTATGTGTGTATATTAATACACACACAAATATTGTCAAAGTGTGATCCATCAGTAATAAGAAGTAAGATCCAAATGCAAGAAGATAACTTTGTCCTCACTGGTATCATGGATACATGGTATAATTAAATCAATATACCTTTAAGTGGTCATACTTTTTCCAAAATAAAATAGGACAAGTAAAAGTATTTTTAAAAAAGGGATAATTATGTGAGGAAACCCAGTTACTACAGTAGGGAAAGTGTATTCAAGGTTGAAGTATAAATGGACAATAAATGACTAGTTTATAATACCAACCACCTGGACAAGAACAGGAAATAGATGAGTTTGGGGAGCAAGTCAGAAGCTTGAAATAACAGAATTATATCACTATTGAGAAACTTTAGTCATCCTGACACTTTTTGGAATTCTGTCTACTAAAAGCATAGTTATTAACCAATTTTTCTGATTGCCTTAATGAGCACTTTCAGAGGAATCAACAATGGAAATTCTATTCTGGGTTTGGTTCTCAGTAACATGTAAGAAATGGTTGTTGAAGTCAAATTATGGGAACCTTCAGTAGAAGCAATCTCTCACACTGAGAATTTGTGATAGAGCTGAGTAAAACTAGGCATTTTGAGAAAGCACCCAAGGTTGCAGAGGGTAGATTTAAAAGTGTTCAGGGAAAGTATAGTTGAATCCCATGGACCTAAATTCTAAAAGAGAAACCAGAAAAAGAGGAAACAACACAAGAAAACTCCCCCAAAGTGAAATTCTGAAAATAAAGAAGGGAAATAATTTCAAATAAGGAAAATGAAAATTGTTGAAAGCAAATAATATGGCTGTACAGGTAATAGATCAGCTAAACTAACTTTTTTTCTTATTTTTGTCCTGTTTTCTCTAACAAGGGAAAGTAGTTTGCTTTAGTGGAAGCACTTGCAAAACAGGCTAACATTCAATTGATTCTGAAGTAAGAGGGATAGAAAGGGGCCACCTTCTTGGCCGTGATGAATTCAAGTCACCTAGATGAGATGAACTATATATTTGACTTCTGAAAGAAGTGGTATGTTTACTGAGCCACTGTCTGAGATATGGAAGACCAGATAGAAAAGTTGACAAATGACTAGACAAATATTAACCTAATTTTCTCAAATATATAATATGCAAGTGAGCTTGAATATTATGACTGATTGCATATCAATGTTTGCAAATCAGTGACTGATTTCTGGGAAACTTCTAAAACAAATGATTAAGCTGACAGTTTATAAACATCGAGTAAAGAAGACTGTCATTGGATGGGTTCATTAAGAAGAGATTATGGAAGCCAGACTAACTATCTTTGGCAGTATGAATGACCTGGTAGATTTAGGAAATACTTAAAATACAATTTGCCTAAATTTTACCAAAGCATTTGGTGACATTTCTTGTACTCTTCTTATTCTTAACATCAAAGTGACAGTAGGCAAATGCAGGAAGACATGAATTTCAACAGTACTTTAAGCACTTACTATCTGTGTGGCATTGATAAAAGATCACTTCTCTCAGTCTCAGTCTCTTGATCTGTAAAATGAAGTGGTTGGACATGATGGCACTGAAAGCTTCTCCCAGCTCTTAATGAAACCCAATGAAATGTGAATAAGATTTTACTACAATTAGAGGGATTAGGATTTACTTGGATGTCTTTATTCAAAGAGTAGTTGTTTGTGGTTCAGTGTTGATTTTGCAGGGGTTGGGGACTGCTCCAAGGATTTTCTGGGGCCATTTGCTAGTCAATATTTCTATCAATTACTTGTATAAAGGCATAAATAGAATGACATAAAACTAGAAGGAATAAATAATACACTATATGCAGATCCAGTATCCAAAAAAAAACTTGACATTGTGGAGCATTGTGTTCAATAAGGATAAATATACCATTATAAACTCATAGTTTGAAATGCAATGTAACAAATACATAATGGTGATAGATGAGTAGTTAGAAAGAAGTTTATCTGAAAAAAAGAGATTTGAAGATTTTAATGGATTGAAAGTTCAAGATTTGTCTGCAGAGTGATAGGGCAGCCAAAAAATGCTAAAGCAAACTTGGGCTATAGTAAGAGAAGAGCTTCCAGGAATAAGGAAATGATAATTCCTGTGTACACTCACTAGGGAGTGACCACTTGTGGAGTATTATGTTCAGTTCTTGGCTCAGTAGTTTAGGAAGGACACTAATAAGCAGAGAATGTCCAGAAGAGTACAACCTGGATGGTGAAGGATCTTAAATGGATTCCATATGAGGTTAAGTTGAAAAAACTAGGTATGTTCATCTTCAGCAGAGAAAACACAAGAGATGAATGATATGTTATTTATTTAAATATTTGTCTTGTGGCAGGATGACAGCCAACATAGAAATAGTAGCTCACATTTATCTTTCTCTTATCAATTTATGAAGTTCTCCCAATATCAATGATCTCAGAGGTGTTTATGTTAATAATGAAAGTACTATTTTTTCACTATAGGGTTGAACTATTGAACACAAATTGTTAAAAAATAATTATGGGGGGCAGCTGGGTAGCTCAGTGGATTGAGAGCCAGGCCTAGAGACGGGAGGTCCTAGGTTCAAATCCGGCCTCAGACACTTCCCAGCTGTGTGAGCCTGGGCAAGTCACTTGACCCCCATTGCCTACCCTTACCAATCTTCCACCTATAAGTCAATACACAGAAGTTAAGGGTTTAAAATTTAAAAAAAATAAAAAAATATAATTATGGCTAATTTATATTTAATGTCACACAAACTTTCCCAACAATTAGAGATATATTAAAATAGAATGGACGGTTTGATAAAAAAAAAATTAGTCTTCCTCATTGTAGTTCCCACAGTATACTGATGACCACATTTTGGACATATTATGTGGGGGATCCTTTTTCTGGTATAGGTTGAACTAGAAGGCTCTTTGATATCCCTTCCAACTCTAACATTCTCTGATCCAAATTCTACATCTTTGCAGAATTCACTTAATCTCTCCAAGTTTCAATTCCTTCTTTTGGAGAAAGAGGAATTTGATTTATATAATTTATAATTACTTTCCTGCTCTAAATTTGATAAGTTCTAAGCAATATACCATAAGTTCACCCATAAGTTCTAAGCAATCTTAATAACATCTACATTTACAGAAAAAAATATGGTGCCTTCTCATGTTTTTAAAATTACCAAATAATAAGGACAACAGACCTCATTGTAATATCTTTATGTCTGTAATATTAGAGGTTTGTTTGAAATAAGTGTTATCTCCAATAGTACTACGACATTAATATTGAAATGATTTTGTGTAGTTTCTCCTAATAGGGATTATGTGGTTTTGTGGCTATTGAAATATATCCCTTTTCTGGTTAACTATACAAAGCAAAAAGAGAGCTTCTTTCTTTGTTTAAATATGAACAGTTGGAATTATCACCACCAGAGGATCAGCAGAATTTGAGGAAAAGATTTTGGAAGGGAAAAACATGGATCAGAGGTTTATATAATTTTTTTAAAAATATATTTTATTTTACCAATTACACATAATAATAAATTTCCACAAAAATTTTCTAAGTTATATGATCCAAATTGTTACCCACCCTGCAGTACCTGCCCCCTCCTGGAAATGGTAAGCAATTTGATCTGGATTACACATCTACTATCATGAAAAAGTTTTTCATAGTTGATCATTCCACATTCCACAAAATTGCTGTTATTGTGTATAGTGTTCTCTTGGTTCTGCTTATTTCACTCTGCATCAATTCATGTAAGTCTTTCCATCTCTTTTTGAAATCATCTTGTTCCTCATTACTTATAATGCAATAGTATCCCATCATCATAATATAGTACAATTTGTTTATCCATTCCCCAAGGGATGGGCAGTCCCTTAATTTCCAATTCTTTGCTACCACAAAAAGGGCTACTGTAATATTTTTGTACATATAGGTCCTTTCTCCCTTTTATATGTTTCTTTGGTTTATAGACCTACTAGTAGTATTCCTTAATCAAAGGGATTGTTTTATAGCCCTTTGGGAATAGTTTGAAATTGCCTTCCAGGGGGCATCTGGGTAGCTCAGTGGATTGAGAGTCAGACCTAGAGTCGGGGGTCCTAGGTTCTAATCTGGCCTCAGACACTTCCCAGCTGTGTGACCCTGGGCAAGTCACTTGATCCCCATTGCCCACCCTTACCACTCTTCCACGTAGGAGCCAATACACAGAAGTTAAGGATTTAAAAAACAAACAAACAAATAAATAAATAAATGAAATTGCCTTCCAGAATGGTTGGATCAACTCACAACCCCACCAACAATGCAGTGGTGTCACAAGTTTGTAACAATATCTCCAACTTTTGTCATTTTTCTTTACCACAGTAAATATTGGCCAATCTGAGAAGTATGAGGTGGTGCCTCAGAGTTTTTTTTTTAAGTTTGCATTTCTCTAATCAAGAGTAATTTTGAACATTTTTTTCATGCAATTATTGATAGCTTTGATTTCTTTATATAATCATTATATGCTTGCTCATATCCTTTGACCATTTGTCAAATGGAGAATGGCTTATATTACTATAAATTTAATGTAGTTCTTTATATATATATATATTGAGATATGACACCTTCATTAGAGAAATTTGTTTAAAAATTTTTTCTCAGTTTGTTGTCTCCCTTCTAATGTTGGTTATATTGGTTTTGTTCATACAAAACTTTTTAAATTTAATATAGTCAATATTATTCATTTTATATCTTATAATGTTCTCTATCTTTTGTTTGGTCAATAAATCCATAGATCTTCCAGTTAAACTATTTTATGCTCCTCTAATTTACTTATGGTATCGCCCTTTATTTCTAAATCATACACCTATTTTTACCTTATTTTGGTATATAGTGTATGAGATATAGGTCTATACCTAGTCTCTGCCATACTATTTTCCCTGCAGTTTTTGTCGTATGGTGAGTTCTTATTCCAAAAGCTGGAATCTTTGGATTTATCAAACATTAGATTGCAGAGGTCTCTTACCCTTAATCTATTCCATTTGATCCACCGTTTTATTTGTTAGCCATGCCAAATTGTGTTGATGATTACTACTTTATAGTACAGTTTGACATCTTGTCCTACTAGACCAGTGATTCCCAAAGTGGGCGCTACAGCTCCGTGGTGGATGCTGCAGCAATCCAGGGGGACAGTGATGGCCACAGGTGCATTTATCTTTCCTATTAATTGCTATTAAAATTTAAAAAAAATTAATTTCCAGGGCGCTAAGTAATATTTTTTTTCTGGAAAGGGGGTGGTAGGCCAAAAAAGTTTGGGAACCACTGTACTAGACCACATTCCTTCACATTTTTTACCTGTTAATTTCATTGATATTCTTTTCTTGTGTTTTTCCAGATGAATTTTGTCATTATTTTTTTCTAGTTCTATTAAATAATTATTTGGTAGTTTGATGGCATGGCACTGAATAAGTAAGTTAATTTATTATATTAGCTCAGTCCATGAGCAATTAATGTTTTTCCATTTGTTTAGATCTGACTTTATTTGTGTGAAGTGTTTTATAATTGCGTTCATAGTATAATTCCTGTGTTTGCCTTGGCGAGCAGATTCACAAGTATTTTATATTGTTTAAAGTTATTTTAAGTGGAATTTATCTCTAGCTGGTAGATTTTGTTGGTGACATATAGAAATACTCAGAGGTTCTTAAAGTGCAAAATCTCAAAAGAATTTGATCAAAAGTTTTGGACGTTTCTTACAGTTAAACAACCACTGATTTGAAAGGTTTTCCAGCCTTGGTGTCTTTGTTCCACTTCAGATGGAATTCTATTTGCCTGAGTTATATGCCATGTTTTGGTAATCTATGTGAACCCAGTTCAGTTCACCATCTGATAATAGATATTATCACCTCTGAAAAGCCGTGTTTTTACAGGACATCAATGAGCAACTAACCCACCTCCTGTTCTCACTCTTAGCATACTGAAAGAGCCCTCTCACTGCTTGGGAAAACAGCAGTGTCCAAATCAAAGAATTTTTCAGGCAAATCCATTTTCACTTTCTGATCAAGTTTTCATTTATTTTTTCTGTTTCACAATTAAATATTTATACTCTAGATGTTAGGAAATTATTTTAATATTTTGTTAGATGGGCTATTTCAGTAATAAAATAATTAATGTAAACATTTCCTACATACTTTTATAAAGTTTATCCAAATGAATACATACATACATACATATATGTTTATAAATATATACACATATGTACACACATATATGTGATGGATATATTTGCATATATATATATATATTGTGATTATATCTGTGTTTTCATATATAGTATATAATGAGGTGGCATTGAACCTAGGGTCAAGAAGATCTGAGTTCAAATGTAGCCTTAGATACTTACTTTGTGACATTGAGCAAGTCATTTAACTTCTTTATTGCCTATTTCCTAATTTGTAAAATGTTTACAATAATAGCATTTACCTCACAGAGTTATTGTGAGAATAAAATGAATTGATATAAGAAAAGTACTTTGCAAACCTTTATGCACTATAAAATCCTATATTGGAGAGACCAAGCAAGACACAATTTCTTTTGCCTCAATTTTCTCTTCTATAAAATGGAGATAATACTAACACCTTCCTCCTAGAGTTGTTGTAAGGATCAAATGAGATAAATTTTATAAAGCACTTAGCATAGTGCCTGGCACAAAGTGGATGTTAAATAAAGACCAACTTATTATTACTAGTACTACTTTTATTGTTGTTGTTAATGATCATACTTACATGAATATATACACATATATACACAAGATCTTCTACCAACTACCCGAGTTACTTAAATTTTTGCAATCTTAATTTCCACTTTGATAAATATTTCTGAGTGGTAGCCCCCCAAGTCTACTATTCTATGGTGTTAGCTTTTACAACACCAGCATTTTCAAGGATATTATTGAGAGTCACACAGAATGAACACAAATGCACATTTATGTCTTTGTGTGGTGAAATCATTATCTCTACATTATGTCCTAGATTGGCCTTTGGAATTCACATTTTCTTGGTTATTTATATTCATGCATATTAGGTCTCTCAGCAGAGTGAAGCCATCATTTTTCTCTACAACTTACTACAAATACCAATAATTAGTAGTATCTGTCCTTCTTTAGTGTTTTTCAAACACTTCTCTTAAATTCCTAGAAGGTAAAGCCACTGGCTCTTATCCTCAAGGTAACACCTCTATTTCATTTGGGTGCCATCTTTGATTAGCAGGAATGGTAGATTTCAGTCTTTCTTGCCATTCTGGGCATAGTCCTATACTGCTAAGTATAGGGAACCCACCTCGAATACTCTCTCTCTCATACTCCTTTTCCCATTTAACTCTGTTAACAAAGCTTTACTCAATAGTTGGGAATATAAACTTGCTTCTTTCCATTTATTCCTTATGCATATCTAATATTTGCATTAAATTAAATTTAAAAATGAAAATACAATTCAATGTAAACTTTGTCTTTTGGTATGTTTTATGCCTAGATCAGGTTTAACCAAAAGGTTAAAATCCTTAGAAAACCCCAACCACCAATGGTCTAGCATCAGCTAGAAAATGTTATTTAAATGATCAAAGACCTCTTCCCAGATTTTGCTTCATAAGGTGATAGACAGGGAATTCTATGCCCCAGACCTTCTAGTTCCCAGAAAGAGAGTAAGACAATGCCTTCACACTACACAAACAAATGATGGGTCATAGACTTGCTTATCAAGCCAATATCAAAATAAATAAATGAATCCATTCTTCCCTTTTGGTTGAATCTACTACAGTCGAGTCTATAATTTAACTGTCTTGCTTCTGTCCTAGTTTATACCATCTGATCATCTCTTGGCTCCTACTCATTTTTATAGGCAGGCAGGCAGGCAGGCAGAAAGCTTGGGCATTTTTAAGCTGTCTTATCTCTTCTTTATAGATTTTCCTTTTGTTTGAATTTACTTATAGCTTAGAGAAGCCCAGGTATCTTATCACACATCCACATTTCAGCTAGCTTTAACAACAACAACAAAAAAAAGCTAGAGAGCTCTTATCTTGTTTTCTGTTAGCTGATAATGTAAGCATTAGGGAAGAGACAGCAGTTGAAGGCCTATGACAATGAATCTTAAGTAAATAAATTTTTAAAAAAAGACTCCAGTCTGTGGCCATCACAACCAAGGAAAACCATTCAGATAATTTTGGTTGATCCTTGAGTCCTAAGATCACTTTTCTAAGAATAAAAAATTTCTTGTTTATGGAATAATGTCAATATCTTCTAGGATGTTGACACTTAAAATTCAAAGCACTATTATCATTAGCTGGAATGGTTGTCAACAAATGTCCTTTCCAAAGAGTCAGTCTGTTATTCAGTCAAGAATCATTTATTAAGGGGGCAGCTGGGTAGCTCAGTGGATTGAGAGCCAGGCCTAGAGACGGGAGGTCCTAGGTTCAAATCTGGCCTCAGACACTTCCCAGCTGTGTGACCCTGGGCAAGTCACTTGACCCCCATTGCCTACCCTTACCACTCTTCTGCCTTGGAGCCAATACACAGTATTGACTCCAAGACGGAAGGTAAGGGTTTAAAAAAAAAAAAAAAAAAAAAAGAATCATTTATTAAGAGTTTATTTGAATGCAAAAAAAAAAAAGGAAAAATACAGTCCCTTCCCTCAGAGAATTCATATTCTAATTGAGGAGATAATATCCAGAAAAGACACTGTAAACTATTGAAACCTTTGTGGGGCAAAGATCTGGACTCTTGGTTGTGGGCTCTTCCATCCCAGGAAGACTATACCCATAATACATTTTTCTCCACATGGTCCTTCTTCGAGTGTTTAGTTAAATCTTCCCTGTTTTAAGCTAATTTAAGCTTTATTAAAGTAAAATATTTTTCCAAGTTTAGTTCCTCCCATCCCATGCATTTTAGCCTCATTTTACTATTTTCCATTTGGATTTTGAAATATGAATTAAGTATTACTGTTGCTTTATTTAATCCAGCTGTCTGTCTGTTTTGTTTTTGACTTCATCCTACATTACCAAATTTGGTTTTATCAAACATTTTTCCTTTAATTGAGAATAATAAATCAATCAATGAATATTTATTAAGTGTGCCAGGAACGGAAAAATCACAAATGTTTTTATAAAAATGCATACATAAATAAATGAATGGATGAAAAATAAATAAACATCCCTGATCTCTAGGAGCTTAAAATATGATGAGGGAGTAAAGCAAGATATATACAATATAAGAAGAAAAAAATTAACAAACAGAAGACATTAGAATGAAGAGGGGTTGGGAAACAATTTTAGTTAGGATTTAAAGGAAATAAAGAAAGTAGATGAAGTTGAGAGGGGAGAGCATTCCAGACATGGAGAAAATGCCTGGAGACTGGAGATGGAGTGTCTCATTCAAAGAACAGAAAGGAGACCAGCGTTAGTGGATCAAAGAGTATTTGCCAGGGAGTAAGAAATAAGAAAACTGGAAAGATAGGACGGTGGCAGGTTATGAAGGACTTTGAATGCCCAAAAGAGGATTCTGTATTTGATCCTGGAAGTACTAGGGAGTCCCTGGAGTTTACTGACTAAATAGTTAAAATTTTACTTTAGAAAAATCACTTTGATGACTCAGTGGATGATGGATTGAAATAGGGAGAGGCTTGAGACAGATAATCCACTGGCATTTGCAATAGTCTGGGCATGAAGTGATAAGGACTTGAGTGGTAGCAATTTCAGGGGAAGAAGGGGGCACATATGATATTGGAGAGGTGGAATAAAGAGACTGTGGCAATAGATTGGCTGTAAGGATATCACCTCAGGATTACTCTTAGTTTAAATAGGCAACAGAGATATATAATGTGGTATATTTAGGATTATGCTGTAGCAACCTTGGACAAGCTGCTATAAGACAATCATTAAATTTTCAGAGTGAGCATTGTATCTTGGAAATCAACAAGTAACTCCAAATAAGACTTTAAACTATTGCTGTTTTTTTAAACATTTATTAATATTCATTTTTAACATGTTTCATGCCCCTACTTTCCCCTTCACCCCCCGCTCTCCCCCTAACCATGGCCAATGCACATTTCCACTGGTTGTAACATGTGTCCTTGTTCAGGGTCTATTTCCAAATTGTTGGTAGTTGCATTGGTGTGGTCATTTCGAGTCCACATCCCCAATCATGTCCTCCTCAGCCCATGCGTTCAAGCAATTGTTTTTCTTATATGTTTTCTCTTCTGCAGTTCTTCCTTTGAATGTGAGTAGCATCTTTACCATAAATCCCTCAGAGCTGTCCTGCGTCATTGCATTGCTGCTGGTACAGAGGTCCATTACATTCTATTTTACCACAGTGTATCAGTCTCTGTGTACAATGTTCTTCTGGCTCTGCTCCTTTTGCTCTGCATCAGTTCCTGGAGGTCTTTCCAGTTCACCTGGAATTCCTCCAGTTTGTTATTCCTTTGAGCACAATAGTATTCCATCACCAGCATATACCACAATTTGTTCATCCATTCCCCAATTGAAGGACATACCCTCCTTTTCCAGTTCTTTGCCACCATAAAAAGTGCAGCTATAAATATTTTCATACAAGTCTGTTTATCTATGATCTCTTTGGGGTACAAACCCAACAATGCTATGGCTGGATCAGAGGTCAGGCATTCTTTTATAGCCCTTTGAGCATAGTTCGAAATTACCAGCCAGAATGGTTGGAACATTTCACAACTCCACCAGCAATGCATCAATGTCTCAATTTGGCCACATCCCCTCCAGCATTCATTACTCTCCCCTTCTTTCATTTTAGCCATTCTGATAGGTGTGAGGTGATATCTCAGATTTGTTTTGATTTGCATTTCTCTAATTATTAGAGATTTAGAACACTTTCTCATGTGCTTATTGATAGTTTTAATTTCTTTATCTGAAAATTGCCGATTCATGTCTCTTGCCCATTTTTCAATTGGGGAATGGCTTGATTTTTTTATAAAATTGATTTAACTCCTTGTATATTTGAGTAATTAGACCCCTGTCAGAGTTTTTTGTTATAAAATTTTTTTCCCAATTTGTTGTTTCCCTTCTGATTTTGACTACATTGTTTTTGTTTGTACAAAAGCTTTTTAGCTTAATGTAATCAAAACCATTTAATTTACATTTTATAATTTTCTCTAACTCTTGCTTGGTTTTAAAATCTTTCCTTTCCCAGAGATCTGACAGGTATACTATTTTGTGTTCACTTAATTTATTTATAGTTTCCCTCTTTATAGTCAAGTCATTCACCCATTCTGAATTTATCTTGGTGTAGGGTATGAGATGTTGATCTAAACCTAATCTCTCCCATATTGTTTTCCAAATTTCCCAGCAGTTTTTGTCAAATAGTGGATTCATGTCCCAAAAGTAGGGCTCTTTGGGTTTATCATACACTGTCTTGCTGATGTCATTAACCCCAAGTCTATTCCACTGATCCTCCCTTCTATCTCTTAGCCAGTACCATATTGTTTTGATGACTGCTGCTTTATAGTATAGTTTAATATCTGGTACTGCTAGGCCCCCTTCCTTCACATTTTTTTAAATTATTTCCCTTGATATTCTTGATCTCTTGTTATTCCAAATGAAATATGTTATAGTTTTTTCTAATTCAGTAAAGAAATTTTTTGGTAATTTGATAGGTATGGCGCGAAAAAGGTAAATTAATTTGGGTAGAATGTTCATTTTTATTATGTTAGCTCGTCCTACCCATGAACAATTAATGGCTTTCCAATTGTTGAGGTCCAGTTTTATTTGTTTGGAAAGTGTTTTGTAGTTGTTTTTGTATAATTGCTGTGTTTGTTTTGATAGATAGATTCCCAAATATTTTAAATTGTCTAGGGTGATTTTAAATGGTGTTTCTCTTTCTACCTCTTGCTGCTCTAATGTGTTGGAAATATATAGAAATGCTGATGATTTATGTGCATTTATTTTGTATCCT
>NC_058135.1:108846841-108885507 GCF_016433145.1 Gracilinanus agilis
GGTTTTCCTAATGTTGAACCATCCTTGCATTCCTGGTATAAATCCCACCTGATCATGGTGGATGATCTTCTTAATTACTTGCTGGAGTCTCTTTGCTAATATTCTATTTAAGATTTTTGCAGCTATGTTCATTAGGGAGATTGGTCCATAGTTTTCTTCCTCTGTTTTTGGTCTACCTGGCTTTGGAATCAGTACCATATTTGTGTCATAAAAGGAATTTGGTAGGACTCCTTCTTTGCCTTTCATATCAAATAATTTGTATAGTATTGGGATTAGTTGCTCTTTGAATGTCTGATAGAATTCACTTGTGAATCCATCAGGTCCTGGTGATTTTTTCTTAGGGAGTTCTTTGATGGTCTACCCGCCTCATATGTGTTTCTTGTAGACAACATATAGTAGGATTTTGGTTTCTGATCCACTCTGCTATTTGCTTCTGTTTTATGAAAGAGTTCATCCCATTCACATTCAGAGTTACAATTATCAGTTGTGCATTCACTGATGTTGAAAGCCGTTATATGTAAAGAGCCAATTGGAGAAATAGGGTCAAATTTAGGGCCTGTTATCTGGATTCCCTACGTGACCAATCCAGGCTGAGGCAGTCTTTGTGTTTGGTCCTGGTCACCTGAGCCCTGAAAAGCTCTGGTACCAGCAGGTAGATTAATCCAAAAACAACTTGACCCCTCCAAGAGGCTATTAGGAGTCATTTAGAGAAACAGAGTCTGTAATAGATGTTTTATCTGGATCCCATTACAAAATCATCGGCAAGTAAAACTGCGTGTATGATTTTTCTGCACTGCATGTCAGATGCAGATAGAATGGACGATCTAAGGTAAAAATCTGAGGCTCCTCTTTTGACTCATTTTTAGATCCCCACATTCTCTCAATATTCTTATTGGAAAGCTTTGAGTCCTTAACCAGACCAGCAGCTACTGAGTTAACAATTCCTCTCCTTGACAATTTCTCTTCTTGATAATTAAGAAGCCTGAAACCTAAAAAATATATTACTTAGATAAAGACTGGAGCCGGACAATTTAGTCCAGACTATCTGACCAGGTGCAGATCTGTAAATCAAGGCAGAACGCAATTAGTAAACATCTCCATGAAATTTATTTCTGCTTCCGGAATTATCCCCTACTAATTGGTTGTTGGAACTTGGCCCTTGTTTTTGCACCCATATCTCTATTTTTTAGGCTTTAATGAATTGTGTATGATTTATAACCTCCTTCACAGCTGTGATTCTTTCTTTGTGTTCTTTGTTTGAAACCAGTATAAAATAAAGTCAAAAATCCCATAGCATGGGATCAGCATGGGCTAACCTCTAGTTCGGCTGTTCTCAGTTTCTTTTTCCTGTCTTAGCAATCCGACGCCGTAAAACGCCACTCAGGACCCCTGCCATATAGAGCTGGTCCTCTATACACTGACATTTTTCTATCCTCCCCTAGACCTACCCCTTCTTCTTACACTATTTTCTTTTACACCAGTGGTTTGCTTTGAGCCCGTATCCCTTATCCCCTCCCTTGATTGATTTCCCTTTCTTCCCCCTCCCCTGTTATTCCCCTCTTTTTGTTTTTTAAAGGCCTAATGAATTCCCTCCCCCTTCTTCTCGCCTCCCTTTTTTGACCTCCCCCCTTCCCTTCTCCCTTTGGTTTATCCCTTCTGACTTTCTCAGTAGGGTTAGATAGAATTTTTTTATCTGAATGGATGATAAAGCTACTCTTCCCTCTCCAGGTTGATTACACTGAGAGTAAGGTTTGATTATTACCTCTTAATGCTCTCTTCCTCTCCTTCTTATGGTAGTATTTATCCCCTCCCCTTCCCATGCCCTCTTTGTGTGTAATAAAATACCCTATTTTTCTTATTTACTCAGATTTTTCTTGGTGTCCCCTACTATTTCCCTCCCCCCTCTTTCCCACCCCCAATGTCATCTTAGAGCATTTAGTATCCTGTCTTCTCCCTATGAATTATTCTTCTGGTTGCTATAATAGTGAATATTATAATAGTGAATAGAGTTCACTAAAGAGAATTATACATAGCATTTCTCCACATAGTAATACAGATAATTAGATCTTATTTACGCCCTTAAAGAGTCAAATTTTAAAAATTATGAGTTTTCTTTCTTTTCCCTCTGTTTCTTATTTACCTTTTCATGTTTCTCTTGATTTTTGTGGTTGGGTATTAAACTTTCCATTTAGTCGTGGTCTCTTTTGTGCAAAAACTTGGAAATCTTCAATTTTGTTGAATGCCCATACTTTCCCCTGGATAAACTATTGTTTTATTGATTGTCTGAATCTAAATTTAAGAAAGTGATGTGGGAAATGTTACTAATGTATATTAAACTACAAAGTATTCCATGTATAATTTTTTTCTCATTAAGTCAACTACTATCAAACATTTATTAGCACATCACTGCCTATATAGTTACAGAAACTGAATCTGAATTAGAGTATAAATATGAGAATTACATAATTTATCTAAAAACATTGAGTAGATACTGGAAATAAGATGCAAATGAAAAGGATTCCACAGAATATTTATATTCTTCAGATTTTTTTTGGTTTCTATGAAAATTTTGTGAAAAGAAGAATTGAATTTTCAATTAGATGAGCCCAGAGAATAAAATCAACATGTTTGAAGTCAACTGAAGACTTTTAAAATGAAAGTACAATCTTTTGAACCATAAAAATGTAAACTGGTAACCAAAGAGATAGTGGCTTTCCCTCCTCTTAATTCTATTCAGCTTTGCCAATATTTCTCTTACTCCTTCTACTTATATAGGTCTGTATATGTCATTCAAAAAATTCAATTTTCATTCAAAAGAACATCTTCCATGGGGCAGCTGGGTGACTCAGTGGATTGAGAGCCAGGCCTAGAGACAGGAGGTCCTGGGTTCAAATCTGACATCAGATACTTTCTAGCTGTGTGACCCTGAGCAAGTCACTTAACCCCCATTGCCTAACCCTTACCACTCTTCTGCCATGGAGCCAATACACAGTAATGGCTCCAAGACAGAAGGTAAGGCTTTAAAAAAAAGAATATCTTTCATTTGGGCTACGATCTGCAACAGCTTTGTTTTCTTCCTGAAGTTATAAAATAACAAACTTGAGGGCTAGTGTTTCAATGGTTGGAATGCTAGACCTAGAGTCAGGAAGACCTTTATTAGATGTGGAACTTGAACAAATCATTTAATTTTTTGTTTAGCTCATTTTTTCTTAATTGTAAACCAGGAATAATAGCAGGGCCTAACTCTTGGGCTTGTTGTGAGGATCTAGTGAGATATTATTTATTTATTTAGATCTTAGTACCTAAAGACCCTAGAATGCAACAAATGTTATCTAAATGCCTGATCTCTTCTCTTTTCTGTTTTCTCTCCCCCTACTTGCCCCTAGAAAGTGTGCTGAATGCAAGGAATGGTTATCCAAAGACTACTTACAGAAATAGAAGATCTTTGAATATAGATTCTTCCCATTTTCCAGGTGAAGAAACAGAGGTAAAGTGAGAATCAATGCCTTACCCAAGAGCACACTTCTAGTTCTTCCTGATCCTAAACTCATTGACCAAGCCAAATATCATGCTTCCTCTCTTCTCTAATAAAGACTAAGATATTACATTTCTTTATATGCTTTTCTCAGTCAACAGTGTCAAAATGGTTCTGTTAAAACATAGTGGATAAGGCACATTTAATATTCAATTTCCATAAATTTATTGCAGCTTCTTCAAATAATTCTTATTGCACACAATTATTCTTTACACAAAGAACTCATAGGTTGTTATTTCCTATTATTTTCCTTTTGTTTTCCATCTTTGCTGAATAACACTCTTTATGCTGAACTTTTCTGAGATGGCACCAGCATATATGCAAACACAGATCATGGGTTTCCCCATGACAGGGGTCATAAGAACATAAGAAATGTATTTTGAATTAAATAAATATCATAGCAACCATCTGATATTTCCATCAGTAACTCAAAGGAATACTTTTATGGAGCTGAGTGTAATTTCTGAGTCATGGCCACCTTCCTGGACCTACATGTATCCCTGAAGCCTGGGAATTTACCTGGTACTTGAGTCCAGAGTAGTAATATAATCTTCCACTAAAGAGTATCTGGCCCAAACTGAGCTCTAGTTAAGTTCTGTTTTCACATGAACCTTGGTCTAGAAGGCCTATAATTCTAAATCCCCCATTCCCTGCTGAAAGGGTAGATTCCTTAGCTCTGAGACATAGAGTTCATCCACATGCCAAGGTGAGAGAGAACAATGGAGAGGAAGAATGAAAGTTAAAGTTTTATCTTCACCTTTCTCTGAAATTTTAAACTAATGTTATTAAAGAATACCAACTGCAATTATGCTGAATTTTTCAAAATATGATAATCCTTTAAACTCATTTGGCCTGACCATGAAATTTTATGGCATCAGTGAGATTTTTACCACTGGCCAGGGTAGAGACATATTATTTTAAACACCTCTTATGGTTTTAGTGAAGGGTTTGTGGTCTTGACCAATAGCAAACTAAGATGTATATTTCAGTATTTGTGTCATACTGGCTTAAGCTTATGACATCCTTTAGCATGGGAAATAGTTGCATTGACATTTCTTGACCCTGAAAGAAAGCCTTTGTATTAAAGAAAAACTTCATAAGCCAGAGATAATATCTCTCTGCCTTTTTTTCCCACTAGCAAAATGCATAGGCTTTCAATTTGAGGGGGAAAAATCAAAACATAAATATTTTAACACAACTGTGATCTTGACAGTGTGGGCATTCCTTCCAGTGATGTAGATATCAACCCATCCATGGTTTCTCATCTTTTGCTACTCATATACATATCTTCTCTTAAATTTCCAACATGGAGCCTCCCCATGTTTAGGGACTTTTCTTACATGAATTTGATTTATGGTATAAGCAAACTTTGTCATTGTATTGGTCATTGCAATGTTTTTCTAAGCAAAGATCATTACCCTTGCCCATGGAATGTCTCTTAGATTTTATGCTATTTTAATGATTCTTTCCCCTCATCTGAGAGTCATATCCATTCTTGAATAGTATTTAATTCTGCTTTGAATTTTATTGTCAGGTGGCTCAGGGTCCGACATAGGTCACATTCAGGTTATGCTTATAGCACACCCAGCAAAAGGAGTATTTTATGGAAGAGAAGGCTCATAGGTGCTCTTCATCACCACTGAAGCAATGCAACCTCGAGCTGTAGCGAGCTCCAGTGCTCTGTGCAGCAGGGTGGAGACTATTCATTTTAATGAGTTAATGGAAGTAGTTAAAAATGCACTGTTGGCACTCTGAAGTTCTCTCCTTGCCCAATTTAGCAACATAAGTGGCAAAGGAGCATAATTAGAAACTTTTCAAAGAAGCTTCAAGAGTGTGTATTGAAATTCCCTTATTATAGAATAAATCACATCTAGGGATTACTTATGGTGTCAGCTTTTCCCTGGTTGACCATAAAAGTCAAGTCAGCTGGTAAAACATTCTGAAAATAGGACAATATTTTGCCTCTTCGGTGAATCAGTTAACGGGATTTGGGCTTTGATGGATGTAAGTTCAGATCCCATTTAGTCATGCAAAACATTATCACCCACTAAAAATTATAAAGTGTTCACTACTGTACATGTGGAATTTCTTATGCACACACACACACACACACACACACACACACACACACATATACCCCTGCACAGTTTTTTTTTTAGCAATGCCTTTTTCAAGTACCCAACTGCACACACAAATATGTATATCTACATTGGCCTGTATAATTTCACAAAAGGACAATTTGCTTTGTACAAAATAATAGAATAATAGTATTAATTTTTCTATAAGGGACTATGCATTTAATTTATACTTATATAGAGATTGATATATGTAAATATATTTTAAAACAGACATCTTTTTATCTATCTATCTATATTTGCTTGTGGATGTTTAGAAAGAAATTTAGAGTTTAAATCTTGAGTTTCATCCTGGTGTGGAATTTCCATTCATCAATGCAGATAGTCAACATTTCTGTAATTTATAGTCTTAGATGACAGCCTGAGGCATTAGGAGTTTGTGATAGGGCTATGGTCATACAATCAATATGTGCCATAGAAAAACTTTGGACATATTTCTGGTTGTCAATTTAGCCACATGTTAAATAGATATGAAAACCCTAAAGATCTTTGAATTGGAACAGAAAATGTAGTTTGACTATTATATATATAATAAATGAAAATGGACATCATAAGTAGATAAGTAGTAATAAGATAGTGTTTTAACTGTGAAATCAAATAGTTTTGTTAATGAAGAAGATTGGATTCAATTCCACTGACTAAGACAAATAGTACCATAAAAATACATTTTGGGAAAAATTATAGCTAATTATTTTTATGTGTCACATAAAGTTTAGTTGAATAAGAAAATAAAATTCATCAGTTTTATTAATCAGAAATCTATAAATGTATACATAACTGTGGCCAAAAAGTAAACTAGAATCAGTAAAGTTTTGGGATAACCTGCACATCTCACAACAGTTGGCTGTCAAGTGTCCATTATTTTTGCTCTCTTTGTACACTAATCACAGATCAAATGTGGGTCCAGAAATCTTTATGTGCCTATGATTCAAAATCCTTTGACTACTTAGTCATTACTTTCTTTGTTTCACAAATGTAATGCAAATTCCTCTATTCCAGTGTCTTTGTCTTTTGTTATGTTTTAATTTTGTTAAAATACAATAAAAATTGTTTATAGTATGTAATAAAGAGATTTGTTCTCATGTAACACAGAGTCTCTGCCCTGAATTCTATGTGAATCTAACTTCTTTTAAAAAGCAGAATTCCTTTTTGTACTATAGTTCTCTTTCCTCTAGTCTCCCAGCTTGGGAAAAGAGAGAAAATTGGAAGTTTAGTTTATTTGTTTTGGTGCTGTTTTTTTTTTAAATTTCATATATCCCTCAGAGAGAAGGAAGTAAATATCAAACTATAATACAGTTGGTTTTGAAAGCACTACAGAAAATTTGTTGATTCAAAGCATTGAGGTTTTAGAATCCTGACATTTTTGCTTCCTAGGATCTACAATACTGCTTTTTGGTTCTACTTTTGTGGCTCCCATGTTGATGGACTAATTATAAAATGCCCCAGAATCTAAATTCTATGTGGTGCTACCTGACAATAAATCTATTACTAACTGTGACTAGAATACCAGTGTGGACCTGACTGCCATGGTGTTGCTCCAATCCCATCTTTCATAAATCCATAGATCATATTTTTATGGGGATATATGTGATCCATTGTAATTTCTACCAGTTCCTTAATCCCATGCAAATTTTTAATCCCATATTGAAGATTTGAACCCAAATAACTCAAACCATTGTACTCCTCTCTAAATATAATCTGTAGCCATCCCCTGACTCCAAAAATAGTTAATAGTGATATGTTTGCTTCCATTCTCTAGAAATCCAAGAATCTATAACTTTGTCTCTGTCGATAGGTCTCCTGGCAAGATCAGAACCCATGAATTTATTCATCAAGCATTTATTTAACATTAACCACATGTAAAATGCCATGGTAGAGACTAAGGATACAAAGACAAAAGATAAAAAATCTCTACCCTCAAACAGCTTACATTTTAGTGGAATTGTGACTGAGTTTACATTTCACATTAATTGGCATTGGATCTTTGAGAGTAATTGTTAACTGAGAAATGTATTCCCCTGTGGCCAAATTGGTTAAGACTTTCTCTGAAAGTAGGTTGGTTTTTTGGACAATAGATACATAAACTGTCATCATGTTCGTGAGAGGTTGGAGCATGTTAATTATTGTGTTATGTTCTAGGCACAACATCTTTTGAAGTGTTCATACATGAGAACTTCTAGGGATTGACAACTGAGGAAACAAAGTCCAGGCTTTCAGTTCATGCCATATGAAGGCCAATCAAAGGAACCAAGGACATATCATGTAGAGAAAAGATGACTTTTGGGAGAGGGAGAACATTGAAGTTTTCTTCAAGTAGTTAAAAGGATATTATTTGGGAGGGGTTTTAAACTTGGTCATTGAGACCCAGAGGGCAGAATTAGGAACACGTGATAGAAGTTTAGAAAGGCAAAAATGAAAAAAAGAAGTCAGAGAAAAATATTTTATAGCAGTCAGAACTAACCAAAAATTAAATAGTCACTTCTACATGAGGAAGTGGTAGGTTGCCTGCCACTAACGTTTATTATCTTATTATCTTTAAAAGTAAATTGGACTGAAAGACCTCTGAAATTATTTTCAATTTTGAAAATATATGAAAAGATTTTTTAAACAAATACAATTTCCTTTAAAAATTAAAAAAATCAAACATAAAATGGAGCTAATGATATCATGCTTAAATGAGTATTGACTCAAAAAAGGGGAGATATGTTTGATAGAACAGCTATTAAAGATTAGGATGAATTTGAAAATGAAGTGGTGACAGATTTTAGTTTAGATAAATATAAGAAACTACAACTATTGAAATTAATTATTCTAAAGCATTTGAATTCAATTAATTCTAAGTCAGGATTTGGGAAACTCCATATTCTTATTAATATAGGATTTTGACCATCAGTTTCACCTATAAGAGCTAATAGAGTATATTTTAAACAAGAATGTATTTTCAAATAAAGGAGACAAATATATTTCAGAAATTATCATCCCAAACATTTTTAGTTTGACTGTGATTTCATCTATGGAGGAAGCTTCTGAGAGGATCTTCCTTTCTCAGTGCAAAATTCCTCCTGTTCTACATTGTACAGTCCTAGATATTGGCCTGGAGCACTGGAATATTATTTAACTTGCCTAGAGTTTCATAGTTAGTGTTTGGCAAATGTGGAAATCAAGAGTTTTCTGACTACAAGGTCTGTTTTCTACCCACCCTGAAAGACTTCCTTCTAATCTGAATATTATCATATATGAGAAATTAGGTTGATAATATAGCCATTTTTGTTTTGGATATTCTAGTTCTAATTCTGACTCTAAACTTTATTTGTAAATTTGAGCAAGTCATTTAACTTCTATAATTCTCAGTTCCTTCATTTATAAAATGATGGAGTTTAATTAATCTCTAGATTTTCTTCCTATACTAAAATATTGTGGATTTATAGACCAATTGGCCATTTGTACAGAACTCTCAAAAAGTAAAAGTAGGGGAGATTTGTATTATTTTAATTGTAACATCCCTATACTCTTATTATTCTATATTTCATGACAACAGAGTTGGAAAATAAGACAATATTCATTTTAATGTAGTTATATGACTCAAAATGAAACAGCACTTTAATATACACCAAGCAGATCAGAAAATGATGAGTTGAAATGAGAAGGATTGGAGGATTTGAGACTTATAGTTAGAAGAGACCTTTGAAGTCTTCTAATCCAGTCTCCGTTTGACAGATAAGGAAACTGAGGCCATGAGATGTTAAACAGCCTATTGTGACATTGGTAGCAAGTAAAAATGCCAGGATTTGAACCAAGATCCTCTCAGTCCAAACCAACTGATCTTTTCATTTTGTCACAGTAACTCTAAGGAGAAGGAATATATATTCCTGAATTCCATTGTGGCCACCACCCCAAAAACAAAAACTCAATCATGATAGCAAAAACTCTTGGCAATAGAATGAATACTGATAACAACTGTGTTTAATTCCTGAAAGTTAAATGCCCTAAATCAAAGTATTTTTTTGTCTCTTTGGAGAAAACCCAGGATTTCAAAAGCACAAACATCAGAGTTAGAGTCACTGTTCTATTGATTAACATCATTCCGCTGTGAGCTTATCCATAGCCCTGGGGTTAGTAAACTGGTCAAAACTAACCACATTTTTGATGAGTCAATTCAGAAAGGCACCTTGAACTGAATTTTCCTTGTACTACTGAGGAAAAAAGGTTAATATGATTTTTGATTTTCACTTTACTTCGCTATTTTACAAAGATTTTACATTTGTTCAAAGATTTTCTTTTCCTTTTTTTTTTCATATCTGAAATAAGTTTTCCTACAAATATGGTCAAAAGAGACAAAAGAGTAATAAGAGAAACAAGTTAAAAATGACTAAGTAAGGTAAATATCTAACCAGCACACTAAACATATACTAACGAATGAGTGAGAAGGGAACCAAGAGGATGAGAAATTGAAGAAGCCTGAAACCAAATGGCCTACAGCCCCTGCCTGAAATTATTTATATCTATATACAGAGATACACACACACACACACACACCCATACACACCATCAACCAAACACCTTTTTCTAACATTGCTTGACAATGTGAATAAATAAAAAATGTGATTCTTAATTGTAATTATTAACACATTGCAAATTATTATTGAATGTTTTATGTATTTTGTTTTTGAGTACTTCATTAGATGTATAAAAACCAAGTGGCAAGAATTTTACCAGTCTATCAAAAATTTGACAACTCAAAAATATTTTCAAGTAATAAAGCATGTATTTGATCTTCCACAAAACTCCACTCTATGGAAATTAGAGATACAATTTAAGTGAAATCAACAAAATTTTATATAGAAGGAAAGTACTTAAAAAAAAACAACTTTCTCATGAGCGAAAAATCATTAGGTTTATTCCTAAACATGCATTTGTCAAATTTAATATACTTAAAAGTTTTTATTTTAAAAAAGAGAATGGAGAAAATTGACTACATATTATCACCACATTAGATACTGTAGAGAGAAACTGCAAAATCAGAAGAAAAATAAATAGAAAATCCCAAGGATCAAAATCCAAGAAAAAAGTCAGTTATACACACACACACACACACACACACACACACACACACACATGTTTATTTTTTAAAAATATACACATGGTCCTCATA
This sequence comes from Gracilinanus agilis, assembly GCF_016433145.1. Classification (NCBI taxonomy): domain Eukaryota; kingdom Metazoa; phylum Chordata; class Mammalia; order Didelphimorphia; family Didelphidae; genus Gracilinanus; species Gracilinanus agilis. Next base: position 108,857,664 of record NC_058135.1, read on the forward strand.
TATTTACTAGTATATTTTTAAAAAATAAACAGAGTAGATGAAAAAGAGATGAGTTTTGAAGGCAGCAGAATCTAATAAGAAAATATATCTTGTGAAAAAATGAAGAAATCTGAGAGGAAACACATGATGGAACAACATTAGAACAAAGTAGAAACAAAAGTTATTTTGGTTTTGGAGTATACCCCAGACCACATGACTGGAAAGAAGTGTTAAATAGGGTATTAGAGAAACAGATTACAAGCATGGTAAATAAGCATAACATAGTAGTGATGGGGGACCTCAATTAGAGAGGCATCTGGTTGAGTTCTCTTTCTGCCAAAAGCAGGGAAATTAATTGTTTCTTGGTTTAATGATAATTTTATCCTTCAAAAAGTGAAAGAACTGACTAGAGAAAATGTTATTTTGGATCTCACTAATAGAGAGAAATGATTTGATGAGATAGAAGAAATCTCCCCTTGGGAGTTTCCAATGTCAGAAAATGCACAGGTAAAGAAAAAAAAGTTACCTTTTTTAAAAAGTGGGAAACACAGAAGTAATGACACTGATACTGACTATATCCACTTTCAGGCCATTCTGATCATTATGGAATAATACGTCTTAAAGTCTATGAGATTAAAGAAATTTATCAGGAGACATTTGACCACTCTGATTAATAGAAAGGCATGAAAACCAGAAGCAACATGGGTTTAAAGAAAAAAATTTAAAAACAAATACATGAACAAAAAATTATATTTATAGAGGATGAAATGAAAATTAGCATCACTTACCAAGGCAATTTATGTACTCTGTACCTTCCTTAAACATGGGTACCTTGAAATTTCAAACAAATAAAGAAATACTTGGATTATACATATTAATACACACACATATATTCCCAAGTTCAAAGCAGAGGGCACACCCTTCAAGGTAAATGACATTTAATTGATGGAGACTGCAAAGAGAAATCACAAATACATTCTTTTGTACCCATAGAGGTAAGCTTTCTACACATTCCTGTACCACTAAAGGCAAAGAAAACATTCACCGTTAACATATGGAACTTAGAGAGTCTGGTTAACTCATGCTCTTAGGGAAGCAAGCCAACTCACAGTTCTTTCCTAAATCTGTCACTTGATACTTGCTCCCAGGACTACTAATGTTTCCTGATGAGCATTTTTCTACACTGAACTATAATCTGCTTTCTCTACTGAGCTTCAAGCTGCTAATGCTGTTAGGCAATCTTTAATGCACTGTTGTGGTCTTCTATTTCAGTTTTACTTTCTACTTGTCTTTTCATCAGAGAGCAATGGTCAAAAAACTCTTTTGTGAGATAACTCACAACTCTTTTATGAGTCAGACCCACAATCATATTCAGCCAACCAATTCCAAGTCTGTATGTTGTCCTTGAATTTGTTTGCTTTTGCTTCACCAGTCATCCATAGTCAGTATTATGGTTGGGTGATCAAATTGTTGCTATTCCCATAAGCAATAAAAGAACTGTGGTGACAATAGGAATATACAAATGTAAAGTGATGTCTGTCTAGGTCATTTTATCTTGAAAATATTTATAGATAAAAAATAAAAACAATATTTAATAGTCATGAAATAAAATATTTCTGTTCATTTCTATAATCTATTTTTTATTAGTGATGATGGAAACGACACATTTTTATTGTACTAACTTAAAAATGAAATTAGGAGAAGTCACAGATTGTACAGGCTGTAGATAAAACAAATTTAAAGGCAATATAGAGTTAATTATATATGATATAAAGATATCTGATAAAATTACTAAAGAATAGAAAAAATGTATATAGTTAGTATGGCAAAAAATGAAAATAATGGGAAAAGGGCAACTGAAAAAACATGAGAAGCCCTCGTCACATATACTATCTTCTAATCTCTGCCTCATATTAATAATATTATCACTATATACACATTAAAGATAACCTTGAAGAAAAAAATGAAAGGTAATTGGAAGGTCTTGGTAAATGCTTTTCTACAAAAAATAATGTCATTAGCGTCACACAACTGACTAAAAATTGAGAATATGACATCCTACTACATTTATTTTTGCCATTTTAAAAATTATTTGAATTGATGTAATGAAATTCCATTGTAAATTTTTTCTCCTAAAATATCTTATATGTGAGTTCTATAACATTATCTGACAAATGCTCTTGCAGAGATAATTTTGGTCAATGACCCACAGAATATTAACATCAAATGAAGCATGAAAAAAGAGACATATGCTCATATATTTTCCAGAATCACTTAGAATATCTTATACAGAGGCCAAAAAATTAAGAATATGTATTGATCATGTACCTATTTATAAATGACATTGTACAAATCATTTGAAGTGCCAGAATCCTTAAGAACCTACCTCAAAAAATAAAATAAAAAAAATCTATCAGTGATGTTTTTTAAGAGAAAAATATTAACCATCAACATTGGAAAAACAAAGTGGATGTTGTCTATGTATATATACAATACGTGTGAGATATGTAAGTATAAATTCTAGTGCCTTCCATCTATTGCATATTGTCTATTCATCCTGATTGTTTGTACATAGTTATTTGTATGCTGTTTCCCTTAATAGATTATTAATTTTTCAAGGTCAGGGATTGTATTTTGCCATTTTTATATCCATAATGATTATTCTCATGATAAAATGATATGAAATCTATTCACATATATCTATGGATCAATCGACAGTTTGATATATAGATCAAAGATAGATGTCCCAGATTATAGGGTGTAACTCAACAAATACTATTATTGAAAATTCTTAATGGGTATAATAGATTAAATTTATTCACTTTAACTCATCAAAAATTGCTTAACATCAAGAAAGGTTCATCATACATGAATAATAATTTCCTTAGTTAGAATGATACCATCATTTGTTTTTATACTTGTTGACACAGTTTTTAATATTTCTTTTCTGACATTTTGCAATCCATATTCCCTCCTCCCCATACACCACCCTCCCCAAGAAGGCAAGTAATATGCTCTAGATGGAATTGTCCTGGATTCTTGTCTTATTGATTATAGTTAAGTCATTCATAGTTGATGGATTATTGTTGTTACTATATGCAAGTTTCTCCTGATTCTGCTCATATTCTCTGCATCACTTCCTATAAGCTTTCAGATATTTTTTGGATGATAGTTTGTCATTTCTTATGGCACAATAGTATACATTTCATTTATGTACCACAACTTGTTCAGCCATTCCCAAAGGGATGGGCATCTCTTCAGTTATTAATTCTTTGACATCAAAATGATCCTGCTCTAAATAGTTTTGTACAGGTAGGTTCATTTCCTCAGTCTTTAATCTTTTTGGGATGCAGACCTAGTAGTGGTTTTTCTGGGTCAAAAGGAATCCAAAATTTTATAGCCTTTTGATCATTGTTTTATAGTGCTCTCCAGAATGATTGAATCAGTTCACAGCTCTAGTAGCAATAGTGTATTAGTGTCCTATTTTTTTCACATCTTCTCCAACAATGATCATTATTTTTTGTCTTGCTAGCCAGTCTGGCTTGTGTGAAGAAGTACCTAAGAATTGTTTTATTTTTAATTTTTCTAATTAATAGGGATTTAGATCCTTTATTTATATGATTTCAGATAGTTTTAATTTCTTCATCTGAGAATTGCCTGTTCATATTTGTTTACCATTTGTCAATTGAGAAATACTTTGAATTTGTATAAACTTGATCAGTTCTCAACTTTGTTGTTTGCCTCTTAATCTTGGTTGAATTGGTTTGGTTTATGTAAAACCTTTTTAATTTAATGTAGTCATAGTTATCTATTTTACCTCTCATAATGTTCTGTTTTATTTTAATCTAAATTCTTCCTTTATGTAAAAGTGTGTTAAGTAACTATTTTTCAGTTTTCCCAGAAGTTTTTGTTAAATAGAAAGTTCTTCCAAAAGATCTTTGGGTTTGTCAATTTTTTTTGTTCCCTGCTATCTTATGGAGTTATTAGCTTCCATTTGTCTAATTCTAATTTTTAGGAAGCTATTTTCTTCTTTGAGGCTTTATACTTCCTTTCTTAGGGAAATATTTTCCTATTTGCAGTATTGTATTTCCTTTCTTAGAGAACTGTTTTCTTCAATATGTTTTTTCTGAGCTATTTTTTCTATCATAATTTCCAGAATTTTGTTATAAGTAGCTTAATATTTAATTTTTATCTTTTTTTTGGAGCTCTTCCAGGTGTTCAATTTGGGTTTAACCTTCTTTCACATTTTACTTTGAGGCTTTACACATCTTTATTTTTGTATTACTATACTCTTCTAAGCTTACATTTTGGTTGTCTTTGTTGCCAAAAGATTTTTTTAGCTTGGTCCTTTTCCTCCATCTTTTGCTCATTTGAGGGTTATTTTTCCCTTGATTTTGTCTATATTTCTGGAGTGGAAGGAGTACTGTCCTGAGCCTGGAGATGGCTCATCTGTTAAGTTTTCATATTGAACACTCTGCAGAGGCAGCCTGGTTGGCCTGCTGCCTGGAGATTTGGTTCAGTTCAGATGCTGTTTGCATTGGGTCAAGTTGGGTTCTGCCTAATCCTGCCAAGGCAGGACCTTGTTTGGCTGAATTCCTTCCACTTCTGCCTATGCTGGGTCACATCCATATTTTGTTACAGCTGGACTATTCATGGTCCCTTTCCTCCCACTACTGCCTGTTCTGTATTGCATTGGTTTCAACTCTTACCATGTGGAAGCTGAACCTAGCCAGCCACACTATTTCCCCTGCCATTTATAATGCATTGTGTCTGAGTTCCACTGTGGCTAGTTCATCATTGTCTCCTAATATCCCACTGAGATGAGACCTCCTATTTTTCTCTCCATATCATTCTCTGCAGGAACTCTGTTTCACCTCTTTTTCTTGGAGTTTTGCCATTCCAAGATTTATTTTAAGGCATTTTTGTGCTGCTGTGGTTCTTTGCCATGTGGTTCATAGACTGAATATTTTTACTCTATCATCTTGGCAACCAGAAGTCCAACTGTATCATTTTTTTAAAAGCACTTCTCAATTTTAAGGAATATATTTTACATATTTTTCTTAATCAGCATGTACACAGGAACATTTAGAAATATGAAAAGGAGCTTCTATTTATCTCAGTACAGAGAATCCTTTCCATAATTCAGATTGTGACTTACCTATGAATAGGTAGAAGATCCTAAAGTTTTACTTGGAGTAATATAGATTAAGGGATTTGCCAACATTCATGTGTCAGGATTTGTTATCAATTTACTTACTAACAAGTAATTAAATATATTCTCATATTTGTCAAAAATGATATACAAATCAATGTTCAAAATTCAGGGATAGGACAATATGCTGTGCTTTATATGCTCCATATTAAGGTTGTTTTCACTTGTTGTCCAATGTCTTTCTAATCTTCTAAGTTTATTTAAAATAAAAATGTATTGAATGATATTTTGGGGTAACAACAATCGTCTTTGAAAAGAATAGAATTAAAGAGCTAATGATACAATTACTTAAGGCACGTATGGCATATGCATCTATTCTTGTCCTTAAATTTCTTAATGTCCATCTATTCTTCATAGCATTTACTTAAATTTTATTTTATTGTACATTTAGTTCTTAAAATTTCCATATTTAACAGAAGGTACACATTTGAAATAATAGCAAAAACTATATTAAGTTTAATCCTTATTTTCTAGGAAAAATTCAAGAGCTTATGACAAGAACACCATCATAGGCCAAAAAAAATCTCTTAGCGCAAGAGGCGGTTAAAAATTATATCTTGTTGAAATTGGAAATTCTAGTAATCATTAACAAGCTCAACAAATAATTGTAGTATTAACTTAAAAATTACATTTTTTTGTACACCTGTGAACCTTGGGCACATTCCAGAACTCACAAATTAAAAAGGAATTAAAGACCTCTTGTCTCATTTCTGTGGCTGCATTATGCTAAGGAAGAAAAAGGCTTATTCTCCAGTCAAGAAATCAATTATTAGAATGTGTAAACATTATTTAATTTAGAAGCCATGTGTTGCTAGAATTTTGTAGAATAACTACTAAATTGATCTTTCTTTACTGAATGGATTTTCAATGTCACGAATTGCCTCCCTCTTTCTTTATCTAAAAACAAATCATCCTTCTGACAATGATGTGATGGGCTTTCTGATGTAAAACATTTTATATTGAAAGTAATTTAGATAGCAAAAAATGTTAGTTTATTATACAAAAAATTAATTTTCTCTTGAACTTTGTATTACTGTGTGATAATCTAAAATGAAACATTTTTAATTTGTATAAGTAGTATAAATGAATTAGGGAAAACCAATAATTCTAGTTCATTTCACTAATTAAATTTAATAATAGATATAATTGATATTTATAATCTCATATTATTTAAAGATTTATAAATCATACGAAGTCGATAATTCAGATTTCACCCTGACATATTCAAATTGAGCTATTTTCTCATCTAATATATAGCTCCTTTCAGTGATTAAGAGCAACCTATCCAGGGTAACCCACCCATTGTGATTCTTGTTCATACCTTCAAAAAGTTCAAAACCCGGGTCTACTAAAAAAAAAAAAAACAAAAAAAAACTTCTGTTACTTTTCTCCTGTCACTTTGAGGAAATCTATGGAACATTCTAGCTATACATCTATTATACCTCACTTTTTTTCCTTGTGACTGTCAATTTTCTCTTCCCATTCATTTCTTTGATGCTATTTCTACTGCCGTTCTTCTAAGTTCCTTGTTAGTCCAATTTGCTTTGTGTAATACTTGTTTTTAAGCTTTATAGGCAATTATTTTTTCCATCTCTTGCAGCCATACAGAGCAAAATTCTCTAGAAAGTTCATGGTGAAAAGATGGTCTTTTGCCTTCATGGGAAGCTTACAATATCCCCAAATCAATCTAGTCAGTTCTCATCATGCTTAGTTGTGGGCCCAATTCATTTTCTACTCTGTATTGTCTATATCCATGATGCATACTATTGAATACATTCTATAACCTTTTCATTGAAATCCATGTATTCCTGTTTCCATTTATAGATGACAGAACTGAAGTTAAAGGAGACTGATTTGTCATGTGGTTCTTCAGTCATTTATAATTTTGTCCAAATCTTTGTGACTCCATTTAGAGTTTTCTTGGCCAAAAAAAAAAAAAAATAGAGTGGCTTGCTAGTTCTTTTTCTTTTTTCAGGTCATTTTTATAGATGAGAAAACAGAGGCAAACAGGGTTAAGTGACTTGTCCAGGGTCACACAGATGGTAAGTGTCTGAGGCCAGATGTGAAATCAGGAAGATGAGTTTTCTTATTTCAGGCCTGGTGCTCTATCCACTCTGCCATCTAGCTGAATTTAGTATCATAATGTAGCTAGTAAGCATCAGAGTCAGAATTCACACGTCAATCTTTTGTCATTAAACCCTGTACCTTTTGCCTACACAAATAAACAGCAAATGACAAATGTGATTTGTGCCATCTAAAGTGGAGATATACAAAATATTTTCTTATAAATATATTTAGAAAGTAAGAATATTTAAAAATATTTCTACATCATTAATAATTATTTTCATCAGTTTGGAGAAGTAACATTTAATTGGTACAAACAATTATGTAACCAACCAACATGCATTAAAAGCTATTTCTAGTCCTGTTATTAGATTTTCTCCATGAAAAACTTGTCTTAATGATCCAAGGTAGACATGTTGTTTTCAGTTGAACTCATCTACCTTAATCTCATTGAGAGATTTGAATCAGGAATAATTTGTCTTTTCTATGTAGAACTTTCCTTCCTTATAGCTTTCTCCTTTTCCCACTGGTTTCCTTCCAAACCCTTTCAAGCTCTCAACAGTTTTCATTCTCCTCTTATTAAAATTTTTTCATCACCTCTGGAAAGATTATGTAATCTTTCCAAATTTTTATGATTAGACCAGAATCATATCCCCTCTTCTTTGATAAAGTTTAAGTTAATGTGAGCTATTTGCATTTTCACTTTATCTTTCAATTCAATTCATTTCAGCACACATTCTCATTCCAGGACTACAAAATAGAGACATGAGTATAGGGGATAAAAAGACCCAGAAAAAAACAGACCTCCTCTCAAGGCATTTTTATTCTAAGTAATTTTATATTCATATTTAATTGTGGAATTAAAGAGAAGGTAGAGGGGGTTATTTCTTAGGTTAGGGATTCTCTGTAAGAATATCAGATAATATATAGACTAACATATGAATAAGGTCAGGGTCACAATTTCTTAGGCCAATAATTTTCTGTTTAATGTGTTTAATGAAGCACATGCAATTATGCAAGAAAAGATGGAGTTATTTATCTAATGTGCCGTTGGATATTAAGCTCAAAATATTTGAAATTTGAAAGTTTCCAATATATCTGTTCAACTATCTATGTTTTTATTTAATGAAAGATTTTTTTTGGATGTTTAAACAAACTAGTGAGGGATAGCAAGGACATGCAACCAACCCTATTATGGAATGAGAAAAGAGTAGGGACATCATTGGTTACTAAATATTTGTTTTGTTTTATTTCTAAGATACCTTTTTCCAACTCATATTGATACCATTTTTCAATCATCTGAATCACTACGTCCATGCAACAAATGACATCATATCAGTCTTTGTAGGAACTTCACAGTTCATCTGGTTCATAATATGGATGCAAAAGATTCTCCTTTACCACTTGTCCAAGAAATCATACAGCCTTTTACTAAAGACTTTCAGGACAGGAGAATTTCCAACTTCTCAATGAAACCCACTATGATTTTGGATAGTGTTAATTGCTAGGAATTTTCCTACTTTTACATCTAATCTAAATGGGCTTCTTCACAATTTCCATATTTTTTTCTAGTTCTGCCCTATAGAAGTAAAATAGAGCACGTCTAATCCTTCCATGTCATAGTTCTCCAAATGCTTTCAGATAGTTATTATGCCTCAAAAACTTCCAACTAAACATTTTCAGTTCTGAGATGTCCTTCACTATACCAGTTGCATTCCTCAGGCTCTCTCCAATTCATAAATGCCTAAACTGTGATCTCCAGATATAAAAAAGTATTCTAGGTGTCATCTAGCCTAGTAGAGTACTATGGCTATATCATCTTCCTAATAATAGACACAATGTTTTTCTTCATTTTTTTTTGTGGAGAAGCTTGTATTTTCTCTCTCCCACCTTTTCCTCCTTGACACTATAAAAATAATAATGAAATAAAAATAAAAGACTGAAAAAATATGCATAATCAATCAAAAATCCTAAATTGCTCTTGTCCAAAAAAATATGTTAATCATTCATCATCTTTAGTCTACTTCCTTTCTGTTAGGAGGAGTGTAGTATTCTTTATCATCCAATCTCTGAAACCACTATGGTTTCTTTGAATAGATTGCCTGAGTTTTTCAAAATTGTTCATTTTAATAATAATATTATTATAGTATAAAATGTTCTGGTTTTCGGTTCATTTTTGCTAATATTTTTTAAACCCTTACCTTCTGTCTTAGAATCACTATTGTGTATTGGTTCTAAGGCAGAAGACTGGTAAGGGTTAGGCAATGCAAGTTTAGTGACTTGCTCAGGGTCACACATCTAGGAAATGTCTGAGGCTAGATGTGAAACTAGGACCTCCTATCTCTAGGCCTGGCTATCAAACCACTGAGCCATCCAGCTGCCCCCATTTTTGCTAAATTTTATCTAAGTCTTATGAGCAGCTTGATGGAGGGGTATTATACCTGGACTCAAGAAGACTCATTTTCTTGACCTCCGACACATGTGACCCTTTTTATATTTTTATATAATGTAACAGAGTTTGCCTCTTTTTGTTATCTATAAAATGAGCTGGAGAAGGAAATTTCAAATTACTCTAATATCTTTGCTAAAAAAAAACCCAAATGGGGTCATGAAGCATTGGATACAACTGAAACAAATGAACCACACGAAATACAAATATTCTCAGATTTCTCTGAAATCGTGTATTTTGTCATTTCTATTAACATTATAAAATTCAATTATATATCATCATTCATACAGCTATTCCCCAATTGAAAGATATCCCCGTTTTCCTATTTTTGCCATCCAAATAGAGTTGTCATATATGATTTTGAACATATAGAAATTTTTCTTCTTTCTTTCTTTTCTTTATAATACAAGTCTAATATTATTATTACTTTGTCAAAGAGTAAGCAGGATTATTAATGCCTTTGAATTTCCATTAGCTGTCTAGCTGCCAAATCACACTTTTGATCTTATAATTTACTAAAATCTGCAGATTTTTCAATAATAGCCCTATTTCCTAACCATAACTTGCCCATATCTTCTAAAGTTTATTTCTGAACACAAATATGAATAAATTTTTGTATGTGTTCTTTGAAAATTTCATCTCCAAGACTATTTGGCCAGATGCTCTAACCTATTAAGATCATTTTGTATTTTGAATATTTTATACAATATCCTATCCTTCTCTTCCCTCACCTAGCTTTGTGTCTTCTAAATAAATTTAATAAGTATACCAACTATCCTTTTATCCAAACCCCAGAGGGAAATGCTAAATTACATTGGTCTAAGCATAGGTCACAAGGACATTATATTAGAGAGCTTCCTTATGGACATAAAATCATTGCCTACTCTTTTAATCTGTCCTTTCAATGAGTTTCAGGCACACTCAACTATACTGTGTTCTAGCCCACATCTCTTTATCTTTTCCATAAGAAAGGCAAAAGAGATTTTATCACTTGCTTTAAGACAATCTAAATATATTATATCTACAGTATTCGTTGACTTATCAATCTATTAAACATGCCAAAATGGAAATCAGGTTAGTCCGTAATGACTTATATGTGATTATAATAATAGCTAATATTTATATATCATTTATTCTGCACCAAACACTGTGATAAGACTTTTACAAGTATGATGTTATTTATTCTTTCCTCACAAAAATCCTGATGGTTAAGTGCTATTATAAGTACTATTTTACAGGTAAAAAAAGGAAGAAAACAGAGATTAAGTGACTTGAAGTTGGTCCCACTATAAGTATTAAGGGCTGGATTCTAATTCAGATGTGTGGACCCATAGCTTTCTCCACTGTGCCAACTAGCTGCCATATTCTATGCCCCCATATTTATACTTACATACATACACAAATATAGATATATTTACATGCAAAGATACATACATATATGTGTACATGTATTTACATATATATATGCACACATATAAAATGGGGTAGCACAACAAATATGTGCCTGTGACTGGATTTGAATACGGGTATTACTAACTCCAGACACATTATTCTATTAACTTTACTACTTGAGGCCACGATGACTTTGAAATTTATTTTCTAAATTTTCACTAAGTGGCCATTTAATGATGTTTTAGAATACTGAGGAGAACTAAAATCAAGCTAACTTTACAGTAGTTTGCAAATGCCACCTGTTTCCTTTTCGGGAAATTGGGTTATTTGCTCTCCCTCTACTGGGGGGTACCACTTCTATTCTCCATGGTCTTGCAAAGATCATTGACAGAAGCTTAGTAATCCCATGTATCTGACTTTTTAGTAATTGAGAATGTATTTCATCTAGGCCTAGTGAATTGAACTTAACAAGAGAAACTACATACTTCTTTGCTGTCTTCCTAATTATCCTGCATATCAATTTTTATTAGCTATTTTTATTCTGGCCTATATAGGCCAAAGATCATTTATTTCACTTAATAGACAGAACAGAAACACACAAAAAGTTTCATAGCTTTAATCTATTTCCACAATTCTTTAACTTCATACTATGCACCAAAAACCAGCAATTCTGTCCCTTATTTTTAACAACATGCAAAAAACAAACAAAATTGTTGTCATCATTAGCTTTCCACTAAAGCTTCAGGTCACTCTGAGTTTTAACAAACATACCACTTTTATTTTAATATCACACTGTAGTTTTTTATTCAAGATTGTAAACTGTCTTACTTCTATTTTCTATATGTATTTTTAAAATGTACTGAATTATATATTCCCTAAGCATTCATACTGACTTCTATCCAGCATCCCTCCTTTTTCTCCCTCATTGATATTCTTCTTCTTTTCAGAATTTCATTCTTAAAAATGTTCCTGTCCATCTACATTGACTTCCACTGTAGAATTTTAATCCTTAGGATATCATCCATCCTTCCTGTGAAAAAAAAATAAATCTACTTTCTTAAAATTCTGATTTTGTGTCAGGCTTTGCCAACTTTTCTCTCCTTCTAAATCTCATATTCCAAAATGAAGAGGTCACTTTCCATAGCAAGGGTTGATTAAATGCCAATTTCTTCTTCAGAGTCATATAAGTGTTTGCTTCTCAAGTTCATAGCACCTGCTATTTTAAGGAAGTTTGAGTAACAATTTAATAGAATAGAGGAAAACAAACCTGTATCCTCTCAGCTAAAGCAAGAATTGAGGGGTTGGCTGGGTGGCTCATTGTATTGAGAGCCAGACCTGGAGATGAGAGGTCCTGGGGTCAAATGTGGCTTCAGACACTTCCCAGCTGTGTGATTCTGGGCAAATCACTTAACTCTCATTGTCTAGCCTTCACCACTCTTCTGCTTTGGAACTAATATTTATTATTGATTCTAAGACAGTAGGTGGGAATATAAAAAAAAGAATTGCTAACAAAATAGCCTTTCCCAAATAACTTTCCCTTTCAAAAATAGCCTTATATTTCTCCTTATCAAGTACTGCCTTTAAATAACTAATTGAAGTTCATAAAAGTGCTAGAAATGAATAAATTCCCATTAGGGACTTCTATTGTCCTTATAGCTATTGATGTTACATGTTAATTGTCAGGTGCAGGACATTAAAATGTGTGCCAACTTTTGTGAATTAGTATTTTTTAATATAGAAACACATATATCCCCTAACCAGATCCCTTTTATCTTCAGAGAGATTCCTTTCAATTTCCCTTTCCAAAACAAAAGGCTGCCACAATGCTGTACATGCTCTCTAAATCACTGTCTTTGTTGTAAATGGCCAAGAAGACAAGTTTACACTTCATCAGTTTCTTCTGGGATTGGCAATGAGCACATGGAGTTACTTATAATGGGAAGATTTTTCGTTTGGGCATATGTCCAAAGCAAACATAGCAAGCACTTTCTGCTTTCTGGGACACTGCACAAAGGAAGCAACCACAATCTCAAAAGCATTAGTAAATAGAATTATTTTTAAGATGGGTGATTAAAGAAGAAAGGAAACTAAAAGGCATGGCTCTTTCCATGCATGAACCCAGCATGTTCATGTGTGAAGGCTTTTAAAAAAATGTTCACTTGAATAAAGGAATGAGATCTCTTAGTAAAGCTCATTTTTTAATTAAATTCAATTCAGCAAGTTCCATTTTGTAAATTCTTACTAAGTACCCACTGTGTGCAAGGCTCATGGCAAGCATGGTATAGTAGAGAGTTAGTATCACAATAAAAATTACCTAGATTTAAATCCTGCTTAGGTGCTTTGAGAGACACTTAACCTGTCATTGCCTATAGCAGCTTTCTAAGTCAGACAATAAATTATTGAGATCCAGACAAAAAAGAAGTATCAGGCATTAGATGTTGGGGCTAGAAAGATACCAAAAACACATGCCTCATTTGTAATGACTCTGGAATTGGTACTATGAATACAAATATGAAGAATGAAACAACATCTGCTCTCCGGGAGCTTACAATCGATCAAGTAGAGATACCATGTACATATAGGTAAGTTTATCCTGGGTTCTTTGTGTGCAAATGGTAATTAAAGGTCGAGGGCACAAACATTTGGGGGAATCAGTATAGTACTTATGTAGAGCATTGTCCTTAGGCTCTACTGAATAAATGATATAATTAAGTAGAAGTGAGGAGGGAGTAGATTTTAGGTATGGGAGATTGCTGGTTCGAAAGCAGACAGATGGGAGATGGATTATTGTATTTTAAAAAGTCCAAAATGTCAAGTTTGGGTGTATTATTTAGAACAGAAATGGGAATTAAAATAAAATGAGGACAGTAAGGTTATTTCTGTCCAGGGAGTGAAGAATATTAAAAAACCTTACTTAAAAGATAAATCATTATTTGATCTTAGGATCAATAAGTGACCTCTGAAGTTCTTTTTGGAGTAGAGAAATGCCATGATAAAATCTACATATAAGAAAAATCCATTAGGCACTTGTGTAGAGAATAGATTAGAATGAACTGTGATTTGACTAATGAAGAACAATTAGGAGAACATTGAAATAGTCTTGATAAGGGGCAATGAAGATCTGAATTAAATGATATCCATATGAAGAGAATAAAAGAGTCTAGTGTAGGAAAAGTAAGCATGTAACTATGACATGAGGGAATATCATAAATACAAATAAGATATCCTTGAGAATGCAATGAGAAATTTGGGGCAAGAAATCACTTTCATCGGGTCAGGAAAGGTTACTTGGAGGTGGTGGTATCTGAATTAAGATATAAAGAAAGTGAGGGCTGAACTTCATAATATAGAACTATGTAAAGGATGGTTCACTTCAAGGATGAGGCAGGATTATATAGGGAAGGAAAAGTAGAGGATATAAAGTATAGTAAAGACTAGATGGATTGAAACATACCATTCTTCACTTTACTACTTCAATTCATTTTTCTCTAGTAAACATGATATATATCTTCTTTCACAACATGATGAATGTGGAAATATGCGTTGTATGATAACATGTACAACCTATGTCTTATCACCTTCCTTTTGAGGGAAGGAAAAGGACAAGGGGGAGGGAGAGAGCATGGATTGTGAAATGTGAGAAAAGGATTATTACGATTGTAATGTAATGTTACATAAAAGTCTAATGTAAAAACATGTAATCTGGAATAAATAAGACAGGATAGAAGGATAAACTAGGCTTGGAATAAGGAAGTTCTGAGCTCAGATCCCACTTCTGACACTTATTAGCTGTGTGGTTCTGGGAATGTCATTTAAACTTTCTAAGACTCCCTTAATTCTTCTGTAAAATAAATATGTTGGACTAGGTGGCATTTAAAAAGTTCCTTCCAGCTCTAAATTCTGTTGTGATCCCCTCCAGGGTATTCTACCCCATCATCCTCCAGTGGAACTTCCACTCAGATTGGAGCTTTAAATGGTGGTTGATTTGCCCATAGATTCTAGGGGATGCCCTATGGGTCTAGGTTCCTATTTCTGTAGCTTATGATTCCTGCAACAATATTATCTCCATTCACCTTCAATCAGTAGAACAAATTGTTTTTTAACAAAGGTATGTACTAAGATGAAACAGTAGCTACTGAACATAGCATCCATGGGCATAGAATACAAGGATATTGAACAAACATATAATAGATAGATGTGGCAAAGGTGACTCAGAACTTTAGATTTGCAGGGCTTTATATCCTTTCTTTGATAATAGAGTCTTCACAAAACTCAACTCTCTCTTGCAAAGATTAGTCAGCTTATTCTTAAGTCCTCACTTGTTGTCTTCTCTGCTGCCATAAGCCTTGCTCTTTGAAATTGCTTCTGCCTTTCTGAATTTGTGTCTGAAAAGAAGAGTGTTACAGCTCTCTAACTTGTGCTGGGAACTGACTCAAATTCACTAATAGTTACTAGGTCTCTTTTTAAGCTAGGTCCTATGGCCAACATGGGACTGTAGCATAAATTACCACCACCAACATAAATTCCACATATGTTCCAAAGGTAGATTGCTTCCAACTTTTAGAATCTCATACACTCCAAGGCTTACATATATCAAGCCCTTATGGATATAGCCAATTTTCAGTCCAGGATTTTGTTGCTGAATCAGAGAAAGTTATTTATATTTTTTAAAGGATTATCAGTCCTTCTACCTTGCTATCATGTACAGCCATATTTGACTATACTGGTGACATGAAAATAACTAAAAATAGCTAACATATAGACAGTGAGTATTATATACCAAATACTACACTAAGTACGTTGCAATTATTATATTATTTGATAATCACAACAACCTTGGGAGGTAGATGCTGTTGCATAAATGTCACACACAATTTTTAAAGATGATCAATAAAGAGATAATTAATCTCCATGAACTTTTAAGGTAAGGTTGAAAATTATTGTACTTTTAAATTAAATATTTTGAGCACATGTAAAAACTATTAAAACCTATTCTATTAATTATTGCCCTAGTCACTAGTTTTCCCTGAAATGTAATTTGTTTTATCATGTACGTATTTGAAAGTATAAATTTGTTTTATTGACCACTGCCCCCATATGGCTAGAATTTAGTGATCCCTTTAGTCTTTGCATCCTTGTTGATTAACTTAATGCCTGACACTTAGTGGGGGTTTATTAAACTCTTACTTGAGTGATTAGAAGGTGAATCCATTTGCTTAATGATGAGCGAGTCCATCTTTTCCTAGCTCTGTAAGAGTCATTTTTTGATACTTATGAATGTGGCTGGAATATCACAAAAGCGATTTTGATTTGCAGTTCAAGTTCACCCATAATCTATTTATACACCCAGAATTCAGTAGAATACCCATTTGCTGAAAACTCCCATCATTGTTCTGTGGATCACTTAATTACATAAATTATCACTTTCTTTATTTCTTCCAGAATCATTCCCAGCCATCTCCACGGAAAAAATTCTGGATGGCATAGAACCTTCTGTTGTTCCTGTTTTGAATGCTTGTGCTGCTTCACTGGAGCAAAGCTTTCCCAGTATCTGCAAAATGAGTGTCATTTATAGTTTTGCATACAAAACTTATTTTCTGATTTTATTTTTGGTATGCTATTGAACTGTATTGCTCTGTTTCCATTTGGAAGATTTTTAAATCATCGAAATGCATTGAATGAGAGTTAGAGTTCACATCAGGCTCTTTACACACTTTCAATTTATCAGGGAAAGCACTATTTTTTATTTCAAATAAATGGCATTCTTATGCCCTAGTGAATTGTTCAATGTGTTGAGTGATTTGACACAAAATTTAATTTGACCTAATGTATCACATTACAGTACAGGGAATGGGAAATATATTGCCTCATGGTTGGGGCATTTACCTGACTTCATTACACCCAATGATAAATAGTAATTCCCTAGAAAGGAGACCATATCTATTCGGAATGGACAGACATATTGTACACAAGTTTAAACTATATTGATGTGGATGTTTAATCAATGATAACTAATGACAACACAAGTAATAAGGAGACAAAGGCAAAGGGCAGAGTAGACAGAGAGATGACCTCTGAGTAAGGATGATCCAGATTCAAGTATAGCTTCTGACATGTTATAGCTTTGTAAACTGGGTTATTCACTGAATTATTTAGGAACACCAGGCCAACTTCTAAAACAAAATTATAGATTAGATGCTGATCCATTCCTGTAGAGAGAATTTAGTCATTGGAATTTTTTGATACCAATTAAGTCATAGATCCAAATATGACAAAATGTTTTGAGAAAATAAGTAGTTGTTTATAAACCATGTTTAATATAAGTTATACTCCTTATTTCACAGGATTAGTCACTTAGTCCTGTTTAAATGTAGTTTCTTCTTGTTGGGATAATGTGACATTGTGCTTAGAGTAATAGACTAGGCAACTAGAGGGCTTCAGTTCCAACCCAGCCATTGACACATATCATGTGGCAATAAGTGCTTATTTTTTATATGCCTCAAATAACTCACTAGAATTTCTCTGGTTAGTTGTAGACATGTTGTAATCTGCTTTCAAAAGGTAACATTTCTTTGAGATGTGGAGGTAATATCAAGATATGGAAGTGACTTTGAGTTTTTGAAGGTCATAATAATGAAATATAGAATATGTGAATTTCTTCCAAAGAGGAAAGAATATGGCCTATAAATAACTTTGTGTCTATTGGCCATGGACCAATATATGCATATTTGGAGAGTACTATGAATTGATAAAGTGTTGGATTCCAGGATATCAGAAGAGTTGGTCACTTGCTGAGTGACCAAGGTCAAGTCATATAAACACTCTGGATTTTGAACTTCCTTCACCTCTGGCAAATAATCAAAGAAAAAAATAGTATTAAGAGTAGTCCATGTCCATTGTTCAGGAGCTGGCACTTCCAGTTAAACTGGATAATTGAAGGATTTATTTAAGCCTCAGTTTCCTCACCTACAAAATGAGGACATTAATAACACATGCATCAATGGGTAGTTGTGAGATCAAGTGAAATAATATGCATAAAGTCCTTTGCGACTTTTGAATACCACATTGATGCTATTTACTATTTTACTATTATATTGTTATTATTTGAAATAATAACTAATGAAGACATACTACTTCTGTATTATAAATCTGCATTGATAGAAGACAAACTATTTTGATGATATTACAAATTCTTCAAGTGAAATCCTCCTCCTCGTCTTCTATACCATCATCCAAGGGTGTGGACTCAAACATTTTACTGGAAGCCTATGACTTGGCTAATTTATTGCTACTCCAATACAGTGATTCCCAAAGTGGATGCTACCACCCCCTGGTGGGTGCTGCAGCGATCCAGGGGAGCAGTGATGGCCACAGGTGCATTTATCTTTCCTATTGATTGCTATTAGAATTTTTTTTTAATAATTTCCAAGGGGCTAAGTAATGTTTTTACTGGAAAGGGGGCGGTAGACCAAAAAAGTTTGGGAACCACTGCTCTAATAGATAGATGGGTAGATAGGTAGAAATATTTAATTCTGTGTGTGTGAGAAAAGACATATACAAGGTTTGGGAAATTCAAGAGATTTATTTAGATTTTCTATGTAGCTCTTCCTGACCTATCACCAACAGGAGAAGCAACTTCTAGCATTAGCCTTTAATCACTTCTGCTTCTATCTTCAATTTAAACCAAATTCATTTAAAAATGTTCATTTTCACAATCAGTGCTTTGTACCTGGCAAAAAAAAAGACAAAAAAATGAAATAGCTCCTGCCTTCAAGGAACTTATATTTTGCTGGTCAATATACTTATATACAGCACAGTAAATTTAATAGATATAAATATAGGGGCATATATTGGATGTATAAAGACAAACTAATGCATAACAATTTCAAGGAAGAGTTTTAATAATTGAGGATAATATAAAAATAATGCTAATATAAAATAATTATTATTATCATAATTAGCTGTGTATGCTAATTTTAAGGTTTATAAAATATTCTATTAATAGTATCACATTTTATCCTCATAACAACCCTGTGGGCAAGTGTTATTATTATACCCCTTTTCACTAATGAGAAAACTGAGTCAAATAGCAATAAAGTGATTTACCCAGTTTCACAAAGCTAGTAAGTGTCTTAGGTTCAATTTGATTTTGACTCCAAATCCTAAATCCTATTTGTTTTTCATCTAGATGCCAATGTCAGAAGACAGCTCATATAGAAAGTGTCAACTGAGTTTTATCTTGAAGGAATCTAGGGATCCTCTGAGTAATCCCTTCAGCTATGATTGCCTGAGAATCCTTTCTGCACTTTTGTGAAGATGCCTTCCCATTTCATTTCTACCATATAACAGTTGTTGATCTACTAATCAAAAGTGGCTTTGGATTTCATGATAAGCAATTTTTAAACAATTTTAACTCCCAACTCTTGATCTATGATTATCCTCAGTATAATTTTACTATTATGTAGATCTAGGAATATAGATTTAAAATCATTGAAACCTACACAATCTTAGATCCCCCTCCAATATCAACTTCCTCTTTGGAAAACAAAAAAATAAACAAATACTGTTAAAAGAGTAGCTCAGATTTGGTCTTTCAAAAGCCAATATTTCCATTCTGAATGTTACAATGGAAGCAATATTTTACACATGTTTATCTGTCAAGAAGTTGTTAGAAAGATTAGTAAATTTTTCCTTTTTCTCATTTGTTATTACAGCTATGAGACCATTGATGGCTCTGAGTAGTCTATTACAATCTCAGCACTTTTGGGATCATCACTTTTCTTTTCCCTTTCAGTTATCTGACTAAGGAAAAGAATTTTTGTGTGTATATGTGTGCGTGTTTGCACATGTGCATGTGTGTGCATAAATCCTTGGTATATGCAATTAAAAAAAGTAAATATATCACAATATTCAGATTGTTCATATTCCATAGCAAAACAACTGTTCCCCTAATGTATGCCAACTTCAGCAAAGCTAAGCCATTATTCTATTTTTTAAAGTAGGATTTGTCTTCCCTCATGGTCTAAGTTTAAGTTTGGTTCAATGGAGTGCTCCCAAGCCCCACGACTCAGGTGGCAATTCTTACAGATGCCAACAGCAGGCATGCAATGAGGACTAAAATCTTCCATCCACAAGGCACAGCTAAAAAGATTGAAGTGGAGCACTAGAGAGGGAAGGAACATAAAAAACAAGGGTTTATTATTCATTACCCCCCTGAAGCACTTATCAGTATGCAGGAATGGGGAAGGAAGGGTTTCTGCTCTTTCTTAGCCCCAGAATTATGATTTGAGTACATAATGTATTCTGCTGTGCTTGAAATAGTAAATGAAGCAGCCCCTCCCAAATAAAGTTGTTATTTATACTTTAAACTTTAAAACATTCCTATTTTCTCCTTTCTACTTCAATATTTGAGATGAACTCAATAACTCCTAAGTCTTTTTTTATAATTTAATGAGATCTCCACCCAAATTCAGTCTACCTACCTACCACATACTTGTGTGTCTATCTATCTATCTATCTATCTATCTATCTATCTATCTATCTATCTATCTATCTATCTATCTATCTGTCCATTAATCAGTCTGTCTATCCTATCTATCAATCTACAATTGCATGTGCATATATAATGCAAACACAGTGCACATACATATGTCTACCTACACTGTATATTTACACATATATGAATACATATATTGAATTCTGACTGTCCATATTTATTTGCATGTGGAAAGAGGATGTCAGAGACTGACAGATAAGTGCTCATTTTTTTTACAGTGTAAGATGATCAGACCACCACTTTAGAATGGATGCTTTTAAGCAAAAAGCAAAAAAATGCAGGCCTGAGGGCAAGAAAACAGTTTGTAGATCAAAATGCCCCAGAGAGATATTTGTGCAATAAGGTTTTGAGTTTAAAGATTTATATTTTCTAAGTCAAAAACTGAAAAGATGTTTATTCTATCATTGTCTACTGAAGCTGGCATTTGGCATCCAATAAGTGGCAAATAATATTTCTCCTAAGCACTATATAATGTAGTTCTTTCCTATCTCAGCTATTCACCTCATTCCCTCCCTCACTACCACCATATTTATGAAACTTGTTTCTATAGTATCTATTATTGATGTTCACGTCAATAAGCATTTATCAGACAACTATAATTCATTAGCACTGTTCTAGGAAATGGGGGGAAAAGATAAAAATAAAAAAATGGCTATATTTAAGGGGCTTACCTTCTATTGGACCCCCTTACATAATCATTCCAACTCTAAGTTATAGAAGCATTGTTTTCTAATTGTAAGATAATTTGTTTCTGGTAGAGCAAAGGTCAGCTACAATATAGCAATATTGCAATGGATAAGGGATCTCATTGATATGATTATTGCTATGCAAAATATGCAAGAGAGGTTTTTTGCTCTTGCAGGGGGCCAACTGGAAACTTCTGGCAGTTAGAAGCCTTAGAATTCTGAGAGAAGTTCAGTTGGTCCCTGAGGCTTGAACAGAGTGGAAGGACTAACTAGAGCTCTGTTTGGCTTTCGGTTTTGCTTTTGGCCTGTGCTTTGTCTCTGGACAATTTGAACCTAGCTAATTTCTCTGGACATCTCCCTGTCCTTCACCTTATTATTTCCCTGTTTCCCTGCCTGTTTTCCTGGGGCTCTGGGAGAAAGGGGGGCTTTTGGGTTTTTAGTGAATAGACTTTGTGAGTTTAGTTTTTCCCATTAGGCAAGTAGGACATCCTTGAATTCAAACTATCCCTTTAGTATTCTCTCTACTTTAAGAGCAACCAAATCTTCCCTGGATGAGAGAAGCAGATCCTTCTCTCAATCTGACCCATTCCTGTGACCCTCCCCCATCTCGAGTTTCTCCCTAGTGGTGTTATGAGTAAGATTAGATTAGCTAGTTATTAGGTATTGATTATATATTGATTAGGAAGTACCTAGCAGGAAGGAGCTGGAGCTGGGAATTCCAGGTTGGAATGAAGGAGGAGGAAGTCTATGTGTGTTCTGTGTGTGGACTCCATTAGTGGTAGGCAAAAACTGTTGCCAGCCTGGGAGAACTCAGAGCAAAGGACACCTTGCATCCTGTTTTCCCCTGGGATCCTGTGTAGTGTGGCATTTAAGGAAAGAACAAGAGAAGAGGACAGTGCTTCAAGCAAACCCCTTACTGCTTAGTTCCTGAGACAACTGTAGCTCCTGGCATCCAGACATCATCAGTGGATTGCAGTGAGAAATCCCAAAGCCACAAAAGCCCCTAGCTGTACTCCAGCCTGGCAGGTTCCAGGTGTGAGGTAGAAACCCAGAGACTCCAGTATAGCTCCTTGGGCCCTGTTAGTTAGATAGCTTAAATTAGTGTAGTGAATAAGTCCTTCCCTGTCCCTTTGGGTTTTGTTATTAGATGTTAAGATTTTAGAGTAGTCATTCCTTTCCCTCCTTTTAGTTGTTTCTAATTAAAACCCAATTTCACCTTGTTACCTTGTCAGTTAATTCAAGGCCTCTGGCCAGAGTGACAGTTGGCTGTTATTTTTCCAGTTGGGAGTGGTGTAACTGTACAAGACTTCAGTGTCCAGTTTTAGTCTCTCTTACATCCCAGAGAGTGTTCCCACAAACCCCATAGTTGATTTTAATATCCCTGTTGACCCCATTACTTATATTTTCCTACAGTGGCTATCAGAAACCCCAAACCACTCTCTCCTTCCTGAGCAACTCTGAACATTAATAAATCCCTTTGTTACCTAATCAAACCCTCAGGAGAATCATTGTGTTTAAGAATTAGGCAAGGGTTGAAGGGGAAGGAATAATTCTATTTTATTTTTTGAGGTAGAGGCATCCATCTTGGGAGGAAGTAGTTGCCCAACACTTCCTTCTTAATCCTTTCAGTTTCATTGACAGGGAGGAGCCTTGTGATTCCTCCTTTGAGGACTTGAGAAACTGACAAGAAAGCCCTCAAGACAGTTTCAAACCATTTCTGACTGGCCCTATTCCTTATGTCTATAAAAGTACCTTTCCTGCCTAGAAGAGTTCAGCCTATTTACCCTCAGTATCCTCTGTCTCTAGCCTGGGTGTCTAGTCTGTGTTAGTTGTCTCTCCTGAACACCTCACCCTGTACCTTTACCATCCTAATACCACCTTGTCCATTCCTCCCTAAACTCAGTCATCCCTTTCATTCCTTTCCTATCTCCTCATTCACCTGGTACCCCTCCATCACTCAGCAAGGGAAAGAGAGAACCCCCCTACTTTAGTGTCCCTTTTTATCCTTAACACTATCTTTTCCAAAGATTGGAAATGAACATGCTTCTTAACTTCTCACACTGAAATTTTTGTTCATATCCCTTTGAAAATACTCCCATGTTACTGCTAAAGGCTTTCTTCTAGGTCTTTAACTTATATATATTGAGAGAGAGAGAGAGAGATACCAGGATCATATTAAGACTGGCTGTCTGTTATCTATCATTCTTATTACAAGTCTGACCCACCTCTTTTCCACTCCTATTTCCAGAATGATATCCCTTTCCCCACTTCTTATAAGGTGAAAATGTACTATAGCCTACTTATACCCACCTTACAAGTTTTCATTGATTTGCTTGGTCACATGCAACTTCAATTATTTTGATATGTTGGTAGGTAGTTCAAGATTTTTAACGATATTATGTCAAAAGGATACATTTATTTATTTGGTTGTTTAAGAAGGATACATTTAAAGAATGTGCCTTTATTTTTTTGCCAAGGAGAAGCTTGGCATCATTAAATACAATCCAACCTGCTTTGTTGTTCCTATATGATTTGGAGCTTAACATATTATTCATCTTCTTTGCCTTTCTAAAATGCTCCCATAGTAACCACCCATTAGCTAGATATTAATAATTATTATCAACCTTTTACTTTGTTCATTCTGGATTTTTAACCCTGTTTTTGGGAGGTTTTTGAAAAACATTTTTCATTGAAGGGTCCTGTTATTGCTTCAGTTATTAATCCAGTTTGTCTATTTTTATATTCAAAAGGGACTATTTAGAGGATCTAGGAACCCCTTCCTTTTTTGCAATTATGCAAAACATGTTCTATGAAAATGCCAGTGAAACTGGTGAGTCTCCAAGTTTTATATCTTGATTTTTTAACAATTAAAATCATTTGTTAATTTCTCTAGTTGCAGTTATTCATTAATTTTGTCTGAGCTTCATTTTCATTGAGAAAAAATGTTAAGATCACACCACATTTTTCTGAGTCAAATCTTTTTAATAAAAACACAACATGCAAAAAACATCATGGGAACCTATATTGTGTGATTTTTAGTCTACATGAAATGTCAATAAACATTTACTGACAATTTGTTGAATTTTGAATGCCAGTTAGATACCAGGCACTGTGCTGGAATTAAAAAGATAAAATAAAACATTTCCTGCCTTCAATGAGATTACATATATATTTTTTCCAATGGGGAAAATATGTACAAAGATAAATAAATACAGAATATATTCTAGACAAAAATCAAAATGTTTTAAAGAAAGAGAGAGCACTAACAAATGAAGAAATTAATAATTGTCTCTGATTCAAGTTGTCACTTCAGTTGAATCTTTTTTTAAACCCTAATATTTTTTGTATATATCCTTCTATATTAATTTTTATTTGTTACAGGGCTAGGCAATGGGGGTTAAGTGACTTGCCCAAGGTCACACAGCTAGGAAGTGTCCGAGATCAGATTCGAACCTAGGACCTCTCATCTCTAGGCCTGGCTCTCAATCCACTGAGCCATCCAGCTGCCCCGTTTTCAGTTGAATCTTAAAGGAATTTCAAAGTGGGAAGATGGGTAGTTGGAACAGGATAGAATTATGAAAAATGTCAAGGTCAATTGTGTACTGTTGTAGCAAGCATCTCTAGGTTGATTCTCTGAGAATAAAGCTGACGACATCTTCTGCTGAGGATTCTAATGATACCCCAGAAAATGGAGCTATAAGGAAGGCCCCAAGTATTGTGTTTCCTTCTAATGTGGACAACAGGGATTGTCTTTTATACTCAAAAAGGATCAAAATCACATTACTATGTCAGGTTCAATGTACTGTGAGTCGAACAGTTGCTGATTGGACCTTTAAGAGCTTGGAAAGCACTCCCACAGGTCAGACACAACTAGCCCATATTATGGGCTATATATTTGGGATGGAGAAATATCTAACCTTAAATCTCATGTTTCTTTTGAGCTTCTATAATTTTTTTTGGTCATAGAATACAGTGTCTTCTTAGATGTCTACATCTACTTTGTCTCACAATTATTACGAGAGTTCTTTTAGGGAGACATTTAGGGTATCCTTGCATTGCTACTTCTGACCTCCATGTTAGTACTTGCCTTGCATGAGTTTTTGATAAAGTAATATGCCATTATTAGACCATAGTGAATTATTAGTATTTTAGTTCCATTTAACTATTTGATATTAATTGATTATTATAAGGAGATACTAGCAATAAGAAAATTACAAACATTTGACTCCCAACGTCTCATGGAAATTCTCTCCTTTGAACTAACTAATTCTCCTTGGAGAGTAGGATCAGACTTGGCATTTCTATATATCATTGGTTGGACCAAGTATACATCCAAATATAGCATTTCTTTGGGATAAATCCTTATAACAACCATTGCTGGGCTAAACCCTAATGGTCTTTTTTTTTTTTTTTTTGGTTCCTCGGGGCATGAATGCTGGATGACATGCAAAATCTAGCCTAGGCTTCTGTTTTTGAACTTTGAGACTCTTAGCAGGCATATTCTATTGACCTTTACTTTTACGAGGTCAGATTAATTTCTTTTACCTATAACTAAAGAACAAAAAAGATGCAGGCTCATTTTCGTGGTGGTTTATGTTTGCAATTTAAAAGATGGGCTGTGTTTCAGAGAAAAGCTTCCTGATACAAAAAAATATTGTGCAATTTTTTACTGCCAATGAATGAAAAATAACTTAGAATAAATTTTTAAAAGATAAAGAAGTTATTATTAGATTTAAAAAATCATAAGTTCTGCTCAGAAAGACAAAAAACTTAGTGAAATTAAGTGTATCTTAAGTCTAAAGACATGAAGAAATATAATTCCAGTGCAGCACAGTGTAGTACTCATGATGAATATAAGTAAATAAGTAACCAGGAATTATTTTATTTATATTATATGTTATTCAATATTACATATTGATATGTTTTTTAAAGGAAGAAGAATCAAATCAGGCTTTTATGAAAAATCCAACTGGACATTTAAATCAGAGAGCTAAGAATAAAGGCCTCCTGCCTACAAAGGAAGTCAAACTAAATTAAAATTTAATGCAGAATTGTTTACAAAGTAGATGAAAATATGCTTTAATAGAGATAATGTTGATTTGTAGTTTTCTAAATCAATATTGAGTTCATTCTATTTGAGACTGACAACACTGCTTTAAACCAAACCAAACCAGACAGTAAGGTGAGAACAAACATGAAGAATTTTATACTATGACTTGATCCTAAATGCTCAAGCATGTGTCCTCTAAAGAAATAAATATTTTCTTTGCAAAACAGTTTGCTAGATGTGATGAGTCCTAATAATTTTACAAAATTAAATTAATTCTGTCAACATGGAATCTAGAAACCCCAAACTTGTAGCCTAGAAAGATCTGATGAACTCCAAAGACAAGGACTAGCTTGTAAGTTGGAGACCCCAAAGCATGTACTTGTTCTCTGTTCCCGTGAGAATCTACCCTGAAGGGAATCTCTGGCTAGCAGTTTCAGATTGCATGGTGGACCCTGAGGTAAATGATAATCCCTGTCAGATGGGGCCAAGCCCAAGCCAAGTGACTCTTTAGCACAGTAGGCAGCGCATCAGTCTTGTAAACTGAAGGTCCTGAGTTTGATCCTTGAAATGAGGGTGTGATACAGTGGGGGAGGTTTCTGGAGATAAGAAGTGTCAACTCTGGCTTCTGAAACAACCTAGTTGTATGACGATGAACCAGTAGTAGCTTAACCTTTCTATACTACTCTCCATGATTCTTATGTTACAGACAAATTTCAAATCTGCATTAGGATTTCCTCACTAGGAAATGATTACACTGATGAAATAAAAAGTCCAAACCCATAAAGCCTCATTAGTAATAATAATAATTAGCCATAACAATAATGACAGAAACTTAAACAACCACTATGACAATAACAATAACAGTAGCTTAACAAATAGAAAATTACTAGAAACCAATAGACATTCATTGCAGAGCTTATCTATAGTTAAATTGCTGATTGGTTGGAGTAGACAAAAGTGGCAAAGGACTGAACAATTATACTCACTAACTGGACTTATTCAAAAAAAGCTTTTTGCCAGCTGTGTGACCCTGGGCAAGTCACTTGACCCCCATTGCCCACCCTTACCAATCTTCTACCTATGAGGCAATACACCAAAGTACAAAGGGTTTAAAAAAAAGCTTTTTGAACTTGAAAAATAGAATACAAAAATAAAATATAGATGTTTTAGATCAATAGTTATAAAATTCAGAGGTGGCCATTTTCAGAGGTGGAGAAGTAATATCCATTTGGTAGGAAAGTTGTTTCCAAGACCCTGATATGTCTCTGTGTATCTCTCTCTGTGTCTGTCTTTCCTTCTGTCTGACTGTATCTCTATCCCTCGCTCCTTTCTCTGTCTCTGTCTCTGTCTTTGTCTATGTCTGTCTGTGTCTGTCTCTCTGTCTCTCTGTCTCTCTGTCTCTCTGTCTCTCTCTGTCTCTGTCTCTCTCTCTGTCTCTCCCTCTCTCTGTCTCTCT
>NC_058135.1:108885607-108886901 GCF_016433145.1 Gracilinanus agilis
GTCTCTGTCTCTGTCTGTCTGTCTGTCTGTCTGTCTGTCTGTCTGTCTGTCTCTCTCTCTCTCTCTCTCTCTCTCTCTCTCTCTCTCTCTTTCTCTTTCTCTCTCTCTCTCTCTCTGTCTCTCTGTCTCTCCAGCTCAGTAGTGCATCCTATGACAAGGTCAGATCTGTAAGAAGGATTTGGAATTTTCCAACAGAATATTAACTTTTGGGATTCTACTTCCTACCTGTGGAAGTCTAAATAGTAATCTCTGTGCTTTGGTATTCTCATCCTTGAATCTTGTTCCAAGTTCCAAGAAAGTTTCTTTTTTCTTTCTTTTTTTTCATGTAAATCATTTTCCCCTCTTAGTCATTTTGTGGAAGAGATCTCAAAATTTAAAAAAAGCGAAATATAGTATGTTTTCATCTGCATTCAGACTCCATCAGTTCTTTCTTTGAGGGCAGTTGGCCTTTCCATTATGAATATTTGGAATTTTCTTGTATCACTTACATTGCTGAGAATAACTTGGTCAATAACAGTTGTTCGCCAAAAAATGGAGCTGTCACTGTGTACTATGTTCTGGTTCTGCTTACTTCACTTTACATCAGTTAATCTAATTCTTCCCAGGTTTTTCTGAACTCATCTTGTTTGTCATTTTTTGTCCAAGAACTTTTCATTATGACACACTTCTTTGGCCTGACTCCTCTCAGTCTTCGTCTTCTTAATTCTCAGATACAGAGCTAGTTTCTTTATGTTGTTATCTTTTTTTTTAACATTTATTAATATTCATTTTTAACATGGTTACATGATTCATGCTCCACCTTTCCCCTTCAACCCTCCCTCCTGCACCCCCACCCACCCATGACCGTTGCGCATTTCCACTAGTTTTGTCATGTGTCCTTGATCAAGACCAATTTCCAAATTGTTGGTAGTTGCATTGTGGTAGTTTTGAGTGCACACCCTCAATCATGTCCACCCCGACCCATGCGTTCAAGCAGTTGTTTTTCTTATATGTTTTCTCTCCTGCAGTCCTTCCTCTGAATGTGGGTAGCTTTCTTTACCATAAATCCCTCAGAATTGTCCTGGGTCATTGTATTGCTGCTGGTACAGAGGTCCATTACATTCAATTTTACCACAGTATATCAGTCTCTGTGTACAGAGTTCTTCTGGCTCTGCTCCTTTCGCTCTGCATCAGTTCCCGGAGGTCTCTCCAGTTCATCTGGAATTCCTCCAGTTTATTATTCCTTTTAGCACAATAGTATTCCATCACCCGCATATACCACAGTTTGTTCAGCCATTCCCCAATTGAAGGACAT
>NC_058135.1:108891897-108912607 GCF_016433145.1 Gracilinanus agilis
GTTTGCAATGATTCTATGCCCTATAACATGGTCAATCTTTGTGAATGTGCCATGTGCAGCTGAGAAGAAGGTGTATTCCTTTTTGTCCCTATTTATTTTTCTCCACATATCAATTAGATCTAATTTTTCTAGGACTTCATTCACCTCTCTTACCTCTTTCTTATTTATTTTCTGGTTTGATTTATCTAGATCTGACAGAGGGATATTTAGATCTCCCACTAGTATGGTTTTACTATCTATTTCCTTCTTGAGCTCTGCCAGTTTCTCCTTTATGAATTTGGGTGCTATGCCACTTGGTGCATACATATTGAGCAGTGTTATTTCCTCATTGTTTATACTGCCTTTAATCAGGATGTAATGACCTTCCCTGTCTTTTTTAATCATATCTATTTTTACTTTGGCTTTGTCAGAAATCATAATGGCCACTCCTGCCTTCTTTTTCTCATTTGACGCCCAAAAGATTTTGCTCAAACCCTGAACCTTAAACTTGTGTATGTCCACCTGCCTCATATGTGTTTCTTGTAGACAACATATGGTGGGATTTTGGTTTCTAATCCACTCTGCTATTTGCTTCCGTTTTATGAGCGAGTTCATCCCATTCACATTCAGAGTTATAATCATCAGTTGTGCATTTGCTGACTTTTTCAAATCCTCCCCCATTCCTACCCCTTCTCCTTAAGCTATTTCCTTTAAAACCAGTGGTTTGCTATTAAGACCCTATCCCTTATCCCCTCCCTTGATTGACTTCCCTTTCTACCCTCTCCCTTATTCCCCCCCCTTTTTGTTTTTAAAGGCCTTATGAATTCCCTCCCCCTTCTCCCCTCCTTTTTTTTTGTCCTCCCCACTCCCCTGCTCCCCTTGGTTTATCCCTTCTAACTTTCTCAGAAGGGTTAGATAAGAGTTTTATTTCCCAATGGATAGTATAGCTACTCTTCCCTCTCCGGGTTGATTACACTGAGAGTAAGGTTTGATTATTACCTCTTTATGCTCTCTTCCTCTCCTTCTTATAATAGTATTTGTCCCCTCTCCCTCCCATGCCCTCTTTGTAATAGAATATTCTATTTTCTTATTCACTCAAGTTTCTCTTGGTGTCCCCTGCTATTCACCCCCTCTTTCCCATCCCCCATGCCATCTTAGATTATTTAGTGTTCCACCCTCACCCTGCTAATTATTCTTCTGATTACTATAATAGTGAATATTATAATAGTGAATAGAGTTCACTACAGAGAATTAAACATAACATTTCTCTACATAGGAATACAGATAATTAGATCTCACTGAGGCCCTTGAAAAGGCAGATTTAAAAATTATAAGTTTTCTTTCTTTCCCCTCTGTATCTTATTTACCTTTTCAGGTTTCTCTCGATTTTTGTGGTTGGATATCAAACTTTCCATTTAGCCCTGATCTTTTCTGTGCAAATACTTGGAATTCTTCAATTTTGTTGAATGCCCATACTTTCCCCTGGAAATATATAGTCAGTTTTGATGGGTAGTTGATCCGTGGTTGCAGGCCCAGCTCTCTTGCCTTTCTGAATATTGTATTCCTATGTTGTCATCTTTTAAGTCTAAATTATAAATGCTCTTAGAATTTAACTTGTCATATGTATAACTCATCAATGATATAAAATGTTGCTCTATATATAATTTCTGCCAGATTAATTTTTTTCAATTTTCCCTGGAAATTTTATTAAACAATTAGTCTTTATGCCAGTAACTCGGGCTTTGAATTTGCCAAATATGATTCTGTCTTCATTTCCTTCTTTGTGTTTTATACATGATCTGTTCAACTGACCTTTTCTTATTTAGTAACAAATCATTTAAATGTTTACTACTATGTAATGCAGTTTGAAATCTGTTAGTGCTAAGACTCCTTTTCCATTTCTTTTTTTTCCATTACAGCCTTGAAAGTCTTGATATTTTATTCTTCTATATGATTGTCATTTTTTCTAGCTCTACAAAATAATGCTTTGTTAGTTTGATTTTTAAGCCACTAAACGAGCAAATTAATTTATATTTTAATGTTTTTATTGATGCATTATTATGTCAGTATAGTTTCCCTCCCCTTCTCACACTGAAAGAGATACCCTGTATGATAAATCACATATTTTAAAGATAAAAAAGAGAGAAATAGTACAACTGATCAATACATTGAAAAAGTTTGAAAATGTGCTACACTTTCCTTCTGTCTCTTCAAAGGAATGGGATACCAGAACCTTCTCATATCTCTTCTTTTGAACTATGTATATTCTCTATAGTTTTGCTCTGTGCATATGTGTGTTTATTCTTCCCATTTCCATTATTATAAGCATTGTGAATACTGTTTTCTTGTCTCTCACTATTCTGTATCTGTTCATGGAGATTTGTTCATGGTACTCTGTATTCATCACATTCATCATTTCTTATAATACATCATTATTCCATTATATTCATGTACAACAGTATGTTTAACCACTTTCCAATTGACAAATATCTTTCTTTATAATTCTTTGCTATCATAAAAATTGCTGATATAATTATATTGAGTACATGGAAGTTTTTTTTTTCATATTAGTGGCCTTCTTAAGGTATAACCCTAATAATGGAATCTCTATGTTAAAGGGTATGGCCCTTAATTTGCATAATTCCAATTTGCTAATGTTTGTAGTAATGATCAAGTCTGCCAAAAATGTATTAATATGACTTTCTGCATCAAAACATTTTTAAACTGACAAATTTTTGTCCCGATTGCAAATTATCAGGATATGAAAAGATACTTCACAGTTGTGTTGATTTGTATTTCTCTTATTATTTATGAATTAGAGAATTCTTTCATACATTTGCTAGTAGTTTATGATTCTTTCATATATTTGCTAGTAGTTAATGATACTTTTGAAAAATTCTTTGTTCCTATCCTTTGCACACCACTTATCTATTGGACAAAGACTTTCAACATATATGTGTATCATATATATATATATATGTCACTAAACATGTGCAATTTTTTTGAGTACTATTTGTTCATATCCTTTAATCACTAACAGATGTTAATTTAGGATCTCCTGTAGTCCATATTATTTAGGTTTAATCTCCCCATAAATAATTAATATTTCTCTAACCAATTAGGTCTGTATTTCTGCAAAGTATCTTTTAGTTGAATATACATATATATGTAATATGAATGTATGTATGTATGTATACATATGGCACTCTCTCTCAATTGGGCTAGGAAGCAGTGGGTAGATTTCACATCTTCAATGTCTGTCTCTTCCACAGGAAGAAGTCTACATTAGGGGTAGACAACTCCCTAAATCACTTATGGGTTTGAAGTCTGACAGTATTTTCAACCTGGGTTAAGCCCAATTTTTGGAATAGATTATAGGATTGTGGCCACCATACCTACTGCAGTTCTTTGGAACCACAGGTGAGAGCCAATGGTAGTTGGACAAATACCAGCATATGGATATTCAGAATCACAATCCCCGAAATAGACCTCTTTGATAAAACTGGGCAAACAAAGGGAGATGGTAAAATCTCATGATAGGGACAGGAAGTCTTGATAAGCAAAGTTAACATGCCCAATCTTTTTTTTTTTTTTTTGGTCCCATTCTCCCCAACCTCCACTAGCACTGTGTCCTCTCAGAAAGTAAATTTATATGTAGGTTGCCTAATAGCTTTCTGTGGGAATAGAATCTGTTTGTTACATGACTGGAAAGATCTAATCATTCCCTAGAGTTGCTGATACAAAGTTTTCCTCATTAATGGAACAAAGGCAGAACCCTACTGAAAACTATTAATTATAGAACTCTAAATTCACCCCGCAAAATCAAAAGCTATTCAATGTGTTTGGAACAGCTGAGTATCCCTAGGGCAAATGGAACCTAACCATTTTCTCAAATGGGTAATCAGGATATTCATATTTTCCCTTTTACTTCAATTCCTTTAAGATGTCAACATTATATTTTTAAAGGTGATTATTCATCAGCACACCAATTGAATTCATATTTACACCCTTCTCTTGTGTCGCCTACCTATTATCCGAAAGCCTAGAGAATTTGTTAACAGAAAATATTCTAAATGAATTCATTTTCTCTGAGGTTTTATTGCACATAAAATAAGGTTTTTCTATTTCTCAAATGAACTCTTGAGTCAAAAGAAGATGTTTTGACAGGTGGTAAGCATATTAACCTTATGATATTTGTTAAATATGTTTGTGAGAGCAATATTGCCATCTTCTTTTTCTGAGAGTACTTTTACAAAACTTAATGGAAAAATCCTTTCAAGTTCTAGGGTTGAAGCCATGATGGCAGACTAATCCAGAGCAACTCTGTGCCACCATGAGAATTCAAGCTAAACAAGATTAAAATTTTTCCACAAAATGAATATAGGATTCAAAGAACCTCCCTTTTCCAGAAACAGATAAATCAAACCAGAAAAGAATAAGAAAGAAGTAAGGGAAGTGAATGAAATGCTGGAAATTTTAGAGTTAATAGATGCCTTTAGAAAACCGAGCAGGGATAAAAAGTAATATATCTTTTTCTCAGAAGTACAAAGTACATATACAAAGATCAGCCATGTACTAGGGCATAGAAATATTACAAATAAATGCAGAAAAGCAGAAGTAATAAATGTCACTTTTTTTGGATTATAATTCAATAAAAATTATACTCAACAAGGATCCATGGAAAGGCAAATTTAAAAGTAATCTAAATAATCTAATTCTTCAAAATTGGTGGATAAAAAAAGAAATCATAGAAACAATTGTGGACTTTATTAAAGAGAATGACAATGAGGAGACAACATGTCAAAACCTATGGGATAAAGACAAAGCAGTACTTGGGGGAAATTTTATATCTCCAAGTGCCTATAGCAACAAAATTTAAAGGGAGGAGATTAATGAATTGGGCTTGCAAGTTAAAAAATTAGAAAAGAACAAATTAAAAATCTCCAGATAAAAACTAAATTGGAAATCCTAAAAAGAAAAGGAGGAATTAATAAAATTGAATGTAAAAGAATTGAACTAATAATACTAGGAGCTGGGACTTTGAAAAAACAAAATAGTACTACTTAATCTAATAAAAAAAGAAAGAATATAATCAAATTAACAATATCAAAGATAAGTAGGATAATCTCACCTCTAATGAAGAGGAAATTAGGGTAATTATTGAGAACTATCTTGCCCAATTATATAGCAATAAATATGACAATCTAGGTAAAATGATTGAATATTTACCAAAATACAAATTGCATAGTTGAACAAAAGAGAAAATAAAATACATAAACAATCCATCTCAGAAAAATAATTTGAACAAGCCATCAAGGAACTTCCTAAGAAAAAATCCCCAGGGCCAGATGGATTCAGAAGTGAATTCTATCAATCATTTAAAAACGAACTAATTCTAATAATATAAAAACTATTTGACAAAATAAGCAACAAAGGAATCTTACCAAATTCTTTTCATGACACAAATATGGTATTGATTCCAAAGCAAAGCAGACCAAAAGCAGAGAAAGAAAACTACAGACCAATCTCCTTAAAGAACATAGATTCAAAAATCTTAAATAGTATACAACTAAAAAGATATCAGCAAGTTATCACAAGGATTATTCACGATGACCATGTGGGATTTATACCAGAAATGCAAGGATGCTTTAATATTAGTAAAACCATCCATATAATTGACCATATCAATAATCAAACCAACAAAGATCACATGATTATCTCAATCAATGAAGAAAAAGCCTCTGATAAAATACAGCACCCATTCCTATTGAAAAACGCTAGAAAGTATAGGAATAGAAGGACCATTCCTCAAAATAACAAACAGTATATATTTAAAACCATCAGCAAGTATCATCTGCAATGAGAACATGTTAGATACCTTCCCAATAAGATCAGGAGTGAAGCAAAGATGTCCATTATCACTTCTTTTAATTAATATTGTACTAGAAATGCTAGCAGTAGCAATTAGAGAAGAAAAAGGAA
The DNA here is from genome assembly GCF_016433145.1 of Gracilinanus agilis. Lineage (NCBI taxonomy): Eukaryota > Metazoa > Chordata > Mammalia > Didelphimorphia > Didelphidae > Gracilinanus > Gracilinanus agilis. The sequence goes on from NC_058135.1 coordinate 108,897,859, forward strand.
TTGAAAGGATTAAAGTACACAATGAAGAAACTAAACTATCACTCTTTGCAGATGAGATGTGGGCTACTTAAAAATCCTAGAAAATCAACTAAAAGGCTAGTGGAAATAATTAACAACTTTAGCAAAGTTGCAGGGTACAAGATAAATCCACACAAATCATCAGCGTTTCTGTATATTTCCAAAAAAATTCAGTAGGATGAGTTAGAAAGAGAAACTCCATTTAAAATGACTCTAGAAAATATAAAATATTTAGGAATACATCTACCAAGACAACCACAGAAATTATATGAATACAACTATAAAACAGTTTCTCCATAATTAAAACTAGATCTAAAAAATTGGAAAAAACATTAGTTGCTCATGAGTAGGATGAGCTAACATAATAAAAATGACAATCCTACCCAAATTAGTCTACTTATTCAGTGCCATTACTATTAAACTACCAAAAAAAGTTTTTCTCATAGAATTAGAAACTATTATTTCCCTCCTACACTCTGTGATTCAGCCAAATAGTTTTCTAGTCTTCTTTCTGTTTCTTACACATTACACTCCCTCTCCCTTCTCTCTCTTTGTATTGGCCTTCCCCCAAGTCTGGAATATATTTTCTCCTCATTTCAACTATCTGGTTCTCTCTTCTTTTAACATTCATTTCAGGTACCATCTTCTGTATGAAATCACTTCAACTCCTACTACTGTTAGTCCCAAACTACCCTGCTTTTAAACTACTTTCAAACTATTTTAAACCACAAAACTTTGTATTAATTAACTTTATATTTGTATTACATATATTTTAAATGTGCTTGTCCCTATAATTAGAATGTAAACTCATTGCAACTCTTTGCAATGTAAAGAATGTAAACTCTTTGTACTTGTATTTCCAGAGACAAGCACATTGCCTAGCAAGTAACAGAAACTTAAAAATATTTGAAAACAGGGGGCTGGTAGGCAATTCAGTGGATGAGAGCCAGGCCTAGAGACAGGAGGTTTTGATTAAAGTCTGGTCTTAGAAAATTCCTAGCTCTGTGACTCTGGGCAAGTCATTCAACTCCCATTGCTTTAAAAAATACTTTATTATTCCCTAAGATGTTTCTGTAAAAAAAAAAACAAAAAAAACATTATGAATACTAATCATCCTGACCATGGAGAAATAAAAGAAAGACTGCAATGAGTTTAAAAGAAACTTGATTTGAGTCCTAGATCTGACACTTTATATCTTTGAGAGCATGGGAATATCATTTTAGTTCCTCCATCAGTAATTGGACTTAAATTACCTTCCTGATGGGATTGTTAGAAAAGAGATTTCTTTTCATCTTTAGATCTAAAATCCAATGAACTACTGTGTTCACTTTTCATAGCTGCAAAATCTTTATGGGTTTTTCTTTGTTATAGTAAAAATATCAATATAAATTTGGTTCAATTCCTTTAGCAATGTATCACCTCACTGGTATTTGGACAATGATCATGCAAAAGAATATCCAGAGTAAAAATTATTATCTGTAGATAGCCATTAGCTGTTATGATTCTCATAATACGGTGGCCTCTTTTCCTAGAATCCTTTGTTAAACACTTTGCAAACATTATAGTATTATATAAAGTTAGCATGTCATTCATAAAACCAACTTTCTCAGTATTCTGTTTAGGAAACTTGCTGATTTGCCAAAATTAAAGGTTCTAAATTTTATAAATAGTTGGTTTATTAAGCTATATATTTGTAGTTTGACCACATTATTTTCTATCTATTCCAAATTCTCTCTGAATCTATAGTTTTACTGAATTTCACTCAGTAAACATTTATTTTCTGTCTTCTATGAGCCAGAGAGTATGCTAGGCATTGTGCTTAAAAGATAAAAATGAAAATTTTTTCTCTTAAATTCTATCAGAGGAGACTATATACACAAATAAACATATATTAATTAAATACAGAGTGAAGGTAAAATAATTGGGAGGGTTATTGACACATAAAGACAATCAGGAATGACCTTCTGAAGGAGTTGGCACACTTGTTAGGAAGATAGGGATTCTTTGAGATAAATATGAGGAGAGCATTGCAAACATGTGGGAGACGCTGTGCAAAAGCATAAGATGGGAAATGGAATATGGCATATGGGGAAAATAAAATACAAACAAGTCTCTGGCTAGATGGAGAGTGAATGAGAGTGAAATACAATGAACCTTGAAAGAAAGGTTGAATTCAGAGTATAAAGAGCTTTAAATCATACCTGATATATATTATCAGTGATGCAATAGTGAGCCACTGTAGTTTCCCAGGCAATGGGATAATAAAACCAGATATGTGCCATTGGAACATCACTTTGACAATAAGTGTTGATATTAGATCAGAAGAAGGGAGATTTGAGATGGTCAAATCCATTAGAAGACTTGTATAGAGTGTACCCAGAGTTGAAGTGGTAGTTGCATGAGTGGAGTAAAGACAATGAATTTGCGAAGTTTTGTTGAACTAAAATAGGCAAGAATTGGAAACTAAATGGATATTAGAGTGAAAAATTAAATTTCTATTTCCCACTTTTTGGAAGGACAGCAGTGTCCTCAATGGTGAAAAAAGTCTGGAAGTAGGGTAAGTTTCAGGTGGAACAAGTTGAATATAGGAAAATCATAGATTTGCATTACAGATGTCAATGTACCCATGCTTAAAAATAAATTGCTATATAACTGGGGCTCAGGAAATAAAGGCTGTATATTTAGATTTGGCAGTAATCAACAGAGATAACCATGGAATCTATAGAAATTTAACTGATCACTATGAAAGAAAAAAATGAGTAAGCAAAAGAGAAAAAATGTAATCATAGTTAAGAATCAGAAGAAATATAATATGGTAGACATGAAAGATAAGTTATAAGGGAATCAATAAGATCAAATGATTTACTTCTTAGGCAGAGTTAAGTTATTTAAACAAAGATATTATAGAAAATATCTTTAACAATGTAAATGTTTGATCAATGAAATTCAACTATGGTCAACTGAAAAAAAGAATGTAGATCCCAGAGAGCAGAAAATAACTCTCTCTACCCTAATGCTAAAGAAGTGAATAATACTAGAACATGATATCTGTATTAGAATTTTTTTCTTAATGACTTTTCTTTGTTCTGAGAAGAGGGTTCAGTCATGAGTGAGATAACTATGATGTAAATTTTTTAAAAAAGACCTCAGTAAAATATCTTGAAAAATAAACATATATATATATATATATATATATATGCATATGTGTGTGTGTTTGTGTGTGGTCACACAGTAGCTCACAATTGAAATCTGAAACCAAGGTTCCTAGGTTCTGAATTATAGAGGCTATGGCTTCTGTTTTAATAACATCTTTAGTGAATCAGAACCAGATTTAAAATTCTACTCATAGATTTTTTTCATATATTATTGTAGAATCTCAAAATCAAAAGTGTGTATGTCCATAGTGTTAAAATAACTTTTTACACTATAACATACAAATATACTAAATGCATTTGGTTTGCACTTAGAAAATTTTTTATCATACTTCTGCTTAAGAAAGTGACCTCTATGCTTATGATCTTATTGTGAAGATAAAGTATAGATAAATAATTAAAAGATTATCAGAGACACTGAGAGTCCCTCAGCTTAGAACTTTGTTTCCTCTTCTAGCTCTAATATAACTTAATATTTCTTGCATGATATAATCATATATAGCTATTCAGTACTTAGTACAGTATTTGATACATAATAGTTACTTATTAAATGTTGATTGATAATGCCAACATTATTCTAGATAATAAAGAAATATTTCTAGGATGAGTACTCAGTTTCTAATTTTTTTTACTATCTGTTAAGATACTAAGGGTTTGCACACTGATTTCCAACAATGGTTTAATTGAAATCACTATTAGAACTATTTTGGATATTTTTGCTTATCAAACAAAGATTGGCTATCTTCAGCCTCTCCATGTGCATAAAGTGCAGAGAAACAAAACAGATCTTGGCCATCATTCAATTCAATTCAACTCAATTAAAAAGTATCTGTTTAGTATCTCCTGTATAAAATGAAACATTCTAGATATTGAAGGTACCAAGATATTGAGAATGGTGGGATTCCAGAATAATGTCTGGAAAGATAGGCTGGAGCCAGACAGTGAAAAGTTTAGAATGCAAACAGAGAGAGAGAGAGAGAGAGAGAGAGAGAGAGAGAGAGAGAGAGAGAGAGAGAGAGAGAGAGAGAGAGAGAGTATATCTAAAATCAGGAGGCTAATGTTTTAGGAAAATTGTATTGGCATTTACTTAAAGGGTGGATTAAAGAGGGGTCTAGGTGGAAACATAAAGCAAGTAGATAAATAGGCTGTGTGTGTATGTGTGTGTGTTTTATTCACAAGAATTTTGGAATGCTTTAAGATGGAGAGAGAAACAAAGCAAGGATGAAGATAAAACACATTTCTGTTCACTCAGAAAGATTATTCTGGCTCATTACCACTTTGGCATAGTCAAAAAGAGCACAAATGCCTTCATCCAAAGATCTTAACTTTTTTCAGGTTTTCTCAAACTTAATCATATGACCGCTGGTTTAGAAATGCCTCCAATTTCTAACTTCTTGTGTATTCACACTCTTCTTTTGAACTCTTAGCTTTAAACTTTCAAAGCAGTTCCTGAGGAATTATACCAATAGCTTCTGTTCCCTTGACAACTCCAAGAGATTTGTAGCTCTCTCTTTTCTTCTTCTTCTCTTTTTTTTTTTTAAATAAGCCTCACATCTCTCAGATTTCATCATGATCCTGGTTCTCTCAAGTTTCAGAAGTGGAACATTCTCTGAGGTATATTCTATGAGCACATTGTACAGTTTTTCTTTCTTTCCTTGTTTCTTTCTTTTTTTCTTTAATTCTTCCTTCCTTCCTTGACACTTTATTTTAAACTTTATTTTTTTTTCATTTCTTAATCAGGATCTTCAGAAGGCACAGAGAGGGTCATTTATATTGGTTCACTTTATTTTTTTTACTATATGGTGAGTATTTCACAAAGTAATATATTCATCTTCTTGAAATAATAATACCACAATAGTACAATTTCTAACAAAATTGTAATGGCAATACATTTTCTTATAATATCCTTGGATAAATCAATCACTATTAGTCCCCTTGGAATCTAGCACTTAAAATCTCTCTGAATATATCAAGTGGGATACTAGAGTGTTCGACTTGATCATGAATGGCTCAGTTAAAATCTTCCTTCTGACACTTACTAGCTATTTCAGACCCATTTCTTTGTTTTGTAAAATCAGGATCAAATGGCATCTAATTCATAGGACTATTGTAAGGATCAAATGATTTAACAAATGAAAATAGTTTATAAACCTTAGCAATCATCACTTTTGAAATTTGAAAGAAAATAATATTTTGTAAGCAAATCTGCATATGAATGGAGAACTTACATTATATTTTTATCTTAAATTTTTATAATTTTTGAGGGACAGGAGAGTCAAGATTTGTGATTTATTTGAAGTAGATGGCCAAAAAAAGAACCTAGAAGGCTCCTGTGCCACTTGAAAGGTTAAATTGAAGAAGAATAAATAATACTTCTTAAATAGAAGCCTTTTAAGTTAAAAGCCATTCAGCACTTCTTTTATTATACTATTCTACCAATCAAAATTCAATGTTTCCATATAGCCAATAAGATCAAGTTCAAATGAAGTCTGGTAGTTAAAGCTGAATATTGTCATTTATTATGCAACTGTATTTTCTCCTTGTTCTTAACATGAAGTCTGAGCTTCAAACATAACAGATTCACTCTGAGCATTTTGTCTTTGTTTCTGCTTTCCCCTCTCTCAAGAATGCCTCACCTCTCCTCCCTTCCTATGTAAATCTTATACATTCTTAAAGACTCAGCTTCTAACACTTGTGACTTTTGTAACCTAAACTACTTTTTTCTGGACTTCTTAAGCAATTATCATTAGAATGACACAATCTCATTAAAAAAAATTATACTAACTGCACTTTAATTTTTTCATTCCTTTAGTAACTTAAGGAGATAGGGAACAATTAGATAACTCAGTGGATTTTCAGCTAAGCCTGGAGACAGGAGATCCTGGATTCAAATATGGCCTCAGATACTTCTTAGGTATGTGACCCTGGACAAGTCACTTAATCCCCATTGCTTAGGCCTTATTACTCTTCTGCCTTGGAACCAATATTCCCAGTATTGATTATAAGTCAGAAGTTAAAGGGTTTTTAAGGAGACATTAACTTCCTTTGATACATATCTTATACTTTTTTATATATTACATTCCTGTTGAAACATTCTAGCAGTGCAGGGATCCACATGCATTGATTTATTGATTGGACTAATCAATGAAGCTCTCTGAATCCATATCTAAGTAACAGAGATCACATTAGAACTCTCATCAGCAAGTAAATGTTGATCCAAGATGTAACTCAGATTCACAACTGGAGAGTTAAAGGATTTCCTAATACTATTTTTAAGTGAAGTTGTTTTATTCTGTATGATGATGAATGATATCTATAGCCTAAGGAGATTTTTCTTTCAGAAATCTGTTGTACTTGCTGTTTCCCCTACTCTTATAGTTTTTAGTAATAAAATATTTGAAATTATTTTTGCCTCAACATTTCTGAATTTTACTATGAACATAATCATCTTGATAAATGTGGGGCAGCTTTAACTTTAATATACTAAAAAGGAATAAAACTAGTTCTATGTATTAATGGTTATTTGAAGTTTATTCAAGTCAAGGGAAAACATAATGAATATCATATGCCCTTCCGTATTCTTTGTAATCTATCACAAACAGCTGCTGGCTGTTTCCACATATATGGAAAAGTCATTGCTTCCAAAATACTATTTAAAAAATATATATCTGTATGGTATAGACACAAGAGAAAATGATGCAATTCTGTGAATTTTTTAGTGGTTATATCATTTTCTCTTTTCCATTCTGGAGCATCCCTTCTTTGTTTTTTTGTCCATCCCAGGTCAGATTCTGTTGTTATAGAAAGCAAGGGGGTTGTCTGGTTGAATTAAAACAACTTCTTAAGAAATCCTGAATGTCTAGGGAAATTTCAGTGCCAGAAATCTTTTCTATATTTCAACTTTGAGATTAATCAAGGTGGCATATTAGACAGGGAATTCTAGATTAAAATTCTAGAATAGTTTAGCAGCAGTTTAATAGGGGGAAAAGTGAGAATCAAAGAACCTAAAATGAAATCTCAACTCTGCTACTTATTTCCAGCCTGTCTTTGAGCAAGTCACCATGAGTCTTGTCCTTAGTTTCTTCATCTCTAAAATGATAGCATTCCAAGAGTCTCTTAAATTCCCTTTCAACTCTAAATCTCATGTTTCTATCTCTAAAATTATGTAGTTGAGTAAGTTCTCTAATCTCTATCCTTCCACTAACTAATTAAATGATCATGGTTTAGCCAATCCACCTCATAGGACCTCAGGATTCCTTCTACATAATAAGCTTTAGGTTAGATCCTTGATCTCTCAGGACTAAATGCATGAATTTGAACAATTCAGTTCTTTTTCTAAAGGCATCAGTTTCCTTATCTATAACTTGTGGACTACAGATGAGTTTGGTTTAGATGATTTCTCACCTTTTCTACTTCTGATTCAAAATTCTACATATGGCAGTAAAATAGAAACTTTATTGGCAGCGACAGACTTGGTGCCATGTTATGTGATATACTAGAAATCATATTGGATTTGGCATCAGAGAACTTTGGTTCAAATACCAACAGGTATTGTCCAGTTTAACACAGCTAGTAAGTGTCTCAGGATAGATTTGGACTCGGGAAGATGAATGTTTCCAATTGCTGGCCTGTCACTTTCTCCACTTGGCTACCTAGCTACCCTCCCAATATGTATCATTCTGTTTTCAATCAAGACTTTCTTAGGACTTCTCTAGAAGGGTTGGCATTAACCTAATGGGTAGAGGGATGCTTCTGTACAATGTTGAAAAGCATAGCCAGAAATCTTCATAGGAAACTCTCCCTCTGTTTATTTAGTACAAACCCTGGAACAGAAAGAACAAGTATTCATTTGTGAATCAAATAATTTCATTGTACAGAATCTGCAGTTACTACTGCCCCCTTATTTCCTCCACTCATTCTAGCCAGTTAGGTCCCCAGAGGATTGCTGGCTACTTCTTGTAATAAAATTAGCAAGACAAGTATATCTTTTTTATTTATTTTAACTCTGCTCATGATCACTTAGATGGTATAGTCAGAAGTAGTACTTGTACTCAAACCTTTTTGTCTTCAAGGCCAGATTTTATTCACTACACTATGCATCTTCTCCACACTAAACTAGAGGAGTAAAATATTTTTGTAATTCAAGATGATTGGATGATTTTTTTCTCTAGGTTGGATACATACCCTAATGAATAAGTTGATTCAGGAAAAGAGTAAATGAATGCAGTTATTTGATCTTGTGTAATAAATGTCATCTCCTCTTCCCCACCATTTCATTTTTTATCTTTTTATTGGCTGGACATTGATTGGAAATATAAGGAAAACAATAGCAGTAAAACATCTAAACCAATAAACCCCCATTAGCATAGGGAAAAAGTATGGTAGGGCTGTGAGGAATAAAACTAGATATAAATACAGGGGGACATAATTTGTAAAGATGTAAGAAATGTATTATTATTTGTGAATAACAAGTTCATGATTGGGGTGCTCTGGGGAGGGGAGGGGAAGGTATGGAATGAACTTGTGATTCCATTGGCATAAGGAACTCCAAATGAGTTCTAACAATGATCCCAACTCCTTCTACCAATGCAAGTCTCTATTCTCTTTGTAGTTTACAGTGTTAAAGGATTGCCTGAACCATAAAGAGATTAAATGATTTACCCAGAGTAGCATAAATTGGATATGTCAAAGGAAGAACTATTTGAATATACAACATTTTAAGTCTAGGGTCACTCTCTGACACAAAATTACTCTGCTTCTATAATAATAAAATCACATAATTGTAATTGTAGCAATAATAAAGAAGATAATTAGAGACCAGCCAATCAAGAGTAAGATTTTTATGAACATCTGAAATATTATCAGACTGTCTTTCAAGTTACTATCAAACCTTGAAGATGACTTAGACTAAGTATCTCTTAAAAAAAAAAAACCAAACAGAGGCTTCATACCCCTTAAATTTTTTCCCAATGTAGAGCCAGTTACTGGGAGAGCTGGGATCATATCACAGGTATTCAAAACACAGGTCCAGGGCTCTCCAAATCATACCATCCTGTTATCCCTCTATTCGTTTTTCTCATCTATAAAATACAAGTAATATTTTCCTGTGGATTATTTAGTCAGGATGATTGTAAAGCCCCTTTCAAATATTGAGTTATACGAGCCTAAGATGAATAACTTTATTACAGCTCTTTTCTTATTGAAGTACCAAAATCCTTGAAGGTCATCAGACGATTTCTGAGACATGACATGTTTTCATGATTGATAAGAGACATGTTTTATATTTAACCCATGCAAAAAGATAAGGGAAAAAGAAATATTTTAGGACTCTATACTGTATAAACCTTTAAATGTTTAAATGCTAAATGTCCTTGTGATCATTGATAGTTATTCATTGTTAGGGGTAAAATGTAAATCCTTTTGGCAACAAATAAAAGAGAAAGAAGGAACTTAATTTTAGCATACTTTATTACAAATAAAGAAGTTATGTGTAATAGTGCATAGAATACCAACCTTGGAGTCAGGAAATCCTTAGTTCAGACCTCATTACACATTTTCAGACCCTGGAAAAGCCACTTAATTTCCATGTACTTAGGGCAACTCCTTCAGATTTATTTCAATGTAATCAACATGCAATTATTAAATGCCTAATATGTGGGAAAATGTAAGGGATGATTATACATACAAATTTGGGAGGATGAGGAGTAGCAGTAATAACCTGGAAAAAATGAGAAAAGTCCTCTACTAAGCCACTTTAACTCACTGGGCATCCGTTTTCTTGACTATAAAATTATATTATAATTATAAATTATATATGGATTAGATGGCTTTGGGGCTCCCTTCTAGCTTCATATTTAGGATTCTTTGAATAGAATATGTGTATATTTCCTCAAGTTCTAAATATACAATCTTTTGAGACGTAAATCATAAACTATTATCTGCATTGGTGGTATAAGGATGATATTAGAAATTAAGCCTTGTTACATTAGTTTAGAGATAAGAAGTGGAGATTCTGCCTTGAGAAAGAATTGGAGTTTGAAACAGATCTGAGACAAGAGTGTCAGTTTCAAACATTGACAGTGTGTGGGGGAGGGGTAATGGGTTTTCTGTTGCAGTTATTTTCTCTGGGTGTGACAGATACTCTCTCCAAAGACTGGGAGCAGGTGACATCTTTTCTCTCTCTCTCTCCTCACTGTCTGAGGTAGAAGGAAAGGAGGGAAAAACCTGAAGGTGCTAAGTGATTTCCTTTTCCAACTTGGGAAACACTAGTGACTGTCTATGGCTGTTTCATAAATTGTTTTATCTCTGAGAAGACCAAAAAAAGATGAGATCTTTGGTTTGGATTCTGAGTCTGCTAAGGCTCAGGGTCCTAACTTGGTTCTTGCTGAGGCTCGGCCAGCTGGCCTTTGTTATTTTTATAACTTGGAGAAAAAAGTTAAGAATTATTTATTTCTGTTTTTATTAAAACCCTTAACTTCTCTGTATTGTCTCCTAGGTGGAAGAGTGGTAAGGGTAGGCAATGGGGGTCAAGTGACTTGCCCAGGGTCACACAGCTGGGAAGTGTCTGAGGCCGGATTTGAACCAAGGACCTCCCGTCTCTAGGCCTGACTCTCACTCCACTGAGCTACCCAGCTGTCCCTTATGTACTTCTTATAAGGATAATAGTGTTAGTTTATTGAAGAATAGGGAAATTTTGGGTTAGTTAGATCAAGAAGGATCAGTGTAGCCTGTGGAAACAGGAGAAGTGGTTCCTTGAGGAACCAGGGAGTTTTATTTCAGTGAAGTTTGAATCCTCTTATATCCTTATATTCTCAATAATCAGTTTACTTTTGTATAATAAGAGTCTCCTTAGTATCCTTGCACCTGGCCCTGAAGAGTTCACTTATGAACTTCACTTCACTTATATAAACTGAAGATACTTTGTAAGCACAGCAAGCAGAGTACCTAATCAGTTTATATCCATAATCAATTCATTGCTTATTATTTTAAGGTGGAGTGAATTTTCGTAACAAGAAACCTCTGCGCCTAGGAAATCGTAGCTTTTTTTCAGATATTGACATTAGATAGTACAGTTATTCCTGTAAATTATACTTTCTATTCTAAAGATGTAGTAGTTGTCTTGAAAAATGACAGTGTCATAGTTAAGAACTTGACTTGGATTCATATTTTGAAATAAAAACTAATCATGAATAAGTAGAATAGAGAATATGGTTACTAAGAGAGAGTTTAGGGAGTCCTAAGTTGCATCAGACTTTGGTAAAGTACAAGAGTTTAGACATATGTGAGGCAAACTATTGTAAAGTCCATTTATTTCTTTCCTTAAGGTAACCAACTAATGAGTTGTATTTATTATGCATAACTAACTGCTCAGGAATCAATGGATTCTATCCACTGACCTTATTTTAAATAAATCTCAAAGAAAGTATATTTGGAGAACATTAATTTCTTATCAGCATGGAAGTCATTAGTCAATGTTGAGATATTGCTGGGCTCAGGAAGAAAAATTATCTGCTAAATGTTCAACTATACAAAACCTAGTAGGATTAAAAGTTCCAATTATCCTTACATTTCAGATTTCATTGTTAACACACACAATTAGAAATGATATTTGATTTTGTTCAGTGACTTTCTCCACAGTATTAACCTCCCAGAAGGTTTCTCAAATATTTTGTTAGCTATTGGTTTCAAAGACCATGTTAGAAGATATATACCAAAGCATTGTAAACTACCTGCACAAATACTGGGTGAAGAGAGATTATTTATTCTTGATGATGGAGTATTGGTCATTACCCCTGACTACAGATCTTCTGGAAAATGATATTGGAAATCTTTGACTTCTGTTTCACACAAGCAAGAGCAAATAAAGCACAACAAAATAAGCTATGATGTAGAGATTGTTTCATTTTCATCTTGATAGCCTCTGTGTCTAGCATAATTTCTATAAATAAGAGTTTCATGTATATTGATTAACTATTTGAATTACTATATCTAAAGTTGTAAAGAATCTTAAAGGTCAAATATTCTCTTCTTGTTTTTTAGAAGAGGAAACTAAGGCCCTAAGAAGTTAAGTGATATGGCAAAAGTGAAATACGTTTTAAGTAGTAGAGTTTGGATGTGGACATACATCATGTGATGGTTATAAAAGTCTATAACTCACAACAAGATCATCTATTGCTTTCTGAATTTTATATCATGGGGTTAAATCTATAACACATATGGTCCAAGGCTGCTTTGTTGTTAAAGGAATTATCCAACCCTAGGTTCTATAAGTAGATATAAAACTGATAACTATAATTCAACTTATCTTTAAGAAAACTGCCTCCTTAGAAACTAAGAGGTGTGACTTGCCTTAGGGTCACACAGTGAGTATACGTCAGAGGCATGATTTGAAACCAACTGTTGTTGACTCTGATGTCAAATTTCTGTCTTACAGACTAGCTGACTCTGGAATTTTACACACTGAAAAACTAATGAGATAGAAAAGTTTGTCTTTTCCACAAGAATCATAGAATCTCAGAGTTGGAGGGACCTCAGACAGAAGTAATCTAGAGAAATCCATACACACAAAAAATTATCTTACTTGGATATTGGGAAATAGTCATGTAGCTTCTCTTTGAAGAACATCTAAGATAGACTATTCTTTTCACATCTAATTGTTAAGTATGCTTCCTCAGATCCTCCTCTCTGAAATTTTCATGCATTTCTTCTTGCTCTTCACCATTCTGTTCAGTCACAAAAAGTCAAGAATCTATGGGAGAAAATCTTAAAACAACAATTCTTGATATATCCAACAAAAGAATTGTCACATAACCTAAACTCACACAGCCCCACATACTCTGCTTAATTTTTTAGTCTAAATTGTTCTAATTTAGATCTGACAAGTATATGTAGTTCCAGGCAAAAATAAAATTTTTGTCTTCATGATTGCTCTAGTAGATATTTTGATTTTGTTGTTGTTGTTTCTAGTTCTGAAATCATAATCAAATCAATGCTCCTGTTTGAAAGATTTATTTTTTCAAATATTTATTTGAAGGATTTATTCTTGTACAACTCCATTTTCCATTCCTGTAACTTATTGAACCAAAAATACTCCTCTCTACAATGTAAGCTACATGAGGGAAGGGACTGTCTTCTTTTATTGTATTAGTATCTTTGTGATATTTGTCACATACTAAGACCTTCATAAACGTTTTCTTAGTCATTTAACTATTTATTCATTCTTCCTTTCATTCAGTCATTCTCAATTTCAAGCACAATTTTGGATAATTATCAACTTTAAAAAATTACAATTGATTATTTACTTTTAAATATTTCACAATAAATTCCTTTTAAGCTATGTTGTACTTTTAACATTTAATTCTATTATACATAAATCCACCAATTTGCTGATAGTTTTTCAGGGTAGCTTGGGTCATCCCTTCCAATACAGTATATTAAAAGAATTCCTGGGGGCAGCTGGGTAGCTCAGTGGAGTGAGAGTCAGGCCTAGAGACGGGAGGTCCTGGGTTCAAACCTGGCCTCAGCCACTTCCCAGCTGTGTGACCCTGGGCAAGTCACTTGACCCCCATTGCCCACCCTTACCAATCTTCCACCTATGGGACAATACACCGAAGTACAAGGGTAAGAAAAAAAAAGAATTCCTGGGAAATGCTGTCAGGAAACTATTAATGAAAGGACTTGCTGCTTTTGTATGACATTTTATTATTTGTGGTAATCTCCCCTTCCTATGCCATTCCAATAAAATGCTTAGACAGGTAAATGAGGAGGCACCTTCCAGGCATTGTCCCTTTAGCTTCTACTTTCTATATGACATTGTGTGACTCCAGAGAGAAACAGAACTATATGGTCCTTCTCTACCACAGTAGCATTGTGACCTGGTCCATATAATTCCAAGCACAGGAAAGGACCGTCTTGGGCATTTTGTTACCTGATCTTTCCTAATATTTTGGGATCAAGGATATAGAGGTAGAACTCAGAAAATAATTTAAACTTCCTGAATCTTCATTTCTACATAAAAAATTAGAGACTTATAAAGCTGAAAATCACCTCTAGCTCAAGATTTATAATCTTATAATAATATAGGAATTAATTACTGGTCCCATCCCCAACTCATATTATATATTGAGCATCTTTTAGGGGCTTCCTTTGGGGAAATCTGGACATGTGCCTTAAAATAAGTCTCAAGAAGTTTTCCCTAGTTGCCTTGAGAATGGTACTTTATGAGCCAAAGTATATGAATAACGGAACCTAATATTCTCATTAGTGGTAGTTTCTCACAGGACTAAACTCTATCCAATTACATTTGAACCTAGAACAGGAAGTGGTAAAATTCTTGAACTCACATGGGCTCCATAGCAGTCCTGCAGTGCTACAACAAAATATATTTATTTTTGCATATAGGGAAATATTGAAAACATCTGTAGTGTAGAGGTAGGAAATAGAATCATTTCTACTTGTCCAGTTTCTTTGTATTCATTAGCATTATACTTTCAATCTATATTCTGATCAATAAGCATATTTTAAACTTTTAGATGTCCCAGGCACTTTGAATGGTATTGGAGAAACAAAGGCAAAAAAAA
>NC_058135.1:108912634-108913306 GCF_016433145.1 Gracilinanus agilis
GTTTCCACTAGTTTTGTCATGTGTCCTTGAACAAGACCAATTTCCAAATTGTTGGTAGTTGCATTGGTGTGGTAGTTTCGAGTCTACACCCTCAGTCATGTCCACCCCGACCCATGCGTTCAAGCAGTTGTTTTTCTTATATGTTTCCTCTCCTGCAGTCCATCCTCAGAATGTGGGTAGTGTTCTTTACCATAAATCCCTCTGGATTGTCCTGGGCCACTATATTGCTGCTGGTACAGAGGTCCATTACATTCAATTTTACCATAGTATATCAGTCTCTGTGTACAATGTTCTTCTGGCTCTGTTCCTTTCACTCTGCATCAGTTCCTGGAGGTCTCTCCAGTTCGCCTGGAACTCCTCCAGTTTATTATTCCTTTTAGCACAATAGTACTCCATCACCCGCATATACCACAGTTTGTTCAGCCATTCCCCAATTCAAGGGCATACCCTCCTTTTCAAGTTTGTTGCCACCACAAAAAGAGCAGCTATAAATATTTTTGTACAAGTCTGTTTATCTATGATTTCTTTAGGGTACAAACCCAGCAATGGTATGGCTGGTTCAAAGGGCAGGAATTGTTTTAGAGCCCTTTGAGCATGATTCCAAATTGCCAGCCAGAATGGCTGGATGAGTTCACAACTCCACCAGCAATGCATTAATGTCCCAATTTTGCC
>NC_058135.1:108918115-108929499 GCF_016433145.1 Gracilinanus agilis
AAAAAAGCTTTTTGTTTGTTTTTTTTCCCCTTTCTTAATTACCTTTGGTGATTCTCTTGAGTTCTGTGTTTGGGCATCAAGTTTTCTGTTTAACTCAGGTCCTTTCTTTAGGAATGCTTAGAAGTCTCCTATTTTATTAAATGACCATCCTTTCACCTGTAAGAATATAATCAATTTTACTGGGTAGTTGATTCTTGGTTGAAGACCCAGTTCTCTTGCTTTCTGGAATATCATATTCCATGCCTTCTGCTCCTTCAGGGTAGATCCAACCAGGTGTAAGAAATAAAATTAATGTAGGGGGACAGAATTAAATATATCATGATTTCAAAGGGTTTATTGAAAGCCATTTAGAGAAATGAAGCCACATGCCTGTTGAGTTAGTTTAAAATACACAAGCCCTGATACCTCTTCCTCCCATCCTGGCTCTGATCCAATTCACCAAAAAGAGAGCAGGCTAGTCCCAGCACTCCCTATTTAACCTTTGTTTATGTTATTAGACTTCCTGACCACCTCATTATGCAAGAGGAATCATGGGAAATGTAGTATCAAGTCCCCTAAATGTCCACAGGAAGTTTAGATCAGGGACCTCAAAATTAGTTCAAGGTCTCCCAAATTTCCAATATCACACAGATCCTATGTTATACTAACTGTGGTTCCATGATATCTAAGTGGTTTCTTCTTAGCAGTTTTTAGTATCTTTTCCTTGGTCTGGTAGTTCTTGAATTTGGCTATAACATTCCTGATTGTTGTCAGTTGGGGATTAAATGTAGGAGTTGATCTGTGGATTCTTTCAATCTCTACCTTTCCCTCTTGTTCAAGAATTATGGGGCAGTTTTCTTGGATGATTTCCTGTAGAATGATGTCCAGGCTTTTCACTTTGTCATGACCTTCTGGTAGTCCAATAATTCTTAAATTGTCTCTTCTGGATCTATTTTTCCAGGTAGTTTTATCAATGAGGTGTTTCATATTTTCCTCAATTTTTTCATTCTTTTTATTTTATTTTATAGCCTCCTGCTGCCTTGTGAAGTTTGAACTGCTGGGTCCAGACTTCTACTGGATTGCCAGTTTCTATTTTCCTGTTTAAGTGACACTGGCTTATAAAATTAAATCATTGGTTTCTTCCTAAGGATCTTCTTCTCTGCTCTGCTGATTGACTATTAGATAGATGGAGTATTAATGAGTCCTGAGGCCAGATCTTCCCCAGCTGGCAGTAGAAGCTGAAGGTGAAGGTGTGGAAGATGAAGGGATCTGTGCTTCCTGCCCTGTTACCAAGGTATTCTGTCACAGTTGCAGCCTTCACCCTGGGATCTGAATCAGCAGGATTCTTATGGTGGCTCTCAGCATAGTCCATGGGGGAAGGGTGTTGGAGATTCTCTCCTACCACTCTAGATAGAAATAAGTCATGGAAATCATTCCCATACAATCTAATTCCCAAGGAAAGGCACATAAAGAATTGTACTATGCTTCCTAAATCTCTTACACAAACTTAATTAGTTGTCAGTTACAGAAATTAATGTGGTTAGGCTTAGGAACCATATTCTCTGAAACCACCATAGCCATGTAATTAAGTCATGTATAAAAACTCTTTTAATTCCCATTTACACAAAGAAAAATAAAATTCACAATCTATATCAACAAAATAGTAGTTGGTCAATCTGAAAATTATCAGTGATGTCATACTACTGGAACCCATACTACTCATTTCAGTACTTGTGTCACCTGTAATTTCATCCATGTAGAACTCCATCCTTCGATTCATATTGGAGAATCTCCTTTTCTTAGAAGATATATTATATGAATTGCTGGGCTGTCAAAATATATTTATCATCCATCAGTTAACTGACTGCTTTGTTTTTAATGGGTTCAACTTCTTTAAGCTACTTTTTAGATTTTTTAAATGCCTTTTTCAAATAAGGAGCTTGTTTGAACTACTGGGTCCAGACTTCTGCTGGATTTCCAGGTTCTATTTTCCTGTTTAAGTGACACTGGCTTATAAAATTTAATCATTGGTTTCTTCCTAATGTGAGAGTTTATTTTTCTTATATTGTATTAATTTCATATATTGGGAAGCCTTACTATGTATTCCTGTGTCAGAGATACAGGTTGGAAATATATCTGGTCTGCTGCTTTTTGCATTTTCTTTTTCTTTGGGGATACCAAAGAATTTCTTCCTCTAAAAGATAATTTGGTTAATCATTAAAAGGGACAAAGACTCTTTTTCTGTGTGCCTGTTCCCCATGATGTAAGTTTGGGAAGGAGTAGATAGTTTGATGGTCCACATCTTAATTAGCTATCACCAATGCCTTAGGATGTTCAAGGGAAGGGCTGAATAATGAGCTCCTAAAATCTATTTATTAAGGTGCCTAGCCAATCTTGGGTCATCCCTGATCCTGAGTGAGCCATGGAGACCTATATCACTTTAACAGTTATTGGTGTAACCAATAAACCTGATGTAATCAATAAACTTATCTTCTTACCAAAAATTAGTCTTTGACTGATTCAGTGAAGAAGTCTGGGCCTTCTATGTTTAATTGAGGTGGGGTAGTCTTCTTGCCTTCCACTAAGAATTTCATTTCTTCCATTGAGAAGTCAGAGTGCAAAGCATTGAAAGTAGAGATGAAGTACTTTTCTGAGCACCAGATAAAGAGTAGGGCATCACCATGAAGAAATGAGTCCCAGCTGGAAAGGGAAATTGGTTAACCCGGTTAGAACTTGTGATTCAAGGTATGATACCCTAGGATTTTGTGAGCAAGTCAGGGGCAGATCCCGGGAGAGTTGGGCTCCCCCAAAGGTAGAACTTTGAGTTAGCAACTAGTGAAAGGATTAATGGTAGGTGGGTGTTGAAAGTTTTTCTGATGCCATCAAAGCAAATCCCCACCATATGGATGCCTTATGTTCCAGGGGATAGTCCGAAGGGGCAGGGAAATATTTGAAATATTGTATCATGGTAACTATTCTAATATATTCTTCTCAGTATGAATTACCAGTGATTATTGGTCCAATATACTTTGCCTCTTCTGGTTATTACCTTTCAAACATCTTTAGCTCATTGATTTATTGGTATAGATTAACCAATTAACATCAATTAGCTTTTGCAGAAGTACAATATAAAAACCAAAGTATAAAAATGTCTAAAATCAGATCACACTCTCTAAACCTTGATCTCTAGGGACAGTGGGAAGAAATGAAGGGATAACTCCAGAGATTGTTCCTACCATTGAATTTACTTCTTGTTTCAGCATAGCATCTTATAGCATGTTTCACACTGAGTTTCTCCTTGCTTGCAAGATAAGGAATCTGGGTTACTAGGTTCATCCATACATCCATCTATGGCAATATTTATTTAAAAACATAGCTCCTTTTAGCTGGTTCCTTTCAAGATCTATCTTGTTCTCTTCTATCTAGGGAAGTCTAGTGTCTATTCTGATTTTTCAAAGCCCAGCAGGTCACCATTTGGCCCATTCCATCTCTATTCTCTACTCCCTACCACCCAAGAGCTGGAAAATACATACTCAGAGTAAAAAAAAAGAAGATCAATGGGTTTACATTGAAATGATCTAGGTGAGGAAGGTATGACAGCCATACACCGAACTGGCATACTTTGTTTCTGCAAGGAGGCTTACAGCAGTTATTCTTTGTCAACTGTTTCTTGATTATTGGAGACTCTTAGTTATGACTCAACAGTTACTTAAAAGGTTTTTCTTCACTATAATTTATGTTGACAAAGAATATCAATGGATATTTTGAATTAGGACAGGACCTCTCCACTATATATCATCATTCACTTCTAAGATACAGGCTTAGCAATTCCCTAACCTGGACTGGCATTAGACAGACAACAGCGGTCACATCTTGATTTCTTGGTTCCCATTGGACACTCTCTTGTTACTTGCATGACCTTGCATGTATACTTTTGTCTCCACTATTAGAATTGCAAGCTCCTTGAAGGCAGGAGTTTTTATCGTTTTCTTCTATTTTGGAAAGAGAGTATATTTGCTGCTGGAGCAATCATATGTAATATATTATAAAGGCACATAAATGAACCCTCCATATAGGTAAAGTTTGTGCCAAGAGGTGGGAAGGAAGGATACTAAGTTTGAAGCTTAGAAAATAATTTTAGATAATTGGTAAGTGGAGAACATTAAGGTAAGACTTGAAAATTAAATTTATTCTCTGGATAAAGAAAAAGCTCTACCCCAGAAAACAAAATACCATCTCTTGTAATGAAAAAAGAAGATATTAGTATGGAATGACATTGAATGTTTAGTCTTCATGAATAAGAAAAAAATACCACTGGGTTTTAGAGCAGGAAGCTAACATCTGAGAGGTACAAATTCACCTAGTTAATTAATGTTGCTTTTCTTTTAAAAATAAAATTTAATCCATACCTTGATCCCTACTTGTGACATGATAGAATTTTGTCAGAATGTAATAAAATGATATGTTAGGGTTTTTTATTTACCAAAATCTAGAGAATACAGAATACTGAGAGTTCTCACAGAAATGTCCTTTAAAAAGGTGACAAATCCTGATACACTTCCATGGACCCTAGGAAGTATCTATATTGTCTTCATTTTTCATGAATCAAATCTCTCCATTTGCTGACTAGTTATTTTTTTGGAAAAAAATCTCTTTAAAGCAGGCATCAAAGTACATAAATCAGATGTTAGTACTGCAAAAGTAATAAGTACCCTATATTCTAGCTCTTCCCTTGGGATTGAGGAACCAGGGAACCTTCTTTTGAGATTATTAAAGGAAAATCAGTCTTTTTTTCCCTCCCCCAAATGTGCCTATTGCTTACTAATATAACTAGTCGAGAAGTTATAACATGGAAAATGTAAAGCCTGGCAGGAATGGTGAGTAGAATTTTATGTTCCCAAGTGATTCAGAGTGATTGTTGAGCCTGAAGTCAAACAAGGTTTCACACATCGATATTGCCACTTCCATTTTCAGGTAATACCACTACTGCCTCAGGCTATAAAAGGACTTCTAAAAGTTAAGCTGGACAAGTGTGCCAGTGAGGAACCAGACATCAGCAAAATAGGAGAATTAAGCCACTTGAAGTGTTGGAGTGGTTTTACTGTGAAGGAAATTTTCAATAGAGAGAAGAGAAATGTTTCCAGTGGTCTTGAAATGGAGACTTTTTTTCCATTTTGTGTTAAGCCCAAGAAGAGAAATTGTTATGAAGTGACTTAATACAGTAATGCATTTTACTCCTCCTGATTTACTTGTCTACTGTTTGCCATTTTTTTCTGTCTTCTAGATGAAAATGAAAATCAAAACTTCCAATAATCTATTGATATACATGCATGTATTAAGTTTACTACAGCTGAGTAATTCACTTAATTTTGCATCACTCTGATAAATGAGGCTCATATATCATATTCTATCAAATTCCTAAGACTAAACGTGATCTCTCCAATTGTCTTCTGTCAGAAACACAGATCAAATAAGTGTATTTGAGTCCATTCTTGAAACTAAAAGTATTTTAAGCAGGTTAATTCTGAGAACAATAGACCCTTTTATTTGGAATGTTTAAGGGAATACCATCTAGCTTAATTAGAAACAGCCAGTGAGCAATTAGGGTTAATCAGGGAGGTATACTAGGGTACTCATGCATTGAAATCCACCTTCAATTTGGGGAATCAACTAAAGCCCAAAAATCTATAACTGCCCAGTGAAGGTTTGGCTATAGCAGATCATCAGGGAATGTGACAAAAGAGAAGAGTGGGTTGATGACAGCCACACAATTTTAGAAGTCAGTGACCAAGACACTAGAACATTTTTAAAGCATCCTGAAAAGTAACTTCTGCATAAACAATATGAGTAGAGAGAAAGGTATGTGACTTCAGTGGGTTGATATTTTTTGGCATTCACTCTTGTTGCAAGATAGCTGAGAGAAGGCTGAAAACCCAATAGAGGAAAGGATTATCCTCAGTCCACTCCATCCCTGCTTTACTTCTATTTAATTGTTGCTTTTGTTTTTTTAATAACTAAATTTGTTAAATTTTCATGTTTTATAAAGACCTTTAGTGGATATTTTCTTTAAGTTGCCAAGTGTCTTTTGTTGGCCACTAAAGGGTATGTGAGAATGTTGGGAGCCACTCAAGAAGGAGAGGCACAGGAATGGAAAATAAAGGCTCACTTCATGGCCTTTTCAGAATTCTGCTGAGAACAGGGAAGAGAAGGAAACTATACAATCAAGATGATTACTAGGAAGTGGAAAACACAATGGTTTTTAAGTCCCTGGCACTATGTCAGAAGGATGGAATCCTTGTAGCTCTTGGAAGAGGCTGATGACTAGTTGTCTGAACCAAAGTCTCACTGGGATTATTGCTTCAATCTTCACTTCATGTTTCTGGTAGGCTCAGGCACTTCAGGCACAGTCATGAGAGTCTGATTGCTGTCTTATTCCTGTTGTCACTGGCTGGGAGATGTGAATTGGATAGACAACTGGAATTTTCTAGACTTTCTTCTACACTCCCAGCCTTAGAATATATAGCTATTCAGTGATATTGGTGTTGCTGGTGGGATGTTCCAAAATGACAGAGCAGAAAGGAGGAAGGGACATTCCTATCAATCAATTGATAAATCAAAAATATTAATTATGTTACTACAATGTTAACAAGCATTAGGTTAGTTATTGAAGTTACAAAGATAAAAATGAAGCCATCCCTTCCTTTAAGATACTCATGCTCTAATCACTGGGGACATGTAAATGGATAAGTTTATAAAAATATTTAAATGATGATAGAAGGTGATTTGAGGTAGGGTGAAGAAAGTACCATTTTATATACAAGAGAACATTTGATATGAGCCTGTATAGAATCCAAGTATTCTTAGAGAGAAAGATAAAGAGAATGTGATTTCTAGAGTTGTTAGCCAATGGAAAGGGACCCAGGATAACAAAAACAGTAAGGACTTTGTGGATAGGTCTGAATATGCATGAAAGTAATGTACCTTAAAACTAGAAAGGAGGTTTAGGTTTGGATTATAAAAGACTAAATAACAAAAAGAATTTGATCAATCTGGAAGGCAATATGAAAATACTAGAATTTATTGAGGAGGGTTGTGATCAGATTTATGCTTTAGGAAAATGTCATTGGTCAGCAGTATGAAGCATGGGGAAGAGATGATCTGAGGCAGAAAAAATAATTCCAACTTGAAAATTATTGTAATTGTCCAAGTGACAAGTAATGAGTCTGGACTTTGGTATGGGACATATGAGTAGAAAGGAGATAATAATAATAACTAATATTTATAGAGTACTTACTAAAAGCTACCTCTAAAATTGTGAGATGCTATTATTATCCCTATCTTACAGATGAAGAAATAGAGGCAAATGGATATTAGTGACTTTTTCAGGGTTACATAGCTGGTAAATGTCTATGGCTAGATTTGAACTTGGTTATTACTGAGGAACTGGTCTACTGATTTATTCACTCTACCTTTTGAATAAATAAATAAATATATGATGGAAGTAAAAAAAAGGACGGAATTTTACTGGACAGAGAAAGATTAGGTCAGAAAATTAAGAATGATTTTTGTTGTTTGTTTTCTAAACTTATTTAGAAAAGAAAAAACTACCTTGTGGATTTTTTTAGTATTTAAACTGAGATTTTATCATTTTATTTAGTTGTGCATTTCACAGCTATATTCATTTTCTTGAAATATTATTTGTATACATCCTAAAATGTACATGTAAAATGTTGGTGAAAAATCTGACTTTACCACTTCCTTTTTCTCTACCTTTCAGGTAACATCCACACCTACAAAATTCTAGACAGGATTCTCTTCAAAACTAAAAGAAATTGAAACCTGGTAATTTCTGACTACACTCTTTCAGATTCAAGAGGTCTGTATGCCCTGTGGTCACACTCCAACATTTCTATAACCATGGTAGAATGGCCATTGAGATACTGACATTCTTATGAAGAGAGTGAATCTAATGCCAAAGAGATATTCTGTTTCAGTCAAGACCAGGATCACCTACTGTATTAAATTACTTTTTAATTGCCTCTATGCCAAGATGAAGAACTTCTGTTTCTTTTATCTTTGGGTATTTGTCTTAATCTCTTAGTCCTAAAATCATCTTTTTTTCTTTCATCTCAAATATCTTTAAATTCAATATAGTTTTCTTTTGTTGTGGGATTCAAAATAGTTCACAAAAAAGTCTAGCCAACGGTAGTAATAATAGGGTAATACCTCATAGTTCCTATATTCCATGGTCTGAACTATTACTCAGAATCATATTTGTTTCTGTAGCTACAATGTCATGCCTATTAAAGATCCTATGAATTAGGACAATATTGGGTAGCTAGATGGCTCAGTGAATTGATTCTGGTCCAGAGACAGGAGATCCTGGGATCAATTCTGGGATCAGACCCTTTCTACCTGTGTTATCCTGGGCAAGTCATTTAACTCCTTTGCCTAGTCCTTTCCACTCTTCTGCCTGGGAAACAATACACACTATTGACGCTAAGATGGAAGGTAAGGGTTCTTTATTCAAGAAATAGACAACTACATGAGGGTACCCTGTAATAGGTTTATGGGTATACTGCACAGACATAATTTCCACATTATGAATAAATTATAATGAACTTCATTGTTGGAAATGATCCAGCCATGATATTACTGAAATATTTTTGAGATATTGGTATACTTGCATACAATTACAAGATCTTTTTATGTCATACATAGAGTATCTAAGCTATTCATTCCTCAGCTTATATTTCAGTTGAGTTTTCCTTCTTAAATAAGCTATTATTCACTTACCCTTAGAAAATTAATATTTCCTTCCTTCCTTTCATATGTCTAAGAACCCAAAAATCACTTTAAATCTGGATTCTGTGGGTCTTCTAATGTGGATTATCTGCAGAATTCCAATGAACATATCCTGTCTCCCATAAATAGGGTCATTGGAGAAATATGAAATGATTCTTTACCTTATACTTTCCCTAAAGGAGGATGTTAATTTGGATCCCTAATATTGATAGCAAGCTACTGATAGCAATTTCCTCACAGATTCATCGAATTTCAGATATGGACAAGACTTTTTCTGGTTATATTATTTAATTCCCTCAACTAACAGTTGAGGCAATGAGTGATATCAGAGGTGAAGAAACACCTAGTAAAGAGTAAATCCAGGTCTAGGAAATGGCTCCCCTGACCTTTAGGCATTTGAGAGAGCCAGTACTATCTAGTTCATGAAAACTGACTATTACAATTTCAATGTGAGTATTTACACTTCAGAAAATAATGTTTGATTTAGTGTTTTCTGGATTGACTACACTTTAAAAAGGGATGGAGAATTATTGATAATTTAGATTAAAATTAAAAATTAAAAGTATATAATAAAAGTATATAATGAATATAATATAAAGTATATAATGAATATAATATAAAGTATATAAATAAAAATGAAAGTATATAATGAAAAAAGATCATGTAATCCTTGTACGTGTATTTTTAGATATGAATATATGCTTCTTTTCTTCCCCTCTCCCTTCTTCCCTCCTTCCTTTCTCTCCTTCCTTCCCTCCTTTTTGATTGTCAAACATTTGCCATTTACCATCATATCCACATATCTTAGTCCATGTCTCTTTCTGATACATCTGGCTTATTAGAAGATTACAATAAGGTATGTGCCCAACCAAGAATTATGATCTACTGTTCTTAAATTGAGGTGACATTTATTTAGCTTATTCATGAGCAAAATACATTGTCTCCTCATCATTCTCTTTAATGAAGTCCATAATTGTTTCTATGATTTCTGTTTTGACCCACCAGTTTTGAAGAATTGCATTATTTTGCTCAAGCAAAAGTAAACTGTTATTAAGTGTTCTTTCATCTACTTTTTTCTATATTACTCTCCCCAATTATCAGAAAATCTGCAAATGCAAAAGAAAGCAAAGCTAACACAAATAAGACATATCTAAGGGAATGTAAGAGTCTGTCTCTTTGGAACACTTTATGCTAAAAATGTGTTTTTTAATATCTTTAATTATTTTTTAATATTACAATGTATATATTAGTCCATATTCTATCATTAAATTCAGGAAAATATTTTGGTTGAGTTGTGAGGTTTTATTTAATAGTTTATATCATTAGGTGGTAATATTACACACAAATCCTTTTTATAATTTTGGTTGGTATATTGATTCAACTAAATCTCAAAAGCATTTATTAAGTGCCTACTCTACGTGTGACATTATTCTAGATATAAATAAAAGTACTAATATGCTATTTTAATTTTATTTCATATTCTATTATCAAATTCAGGAAACTAGTTGAGTTATGAAATTTTCTATTTCCTGGTTTGCATCATTTGGCGAGTTACAAAGAATCTCATTATAATTATAGCTGAAATTTTACATTAATCCAATTCAACTCAATTCAATTCAACTCAAAAGCCTTTTATAAGTGCTTAAAATAATGTATCATATTGTTTTAAATACAAAGACAAAATCAAAATACTCCTTGCCCTCAAGTTGCTTGTGTACTTCTAGGGGCAAATGGAATATATGCAGATAATTAAATACAAAAAATTGTAATGATGAATACAAATTATTACAAGCAAGAAGACAATACTAAACCCCAAAGGTTATTAGAAGGTTGTTATAGTAATAGATCCAAAGGTATGAGTCCTCCTTCATGGATGCAAGCTACTAGTGTTCCTCATCTTATTCTGAGTGGTTCTTATTTATATATTTCCATAAACATTCCAAAGAGAATTTACTAAAGTCTCCATTTTCTTTCAATATTTCAGGGATATCCAAGAGGCTATCTGCTCTGTATAATTTTCACAATCTCTTGTCCAAGACATAGGTGTCCTTGAGGATGTATTTTTTTTCTTATTTTTTCTATTCTACTTCTAATGCACATCATACCTTTTAATTTACCCCAATAATACTTTGCCCATTGACCTTTGGGTAATTTGCTTAAGCATCTAGAGTTGATAGAAAATATCTAATAACTTTCCAATTATGTCTAGCCTGTTTCCTTCTACTCATTCTTTTTTTTTCTTATGAATGGATGTATGGCACCATTTTTATTTGAGTTTGATACAACTGGGCTAGGCAACTCTTTAAGATCATATCAGCCTAAATTGGTAGAGGGAGTTTAATCATCTGGAAGATCCTCAAACTAATGAAATTTCTTCCTGTGTTACTATGTTGGTGCCAGATTTCTAATGTTGCTGCATTAAATTTTTGAAAGGTCAACAAACACTTTGCTTGGAGATCTCAGTGAGAGAGAATCCACTACACTCCCAGGAAGTCCATTCCTCTGTCAGACATCTCTGATTGTTAGGAAATGTTTCTATATATATTGAATCTAAATTGGCCTCTTGGAGACTTCCATTCTTGTTTCTGTCCTTACTTGCA
>NC_058135.1:108955613-108980783 GCF_016433145.1 Gracilinanus agilis
TTTTTTTTCTCTAGAGAAACAGATCTGTGCTTTTTATGCTCAGAAATTCCCATTCACTAGAAACTCATCTTGTTATAGGAAGATGATAAGAATATAAGGGATATAGTTATAGAGACTCCATGAGAGTTCCTATCCACTAAGATTCTCAAATTATACTTTAGAAAAAAATCCTTTAACATGTTGAAATTAGGTCCCTAAAAATAACAAATGTGTTATTTAAATTTTGTAATACTTTTAAGTAATTTATTCAACATTCAGAGTTATTTTACAAAACTAACCCATTCATGAAATATTTATCTATATAATATATATAAAAACATACACAAATATTATATATCAATATAGTGTGTATATATGTGAACACAAATATATCTATATACACATACATACATTTATATATATATGGAATCATGACAAATATTATGGAGTGAATATGATTTTGTAGGTACGTTAGTGTTATAAAACAATCAATAAGAGTTTGAATTAAAAAATAACAGTTTCATAAGTTACACTTGATTATCACAAGTTCAAATACATACCTAAAAAGCTTTTGACACTTAGTGCTACTTAGAATGCTTTGGGTGCTACATGTCATTTACCACTGTATTCATAAGAATTTATAAAAATCATATTTTGAACCCTTATATTTCTTTAAATCAATATATTGCCGTTCATAAAATTCACAAAACATCTAACAAAGTCAAAGAAAGAGGGAAAAGACTCAGTCTAGGATTGAATTCAATGGGCTTGAAACTATATGACGCTTCCCATGCTGGGGTGAAGGTGGGAGATTATGTTGTGTAGTGTGATTGTCTCATTTCTTAAAGTTTATAAAAAGTCAGAACATCAGATAACCATGATGAAAAAGAAAAAAAAAAGTATTAAGTTAACTTTTTTTTAATGATTGGTTTTGTAAACTTTGGAGTTGACTTGCACAGAGCTTGGACAAGCCATTCCCTCTTATCAAAAGAGTAGGAGGAACCTATTGCTAGTTCTGGTACAGCACAGCCACAAATAGATCACCAACCCATAAACTACATTTTAAAGGCTAAAGGAATTGAGAAAAGTCTTTGAATCACATTACAATAGCATTTATGTTGTAATGGTATCCATCTCTTCATGTACAGCTAACATTTGCATTTTGGGGAAGATTTCCCCCTCTGCATCCAAGAAAGAGTCCTGCTATCATTATCTCACTTGTGCAAAAGTTAATTAGGCTCATTGTGAGATAAGATATTCAGAGGGATGCTATTAGGTTTTTCGTTTTTTTCTTTTTTTCTTTTTAATTTCCCCCCTCATGACATTTTCAGGTAGCAGATCCCTGAAATCAGACCAAATTTATTGTCCTCTCCATATGCTACATAATTTTTTGAGGCATCTACATGCCAGGCATATTTTGGGTATTAAATAATTGGTATCATTTCACAACTTTTCCATCTGTGGTACTCATCACCATATAATTAAATTACAAATATTTTAATTTCTAACATTGCCAATGCAGAACATAATCATTTGGCTCTGCTTACCTGTGTGTATTTCAGTAGTTAGTGGTTTTTCATTAAATATTCATAATTCTGACCTGCACAGCCACTTATTCTTAATGAACAAATCAGACCATATTCCCTATTCTATTTTCAAAATAATTTTTCCCTCCTCCTTCCTCTAAATAACAAAATGTGAGCACTGTGAAAACTGTGCTTTTTGGCAAAATATTGCAATTTACTTAGTTGTAAAATAAGAAAATGTCATGATTAGTTATGTTTTCATCCAGCACTTATTTTCTTCATGTTGATTAGCATTGATATAATTAAATATAATGAAATTATTTTGTAATTAATGGCTTGTTAGGTTATTTATTTACATAGATGATAAAATTTCATAGAGGCAACAAAAAACCTTTCATAACAACAACCAAAACCCACATATAACAATCCCCAACCTGAAATGGAATAGACTAATTAAAACTCATGAAATAGAAATTCACAATTTAAAAGCTTGATGTTTTTCCCATAATTTTCATTAAGTTGTCTAATTACAGTGTATCTAATCTGAAATAGTTTACTTCCCCAATAAATTAGTCTTTTTTTCTCTCCTCTTGATCATGTAATTCTGGGTTTGTAATCTCTAATTTATCTGGCATATTTGTTGTATGAGTGCAACAGAAACAATATTATTTCTGCACTTCCTTTAGCTCCCTCGTCTATGTGATTCTGGGAAGAAGTCAGACAGAACTGGACAATAAATCTGTAAAAGCATGTTACTCAAGCCCATCTCCTCCCTAGAGGCCATTGCCTACATTTTTTTGACATATGTTGGTTGGGGAATAGAATTTTACAGCAAAAGGGTTGAAATCAATAAGTGAAAACAGTAAGTATAGATATTATATAAGAAAAAATCCTTTTTTTCTACATCTCTCCATTATTTTTTCTACTGGACTCTTTCTTAAGATCATAGCTGATTTGAAAACTACACTGAAGTTTAAAAAAAAAAAACAACTATACAATTAAGCACAAAGCCAGATAAAATATGGCCAATTGAAAATTCAGTAAAATCTCATTTATCCTTATTGGTTGGGTGCAATTCTAGCTCACTGATTTTTCTGATTAACATTGGGTTGATTGTAGCATTTTAGAGCTGTAAAGGACTGTAGAAGTGTCATCCCTACTCCCACTTCAATTTTATAATTAAGGAGAATAGGAACTAGAAAGAATAATACTTTTTGATTCAATTCAGCCATAAACATTCATTAAACATCTACTATGTACAAAACAATTTAGTAGGAATTTGGTATATGTGGATAAAATATGACCTAGTTCTTATTTTCTAAGGTCATACAATGTATGTGTGTGGGAGCAAGAATTAGCTTGTATACAGAAAAGTGTAATAAAAGAAAATATTGGAGATAAAGGTGAAATCCAGACCAAGTGCTCTAGAAATGTTTAAGAAACAAAAGTTTTTGGTACAGGAAGCAGAATGTTATATGGATTCGGTGGAACTCTGGTGTGAATGGAAAAAAAAAGATGGCAGAAATGATATGGGAGTGGATTCTAGTCATGGTGTGAGGTGTATGAATGCATGGTGGATGGAGCCAGTGTTCTTTGGCTTGGCATGAGCCAAAGACTTCTTTTTTCTACTTAGAGGGATAAATATTTTTAATTGCAATCCATGACAAAAAAAGAGGATTGTTTTAGATAATGTTCTTCAATGGCAGTCAAACAATTTGGTTTGGGTTTGGCATGTGTCAGACAGACAAGAAGCAACTGGTATAGCTGTTAGTTGAGCAGCAATTGGACTCTACCACTATCTCTGACAGTTCCTCTCATTCCAGTATGTGCCAATCATTGTAGGGATTTTTTGTCTGGGAGAACTGATAATAATTGATAACAGACCATGACTTGGTCTGCTGCTTCATCCATCTCTTATTCTATTCTATAGGGCCAGTCTTAAGAATAAATTTTAACCATTCTCTAGTGTATCTTTGCAAAATCTTTATTTCCATCTTAAAATCAACACTGTGTATTGGTTCCAAGGCAGATTGGCAATTAGAATTAAGTGATTTACTAGGGCCCCACAGATAGAAGTGTCTAAGATCAGATTTGAACCCATGACCTTCTGTCTTTAGACCTCCCTCTTAATCCACTGAGCTACCTAGATACCACATAGTGTATGTTTACATTTCTGTTTTATCCATATATGAATGCTAGCTTATGTAATGCTTTAGAATTAAGTGGTTCCCAAACTTTTTTGGCCTACCACCCCCTTTCCAGAAAAAAATATTACTTATCCCCCTGGAAATTAATTTTTTTTTAATTTTAATAGCAATTAATAGGAAAGATAAATGCACTTGTGGCCATCACCGCCTCCCTGGATTGCTACAGCACCCACCAGGGGGCAGTGGCACCCACTTTGGGAATCACTGCTTTAGATGATAACTGTAATAACTATGCCATGTCTTTAAGCATTGATATTTGTGAGTAGAAAATACCCCCCCCAAAAAAAAAGAGGTAGGGAGAATAGCAAATATATTGAGAGAGACAGAGACATAAAGAGAGGGAGAGGAATCAGACTGAATTGTGGTAGGGTGGTGATTCCCTGATTGGGAGTTCCTAAGAATTTAATTCATTTTAGACTTTATAAAATATAATTTCCAAAGCTGACCAAAACATGAGCTAATAATAAAAAACCACTATGTGGTGGTGGTCATTCCATTGCACATGGGGAAGAATCAAGGCTAGGGATGTGAAAGTTGGTCACCTTCAGTAGGATGAAGCAGGAAATGTCTAGAGAACAACACTGGTCATACCTTTATATCAAAGGTTAGGGGAAGAGCAGATAATGAAAATCTATCCTTCCTCTAGTAATCTAGTGAATGAGACGTTTGCCTCAAGCAATAACTCACAATAGACATACCATTACATAATTTACTGATATTTTTGTCTTCTTTTTAATTTAAAATTTTATGGATGTATTTTGCTTTTACACCATCTTCATTTATAAGTATGACCCTTTTCTCCCCTACATCATCTTTTATAACAACTAACAAAAAAAAGGAAATATAAAAAACAGCTGAACATTACTAACCAATTCTACAACCAAATCCAACTTTATATGCAATATCCTATACCTATAGACCATTTGTAATGGAGAGATGGAGATGTGTTAACATATTTCTTATTAGGTTACTGATTTTCCAAAAGTTAGACTACAAAGCTATTCAAATATATAAAATATAATTAAATCTTAGACTCTTCAGAATACACCTTGTGATTTAGCAGTACCTTATATCCATCATAGAGAACATTAAGTATTGTTAAGTATGACAAGAAAAAAATATTGGTTATTAAAGATTTTTGTTTTGAGGGGATTCAAATAAATAGAGATTTATCATTTTGATTCAGTTAACAGCAATGTTGGAGCAAAAATCCCTTTATTAATTATTAACCAATAGTAGAATTTGGGCTTATTAGGAAGGACCTTTTTCAAAGTTTAAGAAAGTCAGAAATTTCTAAATCTTGGTAGATAAAATTACATGTCATCCAATTAATAAAATGAAAGTTTTATTCCTATTAATATTACTAAAGGAGAGTTCATAAAAAAGCAAAAGGAGAAGAGTCCATGAGTACCTAATGAGATAAATATTCCTGGGGAAAAGTGTTACTAAATGAGAAAAGGGACCTATAACTTCAGGGGTTATTCACCCATCTGGTCTCCTTTCTCTTATGACTTGCCTTTGAGCAGTCCATTTACATAGTTTGTAGTTCTGGAAACATCAGACAAGAGTTAATGAGAAGTCTGTGACTTAAATATAAATATGCAAAATATATATTATTTGTATGGTGTATACACACATATATGTGTAGATATAAAAGACTATGGTTATCTCAGTTCTTTTTTATAAGGACAATTCCATTCATTTCAGAAAAATAGGAGACAAGAAGAAAAAGTCCATCAATTAGTCTGCATTTATTAATCCCCAATTAAATATGAAGTTTTGTGCTATGCACTGAGAGAAGAGAGATAAAACTAAAAGAATCCTTTCCCTAAAGAAATCTGCTGTCTATCAGATGAAAATATATAGTTATTTTTAAAATTTATAAAGGGTGAGGATTAGGAACTATAAGGACTCAGGAAAAGCTTTTTGTTGAAGGTATCACTAGAGTTCAATTTTGAAGGAGACTAAGAGAGATAGAGATGAGAAGAGAATGGATTCCTGGAATAAGAGACAACCAATGGCAAGCCAAAATGTGGAGTACCATATATGAGGAACAATAAAATAACCAGGTTGATTCAACTATAGAATATGTAAGGGAAAGAGTAATGAAGATATTGAAATGCCCAAGAAAAGAGTTTTTAGTTTATTACTTCTAATAGGGAGTCATTGGATTTTAATAAGTAAGGGAACTTTAGGAAAATCATTTTTATAGTTATTAAGAATTGACCTAACATCAATTAGGGATTGCCCTGAATATTATTTAAATGCATTCATCAGGAGATGTTACCATTTTCCCTTTAATATAGTGTTGTACTGACATGACTGTTATCTCCCCACTACTTTAGTAGGTAACTTTGATGAGTTATTATCATTAAAATAACAACTGGGTTATTGTTATCCTTTTCTGATATGCCTCTGTGCTTAGCAAAATAGATCTTCAGATGACACACAGTTTATCACTGGACCCAAACTTTAAGCTTTTACAGTTTGTTAAGACATGTTAGACTTCATGTTCTACTGATATAGTACAGGTTCACCTTCATACAATGAAACATCCGATCCATGAAGTAAAAATTCTACCTCATTACCACAGATTTAATTTTTAAGACTTATCTTTTCTCCCTTCTCATTAAGCTTAAAATTTCCATGATCGATCTCTCATTATCAGGTAGAATTCTGCCTTTAATTTAAATTCATTGTACTATAAATCCATTAACATGGGAAATAATCTTAATATTCTGATAATTTAATCATTGTCTCTATTTGGTTTATAGTTCTATTTTAATGCTAATTATGAGCACTAATTTAATAAGAAAATCAAATTTGATATCTTGATTGCATCCTATATTTCCTGGTATCTACTGAAAATAATGCTATTTGACATCAAGAAAGTAAATGAGCACAAGGGAATAAAGATCATCTTTATCTTTTTTTTTAAAAAATGTCTAATTTAATCTTGAGTCAAATGACAAAATTGTGATCATGAAGGCCAAAGCAAAGTAGCATTTCATCACTATTCTGTAGACTGAATGTTCTTATATTGCCTCTGTATGACTTGATTATTTGGAGGTAGGCCAAGAATCAGGAGATGCATATGATAAGAAAAAATACAAATGTTCCTTGGGCAAATGTAAAATGACCTTCTATTTTGCCCTCTAGTGATTCAGAAATGTACAGTGATAACATCTTTCCATAACCTAATCTCCTTGGATGAGATCCCAGGATCCCAATGAAAATTTCACAATAATAGCTTATGTTCCAAAGCAAAATTCTATTAGAACATTTTTCATTTTCATTTTTAAAGTTGTATTTTTTATCTTTTGATTTTATACCTCATTTTCTAATATATTTCCACTTTTTATTCATTCACAAATTAAAATACATTTATTAAACACTGTTCATTAGAAAGAGTGATCTTGGGCAAGTCACTTAACCTATTACTCTCCTAGACCACTCTTTAACATCATAAATTACAAGCAATCAGAAAATCTTTATAAATTTAGTGTTTAAAAAAAAAAGTATTCAGCACTGTTGCAGGTGCCTTGAAAGAATCCACAAAGACAAAAACCAGATTGGTCCTTCCTGCACACAGTTAAATAGCAAACACACATAAGGAAACTGTTGCATTTTCAAATCACCTGACCAAACTCAATTATCTTACACTTCCTATTTACTTAATAAGTGTTTGTTGAATGAATCAGTGGATATTCTGACTTGGCAAACTTAAATGCTCAACATATTTCTAAGCACTAGGTTTAGGCATCGGTAAATGTATAATAAGTAATGTTTTTTTTTAAAACTAAATTGAATTCAACCAATATTTTTGGTCATGATATCATCTATCTGTGCAAAAACCAGCATTTTGTTCAACAATGTCTCTATATAAGAAAAATAAATTGATTTTCCCCCTTTTCTCTATTAATCTGCTTTAGTCTAGTACATAATATTATAGTTTGTTTTCTCCTGGAATTAAGTTACCTAGTTAATCTTCCACAAAGTCTTTTGATTTAATTAAAACATTGCTAAGGGTCAAGGAAGCTAAGGCCCTACAAGATCTATTTTTTGAAATCGTGGGTGTGTAGCCTTGGAAATATAAGATATAGTGATGAGAAAAGATTTTCAGGCTTTAATTATTGCACTTGAAAGTTGTAGCATTTTGCTAGTGACTGAGGAAAAATCAATGAATAATAGAATGACCAAATATACAAAATTTAACAGGGGAGAATGTGAATACATCTTTTTTTTCTAAGCACGATATTTGAAAAACCTGATAAAATTGATTTATAATTGTTATGAAGTTTAATCTCACATATTATTTTATATTAGATTTATCAATGAATATCATAGATATTAAAAAAGAAAACTTTTAACTAAAAAAGCAGTGGAAATTTTGGGATAAGTAACTATTCCATAATAAGTGACATATATGATGAGTGAATATTTGGCTTGCAGACTTTTCCTACTTTGTTTCCTACTTGTCAGTGCCAATTTGTTTAGTCAGCAAAGTCACCTAGAGTTAGAAAAGTTCCAAAGGCTAGCTCTCTCCCATCTTATTGCATTCATTGTCCATCCATGAATTTCTTTAACAAGCATTGGTTAATTGCTTACTAATCTATGCCACAGACAATTGTGCTTTCTTCTAGGCATTAAAAAGACAGAAACAACATTTCCTGCCTTAAAGGAATTTTCATTTCACCATGAGGAAAGAGAACAGACAAATAAGTAAATGCAAAATATTATCAAGTGAATACAAATATATTTGAGATTGGGAGGAACTTAAAAACTGGAGAGATATGCAAAGGACATAAGAAGGAGGTAGAATTTGAGCTGAGCTTTGAAGGGAAGTAGAGATGGTAAGACCTAAGGGGAGGAGGGAATCCATGCCAATCCTGACAAAACCTGTCTAAAGTTATTGAAAAAATGGAATGTTATAAATGAGGAGAAAGCTACTAGGCAAGTCTCACTGGAACACAGAATGTGTGTGAAGGGACTCATATGTAATTAATCTAGAAAAGTTGGCTAGAGATATATTGTGAAAGGCATTAAATGACACTCCAATCTCCTCCTCCTCCACCAATAAAAACAGAAGTTTGTATTTTATCTTACAGGCTTGAGGCACCTCTGACGCTTTAGGAATTGTTTGGGTGAGAATCCTTGTGGGGTGCTTTTGTTTGTTTGGTTGGTTTTAAAAGATAAATATTCCATCTAGAATTAGAGATTTCTATCCAATTTCAATCATGGATGAGTTCTTTCTTAATAGCTCTGAATCTATTCTGTATTGATTTATTTAAGTATGATACTTTTCCTCAGTAGAATGCAAACTCCCTTGTAGCAGAGAATGTTTCATTTTTGTTCCTTATCCTCTCTATCAAGCTTTTTTAGCATCTAATAGTCTTAATAGAGAGGTCATAGAATTCACCCTCATGAAATGAACTTGAAAATGAAAGAAATTGAGGCTCAAAGGGGTTAATTCATCAAAATATTAGTAGACATCATTGTAAAGTTATTTTAAGATGGGCATGATTTGTATTCATTTTAGAAAGTATTGACACATATTAAAGCATTTAACAGTCTCACACATGAACAATTATATTAATATCATAAAAGATGGTTGAGAAATGTAAGATTTGGGAGAGAATATGATAATTCTGTCAGGAAGAAAGACCCCTACCCCCTCATACTTGGTTGGAATTAGGTGATAGTCATAAGTTTAAACTTAATCAATATTGTAATTCTAAAGTCTAGTGATAAGTTTAACCCTAATCAGTATTGTAATTCTAAAGTGATTAGCATAATTCCATTATAATCTTAATTACAATTAGTAGAATTCATGAGTTTATAAGGATCTCTAACTAAAGCATAAAACTGCTTCTAAGGGAGTTTCCAACCCCTCCCTAAGTCATATTTCCCTTCTATCATAAGATGCTGACCATATGAGTTTAGGTCCTATAATGCTGCATCATGTCCTGATATGATGCAAGAATGCTCACCCTTTCCTATTTTAAAATAACCATTCCCTCACCAGATCAGATGAGCCCTGATGTTCATCAGTATTTCTTAATAAGGGTATTGTCTTGTGATGTGACCTTAAGACTAATATGGGTTTTCCTTTAATAAACTAGCCAATCAGCTTTGTAGTTGGGTAACAGTTTCCAAAAGAGTCAACCTGATGCTGCGTCTAATGATAAAATCATCATCCTTGTTTGGAAATATTCACTTTGTTATTGTCTTAGTATAAAACCCAGGTCTCTGCTGCTGAGCCTTTGTTTTCTGCAGGTTTCTAACTCTGGAATTGGCACACAGTGTCTGGGTTTATATGGAGGACTTGGCCCTCTTCCAATAAACTCTAAAATTCTACCTTGACTTGGAAAAATTTGGCTTTTGACTTTATTTATCTAAATTGTTTAAATTGAGGCAGTGGGTAAATTTCCATGACAGTTCTAAAAGATTTTACAATTATGATCAAGTCTGTGTTTTGTGTGAGTATTTTTTCCCTTAAAAAAAAAGCAGCTGACAATATTGAAGGCTTGAATAGAGAAGTTTATTTTTTTTTCTTTTAAAAGAAGACAAAATTAATCTCATGTTGTCTTTAACCAAGGAATTGATGAGTGGATGAGTAAACATGGGGTTAATTCACTATCTCCCATTGGTGTTCTTTTTGCTATTATTAATCCTATAGTATTTTTGTCTAATTCTGTTTGATCCTCAAGAATGGCATTTTCCTTTATTTGATTAGAAGTTCTCTCAAGGTGGTAGATTTAAGAATGGACATAAGAGGACCAACAACACTACTTTATCTTAATACATTTTTTTTGCTGTTACAGATTGCAACCCCTCTTTTGAGGTTGAGAATTCCAGGGCCATTACATAAACAAGATGAATATGCAGGGACAATGGCATGTTCCATAGCCCAATTATCCAGCAACTGTCAATTTAATCCTTTGCAATTTAAATGAATTTTTGAATGATTTTCCCCATAAATTACAACCCTAGCTCACCAATTCTTCCTCCAATCCAGATCTGTAGCAATTACACAAGGAATTAATCCTTACAGATATGATCCATTTATTGCCTCTGTAGAAAGTATAGCCCCCTGCCTCCTTAATTCACAGCTACTGAGGATTTGGGGGAAAAAAAACACATTCTTACACCAATATCCTTGACACTATCAAACACATTAACTTCAGAAACAGTTATGTCATCCATGGACAGAAAAATAAACATCAAAGAAGTTACGCTACTGACTTCTTTGCTTCTACATTCTAAAAAACATGAGGCCTTTCTATATGATTTAAAGCTTAAAAAAACCTTCTATATGAATTGTCTTCCCTAATTATAATATGACTCCCTTGATAACAAAGACTATCTTATTTTTCCTGAGTATTACCAGTTGATTGCACATAATAAGTAAATGCTTTTTCATTCATTCATTCAACCATTATCTAATTAATTTCTGTCAGTTGAGTCCCAGAAAAAGAAGTTTAAAATGTTTACAATCTATTGGTTCTTCAGATATAGAAAACAGCAGTCATTTTTCTCCCCTAAGTCAGAGGGTCCTAGATTTAGGGCCAGTAAAGATTTTAAAATGTCATCAAAATCCAACTTACCTGTTTTAAGGGTGAGTTATCTAAGGTGAAGAAAGGGTAAAATAATACTGAGGATCACACAGCTAATAAGGATCTGTGGTTTGGTTTGTCCATGGTGGTTCTGTGGAACTATATATACTGCCTATATTCTAAAAACCATGCTAAATAAATATCTCCTCCTGTACATGCCACACATGGGTACTGCTTTTGTGGCATGGATTTGTATCCCTTCATCATCCTGGTCAACTTCCTCTGAATGAGTTTCTTAAAATCCTGCTTAAAATGGGTTACTTTGTCCTAAACATACTTCTACCCTGTATTGAATATACTAGTAAAAACAATTCATGAATTGGAGATCTTAAGTATATATTATCTTGTGACTGTTCTTCTGATAAGAATCCTTCCTTAATTTGGCTAGGTTGATACCCAGGTGGGAAACCCAGTTTGTTAACATTCCAATACTGGAATTATATTCCCTGAGAATAACCTTCCAAATCAGGGTCGCCTTGGTGCTGTGATGAGGCATAGGAGCAGGGCTTTATCACAGGAGCTGCTTCACTTCTGCTTTGGTTATGATGAGCTTTCATTAACAAGAAAATGTCAAGATTGAGTTAGATTTCGTGTTAGAAATGAAGTGTCTTTTATATTGCATTCTGAGGCTAACTGATAAAGGAAAAATCACTTTGAAGACATTAATGCACCTGGGAGTAGTGACCCAATGAAGTCATTATTGAATAAAAAGCACTTAACATCTAGGATGAGCTTTTTCTTAGTGCTGTCCAAACTAATCAATTTGGTAGATAAGAATAGAAAATAAGTGTGGAATGTAAGTCTTTCCTGTCATTGGTTGGAAATAATGTCAGCAAACGTGATAGCTAAAAATTTTTTTATTTTTATTTTTAATATTTTCCCATAGTTACATATTTCATGTTCTTTCCCTCTTCCCCAAACCTCCCTAAGAGCCCTTAGCTGGCACACAATTCCACTGGGTTTTACATGTAACATTGATCAAGACCTAATTCCTTATTATTGATATTTGGACTAGAGTTATCATTTAGTGTCTACATCCCCAAAAATATCCCCGTCAGCCCATGTGTTCAAGCAATTGTTTTCCTTCTGTGTTTCTCCTCCCACAGTTCTTCCTCAGAATGTGGCTAGTTTTCTAGATTCCTGCATTGCTACTAGTACAGAAGTTCATTGTATTCAATTGTAACATAGTGTATCAGCCTCTGTGTACAATGTTCTCCTGGTTCTGTTCCTTTCACTCTGCATCAATTCCTGGAGGTCTTTCCAGTTCACATGGAATTCTTCCAGTTCTTTATTCCTTTGAGCACAACAGTATTCTACCACCAACAGATACCACAATTTGTTCAGCCATTCCCCAATCAAAGGACATTCTCACATTTTCCAATTTTTTTGCCACCACAAAGAGCTCGGCTATAAATATTTTTGTACAAGTCTTTTTCTTTATTATCTCTTTGGAGTATAATCCAAGCAGTGTTATGGCTGGATCAAAAGGCAGATAGTCTTTTAAAGCCTTTTGAGCATAGTTCCAAATTGCCCTCCAGAATGGCTGGATTAGTTCACAACTCCACCAGCAATGCATTAATGTCCCAATTTTGTTACATCTCCTCCAGCATTCACCACTTTCCTTTGCTGTGATGTTAGCTAATCTGCTAGGTGTGAGGTGGTACCTCATTAGAATGCTTTTTCATGTGTTTGTTGATGGTTTTGATTTCTTTATCTGAAAATTGCCTATTCATATCCCTTGCCCATTTATCAACTGGGGGAATGGCTTGATTTTTTTGTACAATTGATTTGGCTCCTTGTATATTTGAGTAATTAGACCTTTGTCTAAGTCTTTTGTTATAAAGATTTTTTCCAAATTTGTTGTTTCCCTTCTAATTTTAGTAGCATTGGTTTTGTGTGTACAAAACCTTTTTAGTTTAATGTAGTCAAAATTATTTATTTTACATTTTGTGATTTTTTTTCTAATTCTTACTTGGTTTTAAAATCTTTCCTTTCTCATAGATATGACAAGTATAGTATTCTGTGCTCACCTAATTTACTCATAGTTTCCTTCTTTATATTCAAGTCATTCATCCATTCTGAATTTATCTTGGTGTAGGGTGTGAGATGTCGATCTAAACCTAATCTCTCCCATATTGTTTTCCAATTTTCCCAGCAGATTTTGTCAAATAGTGGGTTTTGGCCCAAAAGTTGTGTTCTTTGGGTTTATCATACACTGTCTTGCTGATGTCACTTACCCCAAGTCTATTCCACTGATCCTCCCTTCTGTCTCTTAGCCAGTACCATATTGTTTTGATGACCGCTGTTTTATAGTACAGTAGAACAAGCAGAGTTTCGTCAGCACAGATCGTGCACTGACCACATCGTCACCCTAAGAATCATCATCGAACAGTCCATCGAATGGCAGTCTCCCCTCTATATGACTTTCGTGGATTTCGAGAAGGCATTTGACAGCGTGGAAAGGAGCATCATCTGGAGATTGATGCAGCATTACGGGATTCCCCCGAAGCTCATCAACATCATCCAGCGGTTATATGAAGACTCTACCTGCCAGGTCATCCATAATGGGAAACTGACGGCTCCCTTCACAGTGAAGACCGGAGTGAAGCAAGGCTGCATGCTTTCGCCCCTTATCTTCTTGATGGTCATAGATTGGATCATAAGAAGAACTACCAAGGACAACAATGGGGACATTCAATGGACTCATACCAAACAGCTTGAGGACCTTGACTTCGCAGATGACATCTGTCTCCTTTCTCACAAGCAGCAGGATGCGCAAGTCAAACTTGCACGACTCTCTGAAGAGGCAGAGAAGACAGGTCTGAAGATCAACAAGAAGAAGACTGAGGTGATCACAGTCAACAGCAGACAGGACCTGCCAATCCAACTACAGGGAGAAAACATCAAGGAGACGGACCACTTCACCTATTTGGGTAGCATAGTCAGCAAGGACTGCGGAGCAGATGAGGACATCAGAAACCGAATCAACAAAGCCAGACATGCATTTAACACCTTATGGTCCATCTGGATCTTCAAAGCACTGTCCCTCGTCACTAAGCTCCAAATCTTCAACACCAACATAAAGGCCGTCCTCCTATATGGATCAGAAAGCTGGAGAGTGACGAGCGCTAACACCAACAAACTCCAGGTCTTTGTTAATAGATGTCTACGCCACATCTTGAACATCAGATGGCCTGAAAAGATCTCCAATGCTAGTCTCTGGGAAAGAACAATCCAGTATCCCATCAGTCAGGACATAAAGAAACGTAAGTGGAGATGGATAGGACATACTGAGATGGTTGCGGCCCTATGCTCCTAAGGAGTCAACAGGAATAATAATAAAATAATAAATAATAAGATCTGGTACTGCGAGGCCACCTTCCTTCACATTTTTTTCATTATTTCTCTTGATATTCTTGGTCTTTTGTTCTTCCAAATGAACTTTGTTATATTTTTTTCTAATTCAGTAAAAAAGTTTTTTGGTAGTTTGATAGGTTTAACACTAAATAGGTAAATTAATTTGGGTAGAATGGTCATTTTTATTATGTTAGCTTGTCCTAACCATGAGCAATCAATGTTTTTCCAATTGTTTAGATCTAGTTTTAATTGTGTGGAAAGTGTTTTGTTGTGTTCATATAATTCCTGTGTTTGTCTTGACAGATAGATTCTTAAGTATTTTATATTTTCTAGGGTAATTTTAAATGGAATTTCTTTTTCTAACTCTTCCTGCTGTCGTGTTAGAAATATATAGAAATACTGATGATTTATGTGTGTTTATTTTGAATCCTGCAATTTTGCTAAAGTTATTTCCACTAATTTTTTAGTTGATTCTCTAGGATTTTTTAAGTAGGCCATCATATCATCTGCAAAGAATGATAGCTTGGTCTCCTCATTGCCTATTTTAATACCTTCAATTTCTTTTACTTCTCTAATTGCTACTGCTAGTGTTTCTAGTACAGTGTTAAATAATAGAGATGATAATGGGCATCCTTGTTTCAAGCCTGATCTTATTGGGAAAGCTTCTAATTTATCCCCATTGCATATGATGCTTGTTAATGGTTTAAGATACATACTGTTTATTATTTTTAGGAAAGTTCCTTCTATTTCTAAATTTTCTAGTGTTTTCAGTAGGAATGGGTGTTGTATTTTGTCAAAGGCTTTTTCAGCATCTATTGAGATAATCATGTGGTTTTTGTTGGTTTGCTTGTTGATATGGTCAATTCCTTTGTTAAATTCACCCCTTAAGGCCTCCACTGATGTGTCAGCATAGCCTGGAGGCGATTTTGAGTTTTCAAAGGCTAAGCCAGCATAGAGAAAGCTCATTAAAATCTCACAAACTAGGAGATGCTTCACATATAGCTCTAATCCTCAATTGTATGACTGTTATCTAAGGAAGGTGCCTGGTTAAGTCTGGGAAAGCCCATAGCCAAGTTGATCATCTATTTTTGGTTGAAATAATTTGACTGCAATCTTCTACATCAAAGGGAAATTAGTAGATATAGTCCCATATCATTGAAAAGACACATCCTTTAACTATCAGAACAAATATTAAATTCTAGTTATTAATTAGGAAGCCAAAAAAAATCACATGAAATAAACTCATATGTTCTTGACTCTATACTGTCCAACAGTCAAACTCTGATGGTTGTCTATAAGTAAAAAAATGTGCATATTCCCTGATTTAATTAGTCTACTAATAAAACTATACACAAAGAATTGCAAACTAATGGGATGTCCCTCAGTGGGAGAATAGCTGAACAAATTGTGATATATGACAGTGATGGAATACTCATGTGCCATAAGGAATGATGAACAGGATGATTACAGAAAGAATTGGAAAGACCTCCATGAACTGATACAGAGTGAAATAAGGAGAACCATACAGTAACTGCAATATTATGGAAAGATCAAATTTGATAGACTTTGCTACTAATAGCAATAGAATGATCCAGGAAAATTCTGAGGACTTATGGAAAAGAATACTAACCACCTCTAGAGAAAGAACTGTTGGAGTAAGAATGCAAATGGAAGCATATTATTTATCACTTGTTTATTTGTGTGTATGCTTTAGGGTTTTGGTTTTATAAGATTATTCACTTACAAAAATGAATAACATGGAAACATGTTTTGTGTGATAACACATACATACACACACACACACACACACACACACACACACACACACACACACACATATATATATAATCCAGATGGAATTTCTTGCCAGGTCCAGGTCCAGGAGTGGGGTAGGAAAGGCAGGAGAAAATTCAGATCATATAACTGTGGAAATTTGTTATTAAAATAAAAATAAAG
Source organism: Gracilinanus agilis (assembly GCF_016433145.1). Lineage (NCBI taxonomy): Eukaryota > Metazoa > Chordata > Mammalia > Didelphimorphia > Didelphidae > Gracilinanus > Gracilinanus agilis. The sequence goes on from NC_058135.1 coordinate 108,972,255, forward strand.
AAAAAAAGAAAAGAAAGTCATTTCTAGGTCTAAATCTATGGTTTTCTAGTCTGATGATATCAAGGAAAAGCAGTACAGATATACCTCACAGAAAATATCACAATAAAATATGTCTCATGATTTGTTTGTTTCCCCAATGAATATAAAAGTTATATTTACCCTATTTTGTATTCTATTGAGGGTATCATAATATTATGTCTAAAAAGTGTACATACTTTGATTAAAAATACTTTATTGATTAAAAAAATGCTATGAGTCCTTGACATTTTATAGTCTTTTTGCTTGTAGAAGGCTTCTCTTCAACACTGATGATTGCCTGGTCACTGTGGTGGTGCTGAAGTTTGGGTTGGCTGTGGCAATTTCTTAAAATAAGATAACAAACATCAAATGCCTCTTCCTTTCATTTGAACATTTAAAGGCCAATGTAGGGTTATTAATTGGATAAATTTCAATTTTGTTTTGACTTAGGGAATAAAGAGGCTTGAAGAAAAAGGAGAAAGAGAAACAGGTGCTGGAGCAGTTAGAACACATATGACATTTATAATTAAATTTTTGCCCTCGTCTGGCCTCAATTTGTGGTGCCCCAGAACAATTACTATGATAACATCATAGATCACTGATCCTGGATCATTATAAGAGAAGTAATAATAATGAAAAAAGTTTGAAATATTGTGCTATTTACCAAAATATGTAGAGACATAACATGAGAACATGCTGTTAGAAAAATGGTGTCAACTGATTTGCTTAACATAGAATTGCCACAAACATTCAACTTTTAAAAATCACAAAAGCTACAAAGCACAATAAAGTAAGCCTGTCTAGAATCCTATCCTAAAATAGTTAGGGGACTATTCATATGTGGGCAGGAAAAAACCAGTTTGGTTATATAACTTCTAAAAAGAGAAGCCTCTGGAATCCTAGTTTACTGTTACTTGCACTAAATTGTGTCTCCATTGTTAATATTAATGATGTCTTCTGAATTAAAAATAAAAGCAGGATTATATTTGAGAAATAAAAAATTGTCTTTCTTTTTTTGAGGAAAAATGTGGAAAGACAGAATGCCCCATGAAAAAGAAATTAAATATCACAAAAGAACTGTAATATCATTAATCTAGCTAATGTAGGTATTTCTCATAATGATCCCACCTTATCCATCCCTGTCCACCCTGTGAAATTTTCAACCATATTTTTCCAAAACTCACAGGGGTGGAGGGAGGGGTAATTTATTTCAAAAATGCTGAAACACTTCATATTTTCTTGCCATCAAAGAAATACTAATGGAGAGCACAGTTATCGTTCATTTTCCATATGTGACTGACTCACCTTCTTTTCAATCATACCTTCTTTGATGGCATCATTACACACACCATTTCTCTTGTTGAATTCCCATTTTTAACACTGTAATCTACTGATAACTGCCATGTGCCAACAATCAAGGGGGTGAGCTTGAATATTACCTAAACTGGGTTTTAATACTAAGAAATATAAATGCCCTTGAGCGAGTGACAACATTTCAAGTCTGAATCTCTTCATTATCAACAAATATTTAGTTGAACACTTTCAGTAGAAGTATTAAGCTCATGGCCCACAGGTGTCATGCATAGGAAAACTTCTAACCATATGAAATTGTAATTAGAAATGTTTAACAAAATAAGAGAAAATAGAACCACACATAGATAATGGTAATTCATGGTTTTCTAAGTTAATATACAGCCAACAGTGGCCCATTTCTTTTTGGATTCCATACCATTGCCTTAAGAATCAGTCATTTTATGGATGTAAATTTTTTCATCTTTGGAGACCATAAACCTTCCTTGCTTTAATATGTGATTTTCCCAATATGAATATAAAAATATTAATAATTAGTAAGTGGTGAGGTTGAAGATATTAGTTACCTGGAAGCCAAATAACTGGTAATGAGCCACAGATAATTATTATTACTTCTTGGACAAAAGACTTATAACCCACTGCCCATTAGTATTTGAATTCCTTAGTAATTGAGTGCCACCTTCATAGTGTCAAGAGGTATTGAAACAGGATTTCAATGCTCTTATCTATGAGTTCTTATATTTGCAAGATGGAAAATGGGGAAATACTACTCCACAGATTTACTTTTTAAAAGTCTGTTGAATTTTTGGGAAATATAATCTGCATGCAAATTCAATTAAATTGAACAAACATTGAATAAAATTAAAAATGTTCACTTAACCCAAGAACTGAAATAAATTCTGTGGGTAGAAAGACTAAAAAAGGGGCAGTACCAACCTTTAAGTCTTACATTCTTTTGAGATGAAAGATGAAGAATACAACGATATGCAAGTAAGTAAATACAAATTATATGCAATGTTGTACAAATAATCTCAGTCATAAAGTATGTAGCAACAGACTAGTATCACATAAAATGAAATATTTAAAGTGAAATTAGAAAGCATTTGAAATTTAAGAAGATATCCATTACACTGGTTCATTACAGAGATTTGGAGTGATTAATGATATCTAATATGTATAATTTATGAAATACCATCTTGGCAGTAAATAGGTCACCATTCATTTGATGTTGCTTTTAATCTATATTTTATGAAAGCTAGTTATAACACTCATTCAGCCTACCTGCTAAACACGGAGGTTCTTCTGCAAATAGGGCACATTTAAATGTGCTCACCAAGGCCATTTGTTTTCATATTTGTAATAGTATATACCATAGCCAGTATTGCTAAGATTTATTTTAATTTTTTTGAGGATAATGCTCTCACATTTTCTTATAAGACTTCATTATTATTAATGGCTCCAGCACCATTGAGATTAATTTTTCTTTATTGCTTTTTACATTTTGCTTCTGTTTATGAGAAAAAAAACAACCTGCTTTTGTAATTCAGCCTTAAGAATATAAGAAAAGTAAAATTCAACCTTTCCCCCTCTCATTTTACTTTTCAGAAATGCCTCCAAATGTATATTTTAAAAATAAATAATCCATTGCTTTTACTTTTCTTTTCCTTGACATGTATTTCTGGAAACAGACTTTGGAAGTGAGAAGTTTATGTAGAAAAAAAGAGAGAGAGAGAGATTCTTTTCTTTAAGACTCTATTGTATAATACCTAATGGAAAGATAAAAGCATTTTTTTCCATTATACTGAAATTCTGCAGTTCTGGCTGGGATTTGCTCATAAGAGTTTCTAGTACATGTATTTACATTCATTTCCTACACTACATTATTTTTTTTTAAAGTGTGAGCCATTGTGTTTGTGTGAGAATAACTTGAATGATGGAAGCAGGAGGTGAGCTCTGAGGGTAACTATTGTTTCCTTTTCCATTTTGCATCTCTTTTACTGTGGGCACCAGGACTTATGCCTTGTGAACAATACAACAAATAAGACAAAACTTATTTTTTTTAGAAATGGTCAGCATAATAAAGGAAAAGAAATATATATATATATATATGTGTGTGTGTGTGTGTATTCATATATATTTATGGATATCTATGAAAATGCTTAATGCAAAAATAAATAAATAGAAGTTGAGCATATACTCTTCTCTCTATTTTATAAAGATTCTTTGCCCCTGAATGAATTTGGGTGTGATCGGGGAAGAGAAGTTATTTTTTAAATGTCATTATCTTGAAAAGGTTTCCTGACAAATGGGACCTCCAAATGTACTTGAAAGAAAATACGAAGTGTTCATTTTGACTTAGAGTTATCCCTTCACAACCTGCTTTAGATGTGTCTTTTGTTGGTTTCAATGAAAAAATATTATTTAAAATATGGTAGGAGTCTAGCTGAACACATTTTTTACTGAAATAATGGTATTTCTTCATAATTTAAATATGCAATTCTTTATTACACAATATAAACACTGGATATCATTATTCTCTTTTTAATTATTCTATTTTATTTTAATTTCTGAATTCTTTCCCTCCTCCTTTTGCATACATTTAAAAGGCAAGAAAATAAACTCATTATATGTGTGTAAATCATAACCCCCAAAATTCCTGTTTTGTCTATGTCTAAAAAAATAAAGAAAATGATAAAAAAATTCAATTTGTATTCTCAGTCTATATTTTCTCCACCTACAATGAATAACATGTTTCATTATGAGTCCTTTGGATTTTTGGTTGGTCATTGTGTTAATCAGAGTTACTAAGTCTTTCAAAATTATTTTATTGATACAGTATGCAAAGGTTGTGATAAACTAGAGAGAGAAACAGAGAGATATTGAATGAGTTTATTTAGTATAATTCTAAATTAACCCCTTCTCATATGATTCTGAGTCATTTGAAAAACAAGAATTAATGACAAGGGAAACATTAAGACCTTTTCTTAATTAAAAACATCCTTATTTGGAGGAAAAAGAAAAAATAACACAATCTATTAAATTTCTTTTTCTCTGTTTGTTAGAATGTTAATAACTTGACAAAACTTAAACTTAATCATATTCTTCCTAGAGTTTCTATTTCTCTAGTCTTGGCATATTCAGAGCACAGAGACCAAATCAGTAAACCTGGTTCAAAACTGATATTTCATAGTGAAAAAGGGGGAAAAACACTCTCTTTTTTCTTAGTTAATTTTTTAAATTCTAGATTATATGTTGATACAATTTTCAATATTTTTTTCTGATATTTTGGGATTCATGTTCTGTTCCCTCCCTTTTAGTCTTCTCTCCTTCCCAAGAAGGCAGTTAATATGATATAGTTTATACATATTATTATACAGTACATATTTTCATGTTTGTCATTCTGTGAAAGAAGACCCATATCACTTATCTAGAGAAAAAAAAGGGTGCAGCAAATCAAGTGAAAAGTACCATGCATCAATGTGCATTTAAGCTTGAATCGGTTTATTCTAAAGTAGTAAATATCCTTTTTCTTCATTAATCTCTTGGAATTGTCCTGAATCTTTGCATTGTTGATAATAATTAAGTCATTCACAATTGGTTATTGTACACTATTGTTGTTACTGTGTACAATGTTTTGATTCTGCTCACTTCCCTTTGCATCCCTTGATTTATGTCTTTTCTAATTTTGTTTTTGTTTTGTTTTGTTTTGTTTTGTGTTTATCTTGTTAGTTATTTCTTATGGTGCAATAGTATTCCATTATGAGCATATACTGCAATTTGTTCAGCCATTCTCCAATTGATGAACATCCCTTTAGTTTCCAGTTCTTTGCCACCACAAAAAAGAGCTGTTATAAATACTTTTGTACAATTACATCCTTTTTCCGATCTCTGATTTCTTTAAGATATAGACTTATGCACATTTTTTTCGCCTTTTGGACATGATTCCAGATTTCTCTCTAGAATGGTTGTATCAGTTCATAGCTCTACCATCAGTTGTATTAGTGTTCTAATTTTCCCACATCTCCTTCAACATTTATCATTTTCCCTTTCTGTATTATTGGGCAATATGAAAGTAGTAAGGTGGTACCTCAGAGATGTTTTAATTCAGATTTCTCTAATAATGATTTGGAGCATTTTTAAATGACTAAATATAATTTTAATTTCTTCATCTGAGAATTGCCAGTTCATATCCTTAAATCATTTGTCAATTGCAGAATGCTTTGTATTCCTATAAATTTAACTCACTTCCCCTATTTGAGAAATGAAAGCTTTTTTCCCAGTTTGTTGTTTTTCTTCTAATGTTGGTAGCATTGGTTTTGTGTGTGCAAAATCTTTTTAATTTAATAAAGTCAAAGTTATCTATTTTACATCTCATAATGTTCTATATGTCTTATTTGGATGTAAATTTTCCCCTTATTTTAGATCTGACAGGATAACTATTCCATGCTCCTCTAATTTGTTTATAGTTTCACCTTTTATTTCTAAATCACATATCCATTTTGACTTTGCCTTGACACATGAAATGAGGTACTGAGTATTTTCCACCTCTTCCTAGTAGTTTTTGCTGAATTGTTAGTTTTTCCAAAAAAGGAATGTTTGGGTTTGTCGAACACTAGGTGGTTCTATAGACATCTCTTGTTATCTTTAAGTGAAAAAACTTTATCTTTTTTTTGTGGGAGTTGATTAGAAATCAGATTATTTCTGTCTGTACCTGATACGATCCAGCTGTAAATAGCAATGATTCACCCATGTGATTGTGGAATTAAATTTCCACAGAAAGATACTTCAATCACTATCTTCTACTTCCTAATGTATGTCTGTATGTTTTTCTTTTGTGCTTGGAAAAACAATGTCTATTCAGTTGAAGGAACACCATACGTAAAACTAGAAAAGACCCTCATTGGTATTTGAGTTATCTATTTTCTTTAGTTTCTTCATCTATTAAAGAGGCTAAAGAGTTGAACTTAAACTTTAAGGATAACAAAGTCATTTTTAACAGTTGTTTGGTAGGTTTTGAAATGACTGTGTCTATTTTATATAACCTCTAATGTCAATAATGTATCTTTAATCTTTTTTTTTTCTGTTTCCACAAAGGTCTTTTTATTTTTTTAAATATTTTTAACATTTATTAATATTTATTTTTTAGAAAAGTTAACATGGTTACATGATTTATGCTCTTACATTCCCCTTCACCCCTCTACAGACCCCCCTCCCATGGCTAATAGGCATTTCTACTGGTTTTAACATGTGTCATTGATCAAGACCTATTTCCAAATTGTTGATAGATGCAATGGTGTGGTAGTTTTGAGACTACATCCCCAATCACGTCCTCCTCAACCCATGTGTTCAAGTTGCTTTTCTTCTGTGTTTCCACTCCTACAGTTCTTCCTCTGAATATGGGTAACGTTCTTTACCAGAAGTCCCTCAGAATTGTCCTGGGTCATTGCATTACTACTAGTACAGAAGTCCATTACTTCCAATTTTACCACGATGTATCAGTCTCTGTGTACAATGTTCTTCTGGCTCTGCTCCTTTCGCTCTGCATCAATTCCTGGAGGTCTTTCCAGTTCACATGGAATTCCTCCAGTTTATTATTCCTTTAAGCACAATAGTATTCCATCATCAGCAGATACCACAATTTGTTCAGCCATTCCTCAATTGAAGGGTATACCCTCCTTTTCCAGTATTTTGCCACCACAAAAAGTACGGCTACGAATATTTTCATACAAGTCTGTTTATCTATGATCTCTTTGGGGTACAAACCCAACAATGGTATGGCTGGATCAAAGGGCAGGCAGTCTTTTATAACCCTTTGAGGATAGTTTCAAATTGTCATCCAAATTGGTTGGATCAGGTCACAAATTCACCAGCAAAGCATTAATGTTCCAATTTGGCGACATCCCCTCCAACATTCATTATTCTCCCCTTCTATAATTTTAGCCAATCTGCTAGGTGTGAGGTGATACCTCAGAGTTGTTTTGATTTGCATTTCTCTAATTATTAGAGATTTAGAACAATTTCTCATGTGTTTATTTATACTTTTGATTTCTTTATCTGAAAATTGCCTATTCATGTTTCTTGCCCATTAATCAGTTGGGGAATAGCTTGATTTTTTACACAATTGATTTAACTCCTTGTATATTTGAGAAATTAGACACCTGTCAGAGTTTTTTGTTATAAAGCTTTTTTCCAATTTGTTGTTTCCCTTCTGAACTTGTTTACATTGTTTTTGTTTGTACAAAAGCATTTTAGTTTTATTTAATCAAAATCATTTATTTTACATTTTGTAATTTTCTCTAACTCTTGCTTGGTTTTAAAATCTTTACTTTCCCAGAGATCTGACAAGTATATTATTTTGTGTTCACTTAACTTATTTATAGTTTCCTTCTTTATATTCAAGTCATTCACCCATTCTGAATTAATCTTGGTGCAGAGTGTGAGATGTTGATCTGAACCTAATCTCTCCCATATTGTTTTCCAAGTTTCCCAGCAGTTTCTTTCAAACAGTGGATTTTTGTCCCAGAACTTGGGCTCTTTGGGGTTTATCATACACTGTCTTGCTGATGTCATTTACCCCAAGTCTATTCCACTGATACCCTCTTCTGTCTCTTAGTCAGTACCATATTGTTTTGATGACCACTGCTTTATAGTATAGTTTAATATCTGGTACAACTAGGCCTCCTTCCTTCACATTTCTTTCCATTATTTCCCTTGATATTCTTGAGATTTTGTTATTCCAAATGAACTTTGTTATAGTTTTTCCTAATTCAGTAAAAAAAGGTTTTTGTTAGTTTGATAGTTATGGTGCTAAATAGGTAAATTAATTTGGGTAGAATGTTCATTTTTCTTACGTTAGCTCATCCTACCCATAAACAATTAATGGCTTTCCAATTGTTTAGATCGAGTTTTATTTGTTTGGAAAGTGTTTTGTAGTCGTTTTTGTATAATTGCTGTGTTTATTTTGGTAGATAGATTCCCAAGTATTTTATATTGTCTAGGGTGATTTTAAATGGTTTTTCTCTTTCTACCTCTTGCTGCTCTAATGTGTTGGAAATATATAGAAATGCTGATGATTTATGTGCATTTATTTTGTATCCTGCAACTTTGCTAAAGTTGTTGATTATTTCTACAAGTTTCTTAGTTGATTCCCTAGGATTTTTTAATAGACCATCATATCATCTGCAAAGAGTGATAGCTTAG
>NC_058135.1:109020749-109058004 GCF_016433145.1 Gracilinanus agilis
TAGAGATGGAAGAGGTCCACCCTAATGATTTTAAGGTCACCTAGTCCAACCCGTACCTCATTAAAAAGATAGAAATATGAAAGAGAGATGAAATAACTTGAATGGGGTCAAACCCCCAGTGAGTGGTAGAATTTAAATCCAATTTCATTTCCAGGGCATATTGCAATGCCTCTTTATGTAGGAGAGTTTTATTTTGTTGGAGTTCAGTCTCTTTAAAATGGGTAAGAGGTAGTCTTATTATAAAAAGAAAATACATCTGTTAGCCCTGGAGGAAGAATTATCAATTAAAAAACCTATGATAGTCAAAGACAGCTGTCTAAAACAATACTAGATAGTACAATTCTTTCAATATTTTAGGCAATCAGGGGTCCTAATTATTTGCATATTTGTGTTGTTTTTTCCTGCCAGAATATTTGTCTAATTTTTAGTAATTCTGGTTTTCTAAGTGAAGGCACCTTAGTTTCAATAGAGGATCATATTCTCTAAAGCTCAGAGTGATATATAGTGGATAAAAACCAAATATGAAAACATCCTTAATTGAATGTCTAAAAGACTATTCAGTCAAATGTTTGAATTTCTAAAGTATCTGTTGAGAACCAAAGAAGCAATATTAATTTCTATATTGTGCAGCATATATATGAAATGGGAAATCACAAAAATGAAAAATATTAATCTGAGGAAGGATGCTGCCAATCCAAATAAAAATACAACCAAAAATAGGGCCTCCAGGGAACCCAGAAATACCAGTGACCAAACTTGAAATACAAATCCTATAACAACAACCTGTGTTGAAGCAAACAAGTCTAAATTCAGCCAAGTCGCATTAGCTGGGTGTCTCTGACAGAGGAAGAAACACTTTTCTGAACTACAGAACTATACCTTTCTGGTATTATAATGTTCCATATCCAAACAAAAAAAGATATATTTTGCTTCCTAAATAATAAGATGTATAGGTAGGAATTTAAGTGGAAACGAAAGCTATACTCACAGAAGAAAGTTATTCAAGAAGATAGTTAAATATACTTGTGTCTTAAGTCACCACTGAACACTTTAGCTGCCTCATAGAGTACGGCAGTTCCATTTTCAGAGAAGAAAACCTTCTGAGGTTTCTTTTAGTGAACTTGCACAGAGCTATCATTGTTTGATTTCTTTGCTGGATTAGAAGCTATTTGTTTCTAAATATTGGAGGCAATAGTTGGAAGAAGTGTTAGGAATATTAAATGCCCATCTTGGGAATAAGACACTACATTTTTTACACAACTTCTACAGGCTAAAATAACATTTTCCCTCAACAATTTGTGGCTTGATTTTAAACTGTGTTTTATGATGAAAGATGCTGGGTTAGTGTGAGTTACTAGCTAAGATGATTATTTAAGATCCAACATTGGTCTCTCATTAAGGCATTCATACATAGCAGGAGGAAAATATTAAAATACATTCTGTTCTTCCTCTGAGCTTCTGCATAATAACAGCATTGTATGATTTATTCTTTGCAAAATAGTGTCAACTCAACCATTTGGCAAATCAAACACAATTCTATATCTAGCTTGAGTTCTACTTCTATCTTCCTCAGAAACAAAACAAAAACTTATACTTTAGGTATTAAGATAGTGGTCTGAAGCTGCAGTATCTCATTTTAATTACTGGTTCCAGGCATCAATCTTCCAATTTCTAGAAGTTCAGCTCAAATAATCAGGTTGCTATAGGCTGAACCAAATAACCGGTCAAAAAGCAATAATTCATCGTTTATTTTGAGCTAAGAACTGTTCTAAACAAAGGGGAACATGAAGGCAAAAACCAAGTCCCTGCCCTTAGTAAATAAGAACTGGGCAAATGTAGATAGAAGAGGGAAAGGGTCTAAGTGTATATGGGATCCTGGGGAAGGTTTCCTCCAAAATGTAAGATTTGGGTCAAATTTTGAACCATATTGAAGTTTTGAACAGTGCATATGGATTCCAGTATAATTATATATTAGAACTAAATTCAATTGATCAAATATTTATTAAACACCCATTGTATGCAAGAAATTATACTGAGCTGCAGAAGATTTGAAAAACAAACAAAAAAATCAAAAACATTAAAATATGTCTGCCTTTTAGAGTCTACATTTGACTTGTGAGTATAATACTTACACAAATAAATATATTATATGGAAAACTGAAGAAGAAAAGAGAAAATGCTAATAAGATATAAGGTAGGGGAAGAGTAGATTTAGGGAAGGCTTTCTTAGGGAATTGGGAACTGAGATGAAACTTGATTAATATTAAGGATTTTGAAATGTAGAGATCAGACCTGAGTACATCATCCCATGTTTGTGGGATGGTTTATACCAGTGCAAATCAGGGAAAACAGAAGATTAGTGTGCAATGGAAATGCCATTGGATCTGGAAATCCTGAGAATTGGTTGGAAATCCTGAGCCTCAGTTTCCTCAGCTGTAAAATGAGGATTTTGAAATATGATTAAAAAGTCACATTGAGGGATAGTATGCATGAAGGGGAGATGTTGTGACTTCAGGACAGAAAGCAGCCAGATAGAGTATGTAAATTCTAGGCTAAAGACTTTGTAATTTGTCCTATAATGAATGGGGATCATCATAGGACCTTGTTTTATGTGACCAGTACATTCCAACTCTTCATGTAAATTGAAAATCTTACATATTAGCAAACATTACTATTTATTAGGTATTTCTTACATGAAGATATCTAGGTATTTTGAGACTTTTATTAGGTTTATCAGAGATACCAGCATCACTACTTGTATACTTTGGAGCCACTGTTAAAAATTAAATAGCATTGATGAAAGAAAGTGAAAGAGAAGCACTCCTCTGACAAGGACAGGACTTGTTACAAGCAAGGAGACTGGACAAAAACTGATGTGGAAGCTAATGTTTGGTGCAGAAAAGGGTAATGATCTAGATACACTAATGCTTCTTAAAGCAAGAATGAGTGTGATTGGGCAAATTGCTGAGAGACTTTATGCTACTTAGGGAAATGGCATTGATTTAGTGCAGTTATTTTTTTTAATTTTATGCATTTTTCTTTTTTATTGCCATTTACATATGCCTTTCACATATGTTGAATTTGTGTAAAATAAGACCCTATTGTACTCAAGCACTGGAATTACATGGCAAGGTCTGTGTCTTAGGAAGATAATTTTTACAGCTACAAGAGGATATTATTCCAATATATTGGCTCTTCTCTTAGTTTGATTGAGAGGAAACCGATCAATATTCAAACTATTCAAAAGTAATCCATGCTCTTGTCATATAACCAGGCCATTTTCATTCTTGATTATACTTTTTTTATTTTTTTGCCTGCCTTCTCCTTGGAAGATGTGTAGAGATGGGATAAATATGTACCTTTTGATGAGAACAAAAACTCAGCCCTGTTTTATGTACACCTAGATCAAGCTTCACATTCATACTCCCCAGAAATCTTGCCATCTTTGCTCTGTTTCTCTTCTCTCCCTACATACTCCAGATGAGATATAAGGAAATTGTGTCCCCTTTCCTGGGGAAATTAATATGCTCAACTTTGGTACTCCATCCTGGGGCTGAACTGCAGTGCTTGAGATATGAGTGAATATCTAAAAGCTTATCAACCCCTATGTCTAGCTGGGCTCAAATCCTTGAAGGAGGAATATTGGAACTGGAATTATCTCTTGCAATAGGAATAGTAACTACATCAAGATTACTCTTGCTTCTGAAAGATGCCTGAAAATCATATTCTCTATGGCTCCACTGACTCTTCTTGTAACTTTCCAAAACAAAGCTCCCTTTACTGTGATGTCTTTCCCATATATTTATTTTCTCCTCATATTAAAATGTTTGCTTTTTTGAGAGTAGAGATTATCTCTTTTTTATGTTTGTTATTCTAGAGGCTAGCACTAATCGTAGGGAATAAACAAGAGTTGATGAAAAATACGTATTTTAATTCATTTTATTTATTTATTTATTCATTCATTTTTCATTCATTGAGAGGGAGATCATTTAGGAATTTGTAGCAAGATTTCAGGTGATAGAAAATGAAGGCCTGAACTTAGGCATTGGCAGTGTGAATGAAGAAAAGGGGATGATTAATAAAGATCTCAAGTATATTGAATTACCAAAAGGATCTTATATATAGACCTTGATAGAATGAGAGGGAGAGAGAAGAGTTAAACTAAAGGAAAATATCAAGGTTTAGAACCTGGGTGATTGGGAATTTTGTGATATCCCTGAAAGTAATGAGCAAATATAAGACAGCAAATGAATTAACTTTTAGACTGTGGAGTTCAGATAGAGAGGCTCAATGAGTTAAAGCACAGAACTAACACCAAAAAAAAGAGAGTATGGTTGAATGGTAAGATTTGGGGATTAATTAGTGAATTTATGAAAGTGAATGAAGTCACCAGTATAGAAAGTATGGGAAAAGAGGAGAACATACATGGCAAAACTGCTATTTTGGGAAGAAAGAAGATAATGAATCAATATAATCAAGTTGATCCATAATCTCCTTGATATGATTATTAATTCATACAATGTGAATTACAACCATTCCTGATCATCCATCCTAGATTACCTTTGTCTAAGGTCTCCCATAAATTCTCAATAGAATATAATCCCAAAGTGTTTTAAGTCTTGTCTTTGTTCTCTCGGGAGTTCAACAAAGCCAAGAGAATATCCAAACTTGATAAAGGTAATCCTTGCTCTTTTCATATATTCAGTCCTTTTGATTCTTAATCATTTTTTTAATTTGTTGCTTTCTTTCTCCTTTATAATTCCTTGATTACAAAGTACTTTAATCTGCTGATTTCCACAATGCATATGGATCTTTGCAAGATCCCCATTTTCACTTCTTTAGATACTAGTGTTTGAACAGAACAAAGAAGCAACACTGAAACAATATTGATATTGTAATGACAGAATTTACCTTAGGAAAGACAAAAAAAAACCTAATCATTAAAAGAACATTGTAATTTCTCAAAGAAAATCTTCAGACATTTTCTTCTGTACAGTTTTGGGGACAACTCATTGTCCTTTTGCATTATATGTTCATGTTATCTCTACTGATGAAAGAGGCTCTATAGTTTGTTCATTAAACATTATTGTATCTTTGGTCCCAGATTTAAAGTTTAATGTAAAGGAAACTTTGAAAGATGAAGCTATGAAATAGTTTGTGGCTTGATGCAGTCAATACAGTTTCAGAAAAACAGTTAGCTAATCTTTTGTAGAAATACCTTTGTGGAGATACATCAGTGGTGACAAACTCAAATCGAAATAGGGCTACTAACCCGAACATAAGGATCCATGCAAACTTATATTAACTTAGAAAACTATATTTTAACATTACTTATTTATTTTATTTATTAACATTTAATTTATTTTATTAAATAGTTTTCAATTACATTTTAATTTGGTTTCCTTTAGGGATATTGCTTTGCATTCAGCCTGAGGGAAGTTTGACATGTCAGACTTACATAAATATGCATTCCACAGTCAATCAAAAATACAGTTTACAGAATTTTTGAATAAATAGTGAATACTATTATTTCTCATAATTGATATTTTTTATTACTACCCTAAGAAAAGAAATGTGAATTTTAAAGCATTTTGTTCATCAGATTTATGTCTTGTTATATCATAGAGCATGAAAAACATTATTTCACCACTTTTTTGTTCCTTCTCACTCCAGATACCATATGGAAGAAGGAAAGGGAAGAAGAAGGAAAAGTTTCAGTAAATATCACCCTGAATGTTGATTCCTTTAAAGTATAAAAGTAATAATAACAATAAATACCTAACTTTTTTATACTACTTATGTGCCAAGCACTATGCTTAGCTCTTTATGTTTATCTCGTTTGATCCTCACAACAATCCTGGGAGGTAGGTGTTATTATTATCCCCATTTTACAAAGGAGAAAACTGAGGCATATAGAGGTTCAGCAACTTCCCCAGGGTCACACAGTTAATAAAGTGTCTGAGGTCAGATTCCAGTGCAGATCTTTGTTTTCCAGGTCTATGACTATTCTCTGGGCCTCCTAGCTTCCCCCCCAAAACCTATAATCTGAAAGAGTACCTATAATCAAGAAAGATTCAAGGATAAACTATTGGACCTGACCATATACTGAAATGTGGGGAGAAATATCATTGGAAAAATTCATTATTTTTGTAGTATAAAGTCCAAAGTTTTGGATTTGGAGTCTGAGGACATTGAGCTTCAGGTTCTTTCACTTATTTCCATGTGATTCTGGGCAAATCATTACCCTTCTCTTAGTCTCAATTTACTCACTTATAAAATGAGGAAATTTGACTGAATGACTTTAAAGGTCCCTTTTGGCTTTTATCTTATGACCCTAATTAGAAAAGTTACTCTTGATAAAAAGCATTTGGTTTTCTAGAAATTGCATAATGAAAATAATTTGCTTCAGAAAATTTAACTCAAAAGATAATTTCTTTCTTAAGTGAACCAGTGATACTGAAGCATTCTTATTATAAAAATCATGACCTTTATAAGGATGGTCTCATTGGCAATATTCATGCACATCTATTTTCTCTTTTCAGAAAAAAGTGTATTTTCAAAGATGGTACCCTTTAAAACGTTTATTTAAGTAAATCTGGAAAGCCAGTATTTTTAATAAATAAAAACAAAGTACGTGGTTATCAATTCAAATATACCTTTCCCTTAAGAATGAGCAAAATATGCAAACTTTTTTAGAAATACCTGTTAAATAAATAAAGGATCGACTTAGATTCTAGCTGGAAAATATACTTGTCAGTTGCCTCTGAAGCATCTATCAAAATGTTTTGTAGGATCTTTTCTTTTCTTTTGCTGGGAAGGTGAAAATGATGCTCCCAAGCAAAGAGTGTTTTTCACCTCTTAAATATTTTTGCTAATTGCAATAAAACTATACTTTAGACTGATTTTAAAACATTTTTAAAAATTACCTGGAAAACATTAATAGGTGACAAATTTTCCTATCACCTAACAGGAGTGATATCCTTGAGTATATCAAAGTTACTTCCTAACATTAGCTCTTTTGATAAATATTTTAGGTAATAGAGGAAAGATTCTAGTATTGAAATCAAGACTGTAGGCTACAATCATAACAGCAGATAGTGAGTTCTGCTAAGCAAAAGACAATGTTAAGAAGATAGGATTCATAGATTTTTATAAGTCTTCTAATTAAAAAAACTATTTATGTAATCACCAGGGAAAAGAACAACAATTATCTTTTTCAGATATCTATAGCTGCAAAAAGGAAATTATTTATTTTATTAGCAGAGAAGCCAGTAAACTTAGTTTCTACTCCATATTCCTACTTTGCTCCCTGGCTTTGGGCAACTCAATTTCTTTAGGACTGTTCCTTCATCTGCAAAAATGGACATCAATGTAATAGTGCCTAAAGAGTGATATGAGAAACAATAGGTTTCACCAATGAGCAGTATTGTTGACAGGAAGGCAACATGGCAGCAGTTGAGAAAGTATGCAATAAAGAATGAGCTGCTTGTTCAAAGAATGAAACAGTACAAACAAGATGATAAAAAGGTGATAAAAAGAGAATGCTTTGAGAATGGTCTGAGCATAAATTCATAAGAACCTTTTAAAAAATAAGAATTTGAAGAAACTTTTATTAGTTATTAATTGAATAAGTATTCCAGTCATGTTCCAAATCCAGTACCACTCCTGTCCTTGCAATGTATATACCATTAAATACCACACACCAACACATGCCATTTTATAATTTCTTTTTGTCATGGTCTATCTTCCTTTAGATAGATGAGTTAAATCTCTTCATTTGGGTCATTTTCCTTAAATATATTTATATTATGCTTTGGATAAGCAAAATCTCATATTTCAAGCTCCTTTTACCTCTCACTATATCTTAGCTTCAATTATAACTCTCTAATAATTCTCACCTCCTTCACCTGTTCCCTTGTGTTCCATCTGAGACATGTCCCTTTTCATTTTTATCCAAGGTAGTATGTATTTGTGTATGTGTGTCATATATAAATTTTGGTTTAATTTAATTAAATGCCACTCTTGTTATGTGAGCCACACAGTTACTAGTTGCTTCTATACTGCCTCCTTGCTCAGTACACTTATACCCTCAGGTCCTTATCTCAGTCACCTTAGATCTGTGACCCAGAACTGAGTAAATACAGAAACTCCAGTTGGCACTCATTCCCACCCAAGTTTAGGCTCTGTGCTCAATCTGGAACCTGTTCTTGCCCTCATGTACTTTCTGTGCTGAGTTTCTCACCTCCCTATCAGAAAGTGGTTAGCATATTCCATCATTAGTCCTTTGTGATAACACTAATTCATTCTATAATAACTCTGAATTAACACTAATTCTCCATACAACTGTTTCTGGCCAGGCTCTTTTCTTAGTTTCTATAGATCTCTATTTCCCTATGTCAGCTTAGGGTGAAAAATTTACTCTGTGATTTTTTTCTCTGAATTTCCTTATCAGAATTCATTCAATTGAGCTATTTAGCTATTTGGGCTTTTTGTTTGTTTGTTTTTGTTTTGGAGATATGGATAGGGTGTATTTCTGTATTGCTGTATTTCTTCTTACTCTGCCATCTTGGTTCCCCTCAAGTATATTTTAAATTAATCTTTCTTGTAAGCATTCAGTTCTTAACCATCATTTCAGTAGCATCCTTTTTAGCATGCTATATTTCATAAACTTTGATTGAAAATTCTTTGCCTATTAAACCCCATTCATGAATTTTTCAATGAAGAAAAGTATAATCATAACCCAAGCATTTCTAGACTTACATGGACCTGACAGCTTGTCTTTGAAAGATATGTTAATATTCTTCATGGATTATTCCCCAGTATTTCTCTGGGAAGTGTCAGAAACTGATTTGTGCCTAGTTTTTACCTTAATGTAAGATCAGTTTCTCTTCTTTGAAAATAAACTAAAGCTTCTGATAGGATGTGGACACAAGGCAAATTTGATGCAAAGTGAATGAAACTTGGAAATAATGATATGCTTGGCCTAATAGTTACCGTTTCCTCCCTCTCTTTCTATCACAATGAGTTGTTATTCACCCTATATTGTTATTCACAGTACTAAGAGAGGACCATAGCTTTCATGACGAAAGTGGCTCAGTACAATACAGAAGTAACTGATTTCTAGAAACTTTAAATGATTTTCCCAAGGCTACATAGATAAAAATAGGCAGAGATGGGATCCAAACTCAGTTCCCAAACACTAAATTCAGTAATTTTCCCTCACTATACCATTCTGCCCCCTCAATTTAAAACCTGGCATACTGTAATGAAAGATTCCAGTGGCCAGAACTATGCCATCTTGTCATATTGGACAATTTCCTTCCCCTTAATGTCATGTGAAGCTCCAGCTGAAACTAGCAACTCTTGCCCACATCCAAGGTTTTACCATTCTTTTGAGAATAGAATATTTCCCTCTAATCTAACTTAATTTTTAGTGTTTTCTCTCTGCTAACTATTTAATCTTTATTTTTATGTAGTTTGCTTTATTTATATTTGTTTGCACGTAGTATTCCCAGTTAGATTATACAATCTCCTTTGGGGCATGGACTGTATTTTGCCATTTATTGTACTTTAGCACTTGGTATGTGTCTGGCACACAATTCTGATAATTCTTAATTATTGATAAATGTTAATTGGTTGATTAGTTGGCCTTACTGTCGTACCCCATTACTGTCGTACCCCATCAATTGCCAATGATGAAGCCTCACTAATGAAAATGTCAGCATAACCTAGTTCTTCTCAGAAGCTCACGCTCACTATTCCTACTTCACCTTCAATTTCCCTATTCTTTCAAAAATTTTCACTTGGAACTTTGTGTTAGGTACTTTTGAAACACAATATTCTGGCAATGTAAGTTTTGTTACTTTTTTTTCTTCTTAGAACAGCTTCCTCTTTAGCAACTGTTTGTGACTTATTGCCTCCTCCATTCCTTCACAAAAAAAAGTGAGAAGGGAAAATCAAAAACCAGAACAAAACCAAAAAAAAAAAAAACACTTCCTTTGACTATAGATTCTCCTAGAAAAAATGGAGCATCTCTAGGAAATATTAGTATGAGAAATGGCCATCTCTTCATTTCTTAATGAGAAAAAGTCCGTAGTCTATATGGTTTCAAGAATTTACAGTCTTTTTTTTTTTCTTGAAATCAGCACATTTGTCCTCTAGTACTGAGGAAAATACCTCATTCTCCAAGATTTTACTAAGATAACTGAAATGTACTCAAAAACCACATCTCTTAGTTGTCACAGCACCCTTTGGAGAAGTTCATATATGAAAGTTCATATGTGAATGGTAAATAATTCAATTCATTTGAGAGCAGCTAAGTGCCTTTTTATGCTATTTATTTTGAGTTTCAATTCCCTATTTGCCGTTTTCTTCTAACTTTTCAAATCTAAAGATTACTTTTCTTGGCAGAGCTGAACAGGTTTTCCTCTCCATCGATATCATTATGATTGTCATGATGGCATTCTCTTATACATCCAGATAATTGGTCTTACTGTGTTTTTTCCCTACTCCTTTTTCAATCCACCTTTAACTGGAGTCCCATTGGGACAGTTGGGTAGTGAAGTGAATAGTCAAGGAGGGTCATCTTCCTGAGTTCAAATCTGACCTCAGACAATGACTAAATGTGCAACTCTGGGCAGTTAACTTCATTTACCTCAGTTTCCTCCTCTGAAAAATTAACTTTTGAAAGAAATGGCAAAATACTCCAGTATCTCTGCAAAGAAATCCATTTCTAAATGGGCTTACAAAAGGTTAATGTAAGATTGAAAAATGATTGATTTTTTTTAAATGGGGGGCAATATTTCCTTTTAAAACAGTTCTTCACTTCCTTTTGAAATATAGGAAAGAAAAGAAAAGTACCTACTGATACTATTTCTCATCTTGGCTCTAAGCTGCCAGCCTCAATTTCTGTGCAGTGAATCTAGCCCCAAGCCTTACTCCTGTTTATGTCTACTCAAAATACTTGCTAATCAACCTTGAACATCCCTCTTCAGAGCTGAGAGTTCTAGGGGTTATCCTTGAACTCAAACCATTCCAATCTGGAATGTAATACCTGGAAGGGAAAATTTTAGGAATAGAAAACAAGAACAATGGAGTCCCTCTTGATAAGAAGGCACATTTATGTTGTTAAAGGGAGCATATGCAAACTGCCCAAGAGCATCTCGGAATAAAAAGGAATTTATTGTCTGGCACAGATGGACTGCTTCCAAGTACTCTGAAGAAAAGGGCAACACCTACCCGCATTAATATAGAGAAGTCCCTTGGGGCTACAAGAAAAGGGGAAGTCAGGAGAGAGCACAAATTTCAGTAAGAAATGGAAGAAAACAGGATAATTTTCAGATTGTATGGTAGGGGGATGAAGAAGGTGAAAGGATAATAAAGAGATAAAATAGTCAGAGATGAACAAAAAGTTGTAGCAAGAGAATAGCTGAGAAAAAAGCTTCTGCAGGAAAAAGGGTAGAGGAAAGACTTAATTCACCCGAGACAACTTTAAAATCTATAGGCCAGGAGAGGAAAGAGAGAGAAAGCATTCAGAAAACCTAATGGAGAGGCAGACAAAAGCAAATAAGAATAACAGGGTCTCTACAGGTGGAAGCTGAGCCCTAAGAGTATGGAAAATAAAATGAAGGGAAGTAACAGAGAGCCTACCATGAGGAGAAGAGGCAAAATGCATGGAATCAAAGGAGCAAAGAATGGGGAGGTTCAAAGGCAGCCTTGAAGAACTGAATATAATCTGAGCAATAAGGGTAAAGTTCAACTTAAATTAGAAACACAATACAGAGAGCAGAAGAGAAGGGGACAGATATATCTATGGATTTTGGACATTTTAGACAAGGGCTTGTTGCAGTTTATATAGAAATAAGACTTTATGCAATAGAAGAAATCTATTGTGTTTGGGCCTTTTCATACTTGTCAGAGGGTCCAGTCGCAACCAGAATAAAATAGATAAATGGGAGAAAGATATATAAGAGATATATAAGAGAAAAGATATATAAGGTCTGTAGTAGACAATGCGTGATAGTGGCTTTAAATTAAGAAGGTAAAAAATATAAAATGTATGAATGATTATGCTTTTCCATATAATAATAATTTACCAAACAAATAACAATGGAAACATGATTTGAGACAGCCTGGAGTCAGGAAGTCTGGCCTGACCTTGGGCAACTCACTTAACCTCTACTTGTTTGTTTCCTCATCTGTAAAATACAAAAAATAAAAGCACATCCATCCCTGGATTATTATGAGAATCAAATGAGATGGCATAGGTAAAAGCTTAGCATGGAGCTTGTCACAGAGTAAGCACTACATAAAGGTGAATTATTATTATTTTTAAATAAGAAGCATTCCTAGCTACATGGAATATGATTTGAAGATGCAGCTAAAATGCAGTATTGTTTTAAGAATTAACAAAAAAAAAGCTAAATATGGAGTTCTTCTGTTAAAATACAAATAGAAGCTTCCAGGAATCTGTGCTATTATCACTGTGTTTTTCCTCAATCTATGCACCTTGTAAAACAGACACACTTTCTGAAGGTGAGTGATTCTTGTTGGTGATCTCTTAGAGATCCATCCTCTCTTAAGGGCTTATCCAACACATTCATCCCTTGCTGTGGTTACTAACAGGATTGTTTACTTTTTTGGTCCACAAGAATTTAAGTTCTTCCAGATCAGGGATTGTCTTGTCTTTATATCTTTGTATCCCCAGGCTCAGCATAGAGCCTTGTATATAGTAAGACACTTAACAATGCCTTTTGAATGGAATTGAAATGTCACTTACTGGAATTAATCTCGTGTCTTTTCTTTCGGTTTCTTTTTTAGTTTTTGTCTCTCTGTCTAAGTCTCTGTCTGTGTCTGTCGGTCTCTAACACTCTCTGCCTCTGTCTCTCTGTCTCTGTCTCTCTCCCTCCCTCTCTTTCTATGTCTCTCCCTCCCTCCCCCCTCTGTTTTCTCTCTCTCTCTCTCTCTCTCTCTCTCTCTCTCTCTCTCTCTCCATTAAAATGTATGAACTCGTAATTATAAGTTCCAAAGTTCTTTCCAGCTCCAAATCTTTTATAGGCATTTTCTAACGGTTCAATTTCTCCATTATGTATTATTAGGCCAATCTCTTTTGAAAATATATTCATTTCATTGAAAAAGGCTTGGAATATTCTGGAGCTTAATATCATCACAATATCTTTTGCAAACAGGGACATCTGGTGGGACTCACCCTTTCCACTCTACATTCTCTTTAGAACGTTCTCCAAAAGAATAGCAGAAAAACTGGCAAACATGTCTCTCCCTCTGTATTGCTTACATTGACTGTAATAATCCAAAAGTCATTAAGCAGAATTATCACTGTGATTACATTCATCAAGGAGTCTTCTAAACCCTTTTATGTATATATGCACATATATATTCTCTATATATGTATATATACACACATCATAATACATATTTTTCACTTCCAAGTTGAAAAAAACATTTTTAAGAATACATTTTGCTCAACTAATTCTTTTTTTTAAACCTGTACTGTCTTAGAATCAATGCTAAGTATTGGTTCCAAGGCAAATGAATGGTAAGGGCTAGGCAATGGGAATTGAGTGATTTGATCCGGGTCACACAGCTAGAAAGGTTCTGCGGTCAGATTTGAACCAAGGACCTCTTGTCTCCAGGCCTGGCTCTCTGTCCACTGAACCACTTAGCTATGCTTCTACTAATTCTTTTTTAAAAGCATTTTACATTCTTTTTAACTTTTAGTCAATTATGTGACTGTAAAGATATGATTAATATAGAATATTTGTGAAAGTCTATATGTTCCCTCTTTATATTGTCATCAGTGATACTATAGCTTTATCTTTTATCCCTGACTCTAGCAATGTGAGCAATTCAACTCATGTTTTAGTCATTTCTCATCATTTATGTTTAAATATTCCCTATCATTTCTTGAATTGTGCTATTGGCAATAGGTTACGGCTTACTTAAATAGCAAATACATCTTTTTGTTTCCATATGGGTTACCTATATATTTGAATCTTCTTAGGACACATTATTTTATAAAACAGGGAAATAACTTTATTTGGAAAATATTGATGTAAAAGAAAGGGTTTCATCCTAGAGAGCAGCTGGGACAATTTCTTTTAGTTTGCTTTTTTTTAGCATTCTGAATTTAATAAACACCAAATAAAATGAACATTTCCATGGACGAGATAAAATATATTTAAAAAATCATACATAAAACTCCAACTGTTGTGTTTAACAGTTTGATTTTCTCTTAAAATATATAAAAATTCAATATATAATTTTTAAAAACTGTATTATCTGTGCCTCATTTTTTATCTTTTTTGTTCTTTTATTTACATTAAAAATGCTTCAATAGCTTTTTAAAAATTGTTTGGATACCCAATTTCTAGCCTTTCACTCTTTCCCACTATGCTCTGCCATATTTATCCATTTTTTCCTTCTCCCTCCTTCCTCTTTATGTGTATATCAAGAGAAATATATAAATATACACATGTGTATATATTCAGGTGTATGCAATGACACATGGTAGCAAAGTTAAAGAACCAGAAGCACATGTGCACACACATATAAATTTCTACATATATGTATACAAATGTATATACATACACATAAATGTGAGAAGGATAAACCTAAACAATTCCTGCCATAAAGCATACATTTTATGAGGGGAAACAATGTATACACATATAAATAAATGCAAATTATATCTGAATACATTTTTTAAAACATGCAAAGTTATGTATTGGATCAGGGCAGTTAGTCCCTGAGCAAATCATTTCCCACCCCAAATCCAGCTGATAAAATGGCAGAATTAAGGTAGATGGCAGTAACAACATAATGCTTCAAGGTGCAAGGACATGTTTTCATCTTTCTGACAAAAATTAGAGATTCAGCTTCTTGTTTAGACTGAAGAATAACACTAGTCCTGCTGGCTCTGAAAAAACAAGCTTACAAAGCTTTAAAAAAAAATAGACCAGTTGGGAAGCCACTTTGTGGAATGTATCCTCTCTCTGTCTAC
Organism: Gracilinanus agilis; assembly: GCF_016433145.1. Lineage (NCBI taxonomy): Eukaryota > Metazoa > Chordata > Mammalia > Didelphimorphia > Didelphidae > Gracilinanus > Gracilinanus agilis. The sequence continues at coordinate 109,035,769 of NC_058135.1, forward strand.
TAGATAACAATATGTATTTGGAGTGAAGGGAAGGGATTCCGCTATTTCTGCTGACTCCCAAGAGGAGCCCCGGTACCTTCCACAAGAGATGCTCCTCTGATAAGAGACATTCTAACTGGAAGGGAGTAGCAGGCTCATCAGTGAAAGAAGTGGGACCAAATAAAGAATCAAGAGAGAATTAGACTTGACATTCGGGAATTGAATTGTGAAGAGGTTGGAGCCATGGGAGTCCAGCTCAACCACGCATCTGGGGTATGAGAACTCAAAGAAAAAAGAGAAGGGAATTGGAGATGCTCTAATACTGAAGACATAGGGACAGCGAGGTAGCTCAGCGGGTAGAGGCCAGGTCAAGAGATAGGAGGTCCTGGGTTCAAATGTAGCCTCAGACACTTCTTAGCAGTGTGACCCTGGGAAAGTCACTTAACACCTCTCCCCTTCCCCCCCACCCCCATTGGCTAGCCCTTATCCATCTTCTTCCTCGGAGCCAATACATAGTATTGATTTAAGATAGAAGGTAAGGATTTAGAAAAAAATAGGGAAGCATGGGTTGTCACGGCTACCTACCTCTTCTCTACCTCCATACTCCAATTTTGTGCTCTCTCCCTTGGGAGAAGGCACTCTAGGGCAATGAGTGACGGGACATGATGTTCTGTAACTTCTGTTCTTACTCTAAAATTTTAACTAAATGCCTTGTTTGTGAACACTAGCTAACTATTAAACGTTCCTTCTGTGGTAGGGCGGGGCCCTCACAGAGAGCATGCGCAGAGCAGAATTGACTAGTTTTTTTTTTTTTCTTAGCTCCCCTCCCCCTCAAGCAGCTTCCCCTCTTCACAGCATGGGGCCCAGTGTGATTCCAACCAAATTCAGCCTCTTGCTAAGGCACCTCCTACAGAGCATCTCATGGGGCAAAATCCTAGCAAGGGCTCCTGGTCCCCACCCACACTATCCACACTATCCAACCCCAACCCTGTAACAACAGCAAGCCCACTTGAGCCTAACCCAGGGGGGCTTCCACAGTCCGGGCTATGAGGATGGGGACGGAAGGGCCAGCCCACACCAGGGATCTCCAGAGCCACCTGCTGGACCCTGACCTCAGACCTCTCTAGCTTCCCAGCAGGGGGTTGAGGCTTTGTACTTCCTGCTGTGGCTAAAGGTGCACAAGAGCCAGCACATGCCAGCATAGCGCCATCTAAAGAGCAAAGTAAAACTGCAAGCAATTTAAAAATAAAAATTAAGGAAAATAAATAAATTAAATTAAACATAATTTAATAGGATCAATTGAATTTAATCAAATCAAAGAAAGAAAACTTAATAAAATAAAATTAATAATAATTAATAAAACTTAATAAAATAAAATTAATAAGAATTAATAAAACGTAATAAAATCAAATTAAATATTTAATAAATTAAAATTTAATAAATACTTAATTTATTGACTGCAGTGTTGATTAGTTAGATGTTATCCATTATTTCAAAATAATAATCATTATTATAATATATTTATTAATAGTACTATTGCCTTGCATTGACTTCTTATTTAATCCTAATCCAGTTTGATTGATTTCTACAATAAAATCAAAGGACATTGTGTCTTACAATTTTTTTTTTCCATCATGGTATTGGAATTGTTTGAGGATCCTTTAATTATTTGAATTCCTCAGTAGTAACAGACTAGTACCACAGCTACCACTGAGAGACTCCTCAACAACAGCAACTAGAGCAGAAGCACCAAACAAGCTAGAAAGACCCAGGGATTTTCCCAAAAAATATTAGGAGAGAAAGTAGAGATTTTTCTATATTTAGGGAACAAAAGCATTATTTTCAACTAAGTCCTTTTTTCATTATGGAAAATAAACAGAATAAAACCAGTAAAGTCCCCAAGGGTTCTCCATTGCATAAGGTACTATGTAGTTGGAATAAATAAGGTTTCCTTAAAGAGGGGTGGATGTTAAAAAAAAGGAGATGAAAAAACTGCAAAGCATGAATACTAAAATCCTTTAGCTGACCAAGGTATGGTTTTTTTTACTTTAAAATTCTGAAATAATTAAAACTGGCCATTGGCAGAAGGATTCTAAGGAATATGTTTATTAGAGGCTCTGGGCCAATCATTTTGACAGGTCAACCAAGCCATGCACCAAACATTCAATTAAATCTGACAAAAGGGACACCCTGTCTTCTTCCCAGCCTGCCTGTGAGAAGGGTCCTCTTACTCTTGATTCAGGCCAGGACTTGACTCCTTCCACCCCTCCCCCTACCATGTCCCCCTCACCTCCCATCCCACCTGCCTCCTTTCCTCCCAGGTCACCTCTCTACCCCACCTAACCATCTGATCCTTGCCCTACCAACATTTGTCCTTGCCATACCCAGTCTCTGCCTTGCTATGTCCACCTTCTCTCTTGCTTTGCCCAACTTCTTCCCTCCCAATGGCTGACCTCTACACCCCTTCCTCCCATCCAGCCTCCCCTTCCCCCTCTCTTCCTCCTACTCTTCACAAAGCTTCTACCACTGCTTCTGCTCCCTCTTCCCCTTGCTCTTTCCCTTCCTCCCCTGACCACTCAGTCCCTTCCTCCCTACCCAATCCATCTCCTGCCTTCTCTCTCTCTCTCTCCCTCTTCCTTTCTCCCCACTCAGCCCCAATTAGAGCAACAGACCAGACTTCAGTAAACACAGACAACTCATATACAGGCTCCTTCCCTCTGAGGGATGTTTCCACTTATGATAGATGAGGGGCATTAGTAAATATTAGACATTATACACCTTTTTCCCTACAAGACATTGAAAGATTCAAGGAAATGTCCCCTTCCTTTGAAGAGGAGCCTATAATGGTAATTAAAAATTTGAAAGCTTTTACCAAATATATAATGGAGATTGTATTGCTGTCACTGAATTGTTACCTGCTTTACTAATGGAAGGTGAAAGAAATAAAATGCTTTCTATCATTAATGGAACACAAGATGAGGGTGCAATACATTGGCCCCTTAAAAGTCCTAATTGGGATTTGAATTCAGTCAAAGATTACATGTGTTTATGTCAGGTTAGGGAAGCTTAAACAAAGAGAATGAGAGCTTGCTATGACAAGGCAAGTAAATGGACTAAATTTGAACACTTGAGACAAGGTGAAAATGAGAGACCATCTCAGTTCACAGAAAAACTTGTCAAACTAGGATGTAAGTATCTTGACCTGGATCTTTCTAGGGAGAAAGATGTTAGACATATAATGAAGCATTTTATAAATAATTACTTCCAAGATATTAAGAAATTTTGAGAAATTTTTGAGAAAAATTGCCCTTACTGGTCCACTATGGACATCAATAAATTAAAGAGGACAGCAATATATGTCTTTGAGGGCTATGAAAAGGAAGACAGAGAAGAAGCTGAATTAGTGGAGAGATTAAAGAAGGAAAAAGCTGAATTAGAAGAGAGGTTAAAGAAAGAAAAAAACATGAATTAGAGGAGAAATTAAGGAAGGAAATATCTGAACTGAAGGAACAAGTAAAAGAGAGCTGTAATACAAATAGAAGTCATAGATCATTTAAAGAAATACATGAAGCAACCATTGTCTTGCCTTTTTTTGTGGGAAGGAAAGTCATGTGGATTGTAGAAACAGGAACCAAGAAAATAGAAACAGAAGAATCTGGGAAAATAATAATAATAATAATAAGAAGAAGAAGAATAAAGCCTACAAAAGGCTCAATGATTGTAATAGGGTAAATTATAATTCAGACCATAATACACCACACCAAGGAATCTATAATCACTGTGAGGTACCACAGAGAAATGATCAGAATGACCTGAGGGATGGTCAAAGGTATGGCCAGAGGAGTGGCCAAGGATGTGGCCAAAGGGATCTAGATGAATGATGGTACTTAGGAAGGGAAGGGACCTCAGAGAGTCTGGAGGTGAATTTTAAGGCTTTTCAGACCCCACTGCCTTATTGATGCTACCTGTTTCAATCTCTTCCCCTCCCCATAGTGAAGAAGTCTATGTAACTTTTTAAATATAGAACTACACCTAGGAGACAAGTTGTAAATAAGTAATTTCCAGTGAACTACCTCAACAGCTATGAAATTAGGAGAAAAGAACCTTTGGATTCATTGCTTGCTTGCCAGATACTATGCTAGATGATAGGGTAAAAATGTTAAAAATTAAATAATTCCAATTAATAAGACATTTATGTAAGTTTTCCAAGATGTATATGTAATATTTAAGTAAATAGTATTTAACTGATTAATATTTTATCAAGTTCTTTACAACATAGGATAATGAGATCATACACAAATATAAAAATCACTCCCCTCTCCCCTTTTGCAGTGGTAATTGTTACATTTCACATTGAGATTTTGAAACTACAGGGCTATTAAAACTCTACAGTGCTTATCATTCTTAACAATGATTCCCCCTATTGGTCCTTTTATTTCTTTTCCTTCACTCTCTTCAGCTCTAAGCCATTCTCAGTTATCAGTAATAGAAAGAGAATTCTTTCATTTCTTTGAATTGAACATTGTTTTCCTAGGAAGACTTAAATAGCTGCTCAAGATTTTCACAAAATATGGAAGTCCCCAGTTAGGGTTAGGTACATTATAACTTTGAAAAGAGGCTACCATTGAGTCATTCATCATATTTTAACAAGCCAAAATCAGTGAAAGAGTCTCTAAGAAAGTCTGAATAAAAAATGTATGCATGGAAAAAATTGATAGCTAAGTGGCATATTTGGGTCTAAAACTTGAAAGAAAAGATGAGTTAATTTCAAAGGATTGTAGTTTCTTAGAGACTGCCTGCTTTTACTCCCCCAGTGTGCAGAAGGAATTTGAGGAGGCTCTACAAAGGATTTATAGTTTTAGTTCTATTTGTGCCTTTTTATTTGGTGCCATTCTGCCATCTATTAGGATTCAGGTAATTATGGATTTCGCTGTTCCCCATCTAGCTCTGCTACTTAGTTTTAAATTTCACAGAATGAACAAACCTTTTTTATTACCAAATGCTTCTTGATCCAAATCTAGAAAGAGCTGTTCTTTCCTGCTGTGAGATAACTCTGCCTTTTTTCATGTTGGAATTTCCTAGACTTTATTTTGGGATCTCATTCCATAATGATGAATTCCAAAAACTTCACTTCCAACAAAACAAAATCTAGCTCTGACATTAGCAAACTAATTATCGACCACTTTGCATCCATTCCCAAATTTGTTTTGAGTTCCTCTCATAACATATTAGCTTATTTTTCAATGGTAGAAAAATAATAGTTAAAGGCATGCTAACACAGATAATGGCAACAATGCCTAAAGAGAGAAGCTTGAACTAGGCAGTTGTAGTAGGGAAACTTAATTCATATTTGTCCTTTTACTGTTTACTAAAATATTTGGAAATGTCAAGAAAATAATATGTCAAAAATCATTTTTAGTGAGTATAGTATAGAACATTGGTGAAAAAACCATTCTTCTAGCTTAATGCAAGTAAAACTATTTACTTTTTTGAGGATGGTCAAGGATATCAAGGCTATATTAGATTGGATATATTAGAATAAGCCAAATTTGTTACAGATATTCTTAAGCTATCATATAGGCTACAGAAATGCTAACTGAACCAAGAATATCATAGAAACAAAAATAAATATTAATTACTCGTTACCTAAGGCTTAAATGTTCCCCTTTTTTGTAGGAAAATAGTACTTATGTAGAAAAAAAAAAACAACAAAAAACTAAGGGTAAATAAATGCAAGGATATGTAGAAATGAGGGGGAAAATTAGATTATGACCCTAGGCTATTTCATAAGAAGTTTCAGATAACATAAAAAAGTTAAACTAGTAATATAATCACCTCAATTGAAAATGAATATAACATTTTATATCAGTATCATCCTTACTTCACTATTAAAAAAAGATATATCTCTATATATTTTTCCCTTTCTATCCTTACCACAGTGGAAAAAATAAAAGAAGAAAAAATTTTATAGTGACAAACGTTCATTATTAATCAGATAAAGCTCTTCATAGAATATGTACAAAATATATATGCATCATTTCATACCCTAAATCTGTCACCACTTACCTGCTTCATTGTTCCCCTCAAATCAAAAATTGTCATTTAGTTGATTGTAGTTGTTTCAGCTTTCATTATAGAGACCAACAGATTACTTTGCTATTTTAAAAATGAATTTTTCCCTCTTTTCAATAGAGTCCAGTAGTTTAGCTCTGTCGAAAAACACACATTGGCAAATTTGGGGTACATAATTTCAAATTTCTTTCTAGAACTTGTCTACTCAATATGCCAGTTTTCCCATAGTCCATCCAACATGTGTCATTTTCCTTTTTTTAAATTTTTTAAGAGAAAAATTTTCCATGGTTACATGATTTATGTTCTTTCTCTCCCCTCCACCCCCAACCATAGCCAATGCATATTTCCACTGGGTTTTACATGTGTCATTGATCAAGACCTATTTTTATATTATTGATAGTTGCACTGGGGTGGTCGTTTAGAGTCTACATCCCAAATCATATCCCCATCATCCTATGTGTTCAAGCAGGTGTTTTGCTTCTGTGTTTCTACTCCCATTGTTCTTCCTCTGAATGTGAATAGTGTTCTTTTTCATAAGTCTCTCAGAATTGTCCTGGATCATTGGTAGTAGAGAAGTCCATTACATTAGATTTTACCACAGTGTATCAGTCTCTGTGTACAATATTCTCCTCATTCTGCTCCTTTTACTCTCCATCAATTCCTGGAGGTCGTTCCAGTTCACATGGAATTCCTTCATTTTATTATTTCTTTGAGCAGAGTAGTATTCCATCACCAGCAGATACCACAACTTGTTCAGCCATTCCCCAATTGAAGGGCATATTAAGTATAGTATTCTGTGTTCACCTAATTTACTTATAGTTTCCTTCTTTATATTTAAGTCATTCACCCATTCTGAATTAATTTTGGTATAGGGTGTGAGATGTTGATCTAAACCTAATCTCTCCCATACTGTTTTCCAATTTTCTCAGAAGTTTTTGTCAAATAGTGGATTTTTGTCCCCAAAGCTGGGCTCTTTGGGTTTATCATAGACTGTCTTGCTGATGTCACTTTCCCCAAGTCTATTCCACTGATCCTCCCTTCTTTCTCTTAGCCAGTACCATATTTTTTGGTGACCACTGCTTTATAGTATAGTTTAAGATCTGGTACTGCTAGGCCACCTTCCATCACTTTTTTTTTATTATTTCCCTTGATATTCTTGATCTTTTGTTATTCCTTTTTAAAAATAAAATTAGTCTTGTAAGGATGGGATTTGTGCAAGGGGGATGGGACAAAAGGAGACCGGAGAGAATTCTGGGAAATTCTCTGGAGGAGGAAGGGGGAGGGAAGGACTTCCATTGGAGGACTGAGAGAGGAGAGAGGAGGAGGATATCCCAGCTTAGATCCAGCCCTGAGGGCTTCCTTAGGATCTTTCTTTGGACACTGATACCCTGATTCCCTGGTCAAAGGCATCCTATCTCTTCTCACCCATCAAGACTTTAACCATTGAGTCAGCTAAGTTTTTGGACTCCATTTTGGGAGCAATCTCTTAGTCTCCTTCTCCCATTACACAATCTTGCTGAGAGACCACCTTTCAGTCAAAACTTACAATTATAAGAAAGGATAGAAACAGAAAACTAGAAAGAGAAACAAAAGGAGAAGGGGCAGGGGAAGAAGCATAGAAGTGGGAGCCCTTAAGGTTCCCTCCTGAGTGATGGATTCCGTAGGAATAGAAAAGAGGGCACCCCAAATCCCTCTGCCCTTCACCCCTTTCCCCAATCCCTGAATTGTGAATAATAAAAGCCATTCATTAGTCAGATAGCATTCCAGAGTACCTGAGAGACAACAAGGGAGAGGGGAACCACAGTTTGCACTGGCTTCCTCCATCTTGGAGCCAGACCACCTGCTGTGAAGTTGACTGACCTTGAGGGAGGCTTGTGTGAACCCCACCCTCATTCAGAATCAGATTGGAGGAAGCCTTGCCCCCAACTCCTGTGGGGCAACACCACAATCCAGATCTCCCAGTTTTGGGGTGACACCCCCTCAATGTCTCCCAGAGTGTATATTCAGCAGGAGGGGAGAGCTAGAAGAGATTGTCACTTCATAGACTTTCTCTCTCTCCCCTTCTATCATAACATTGGTTTACTGGCTCTTATTATTGCTATAGTCTTTAACACATTTGTGAGTATGAGATAGAAACCCAGAAATATTTTATTTTGTATTTTTTCAATCAGAAATAATTTGAAGTGTTTTTTTTTTTCCACAGGGATACAGAAGTTTGGGTTACTTTCTTCAAAAATTCTTTATTCATTTCCTTAAACCAATTATAAGTTGGGGAATTATTCTTTTGCTTATACATATGAATTCCTTCTTGACCTTGGAGATGAAATCACAATCAGAGAAACTTGGGGCAAAGATTTTTTTTTCCTAATCAATTATTTCCTTTTATTTTGAATGAGAGTAATAAAATTATATTCATACAACCCTTACATGTGCCTTAGAAGGTAGAATTCCAAGTACTTTATAGAATTTGAAGTAATTTTAAATGACATTGTTCTGTCTATTTATTAAACTTATCACCTTTCTGTCAGGAATTGAGTAGAGTGTATCTTCTTCATTCTTTTGGACTCCTGGTTTATCATTGTTTTGATGATAGAAAGTTTTTCAAAGCTTTCATTTTTATCTCTAAAATGGTATTGCCATTGAATAAATGATTGTCCTAGTTCTGATCATTTTAATCTACATTAGGTTATAAAGATATTCCCAGTTTCTATTAAATTGTCCATTTAACCATTTCTTATGAAAAAAATATATTCATTTATATACATAAATTTGCTTAGTCATTCCCCATTAGCATACCCTCTTAGTTTCCAAAATCTTACTACCATGAAAAGAACTTATATAAATATGTCGATATACAGATATATAGATATAGATATAGATATAGATATCCTTTACTCTTTCTTTGATTTCTTTAGGGGGTTTAAGCCAGTAGTAATATACTTAGATTAAAAGATTTGCACAATTTGGTTACTTTCTGGTGTTATAAATAGACCTGATATCATGATGAGCTGAAGCTGAGTGTGTGTAATACCTAACTGTGACACTTAACTTGATATAGTGAAACACAAAGGACCCCACAGAAGTAGTTGTAGTGAATCTACTAAGCTCAACTCCAGAATAGTCAGCCAAGTGAAGAATCTGTGATTGGGTTTACACAGCTACTTCTAATTTTCTATTCTGGCCTAGTGTGGATAATGCCAATTGACTGTGAATTAGTTGAAATAAGTCTCCTCTTCCCTCAAAATCCCAAATATATAACCACTAAGCCTAAGGTAAAGATGACATCCACTTTAGGCAAGTTGAAGATTTAATATTAACAGGCTTAGGGAGGGGAACAGGGAAATAACAGGGAAGAGGGAAACAGGAGAGTCTTAATCTAAGCTAATGATGAAAAATGGTACTTGAAGTGGAGGTAATCAGGCTTGTCAATTATCAATGGCTGATAGCCAGCTGCCAGCCTAGCAGGGCCAGACAGAGTTCAACCAAAATCAGGTTGTTTAGTTGAGAGATATTGTTACTTGCTCTTGGAGTATGAATCAGGAACAGGTTATTTGGTATAAAGGTATTTCAGGATCTTAGATTGCAAATTGGTTAGTGCAGGTTGCTGGTAATTCAGGTTGACCTATGGCCTACCCAAACCAAACTAAAAACTCCCACTCCCAAAACTTAATCTCCAGATTGAGATGAGATTTCAGTACTAATCCTTCCTTATATACCTGAGCTTCTAACTGTCTTGGCACATGGCACCTTCTGCCAGTCTCAGCTCATTCCTTGTTCTAAACAGACAACTGTCCATCATCTTGCTCTCTGTGTTGATTTGCAAAATATCATTACACTGGTCAGTTTTCCATTTCTTTCTAGAATGGTTGGACTAAGTTACAGCTCCACTATCAGTTAATGTGAGTGAGTCTATTTGTGTATAGTAGGTGACAAAGGAAGAATATAACAAACTTGAAGGGACTATTAAAACATTTACATAAAAGCGTTTTTTTATATTTCAATAGCCTCTTCTAGACTTATTTTCTTCTTTTGTCATCTTTGCCAATATCCTAGGTTTCTTAAAGTTTCTTAAAGTTATTTTAATTTATATTTCTCTGATTTTTAAGATATAATTATTGACAATATGGAGTTCATTCAAAAACTGCCTCTTGCACATTCTTTGACCTTTTATTTGTCTATTGGGAGATCTTTTAATCATAAATTTAAATCATTTCCTTATATATCTTGAACATTTGATCTTCAACATAGAAACTTGTCTTTTTTTCCCTACTTGTTTCTTTTCTAATTTTGACTACAGTAGATATATTTTTGGTGTAACTTCTTGATTTTATATGATCAAAAATATTTATTTTATCTCTTATTATCTCTATCTCAGTAGTTTAGTTATTAACTTTTGCCTGATTCTTAGATCTAAAGAGTTTCTTCATTGCTCCTCTAATCTGTTTATGATATGACCTTTTATATTGAACCCAATTTAAGGAATATACACTAAATATTTACTAAGCACTTCAGAGGCTAAAGAGGCTAAATATGGTATTTACTTTCAAAGAGCTTACAATCTAATGGGGAACACAACATTTAAACAAATATATACAAACTGAACTTTAGATCGGATTAATAGGAAATAATTAACAAGCAAAAGAGATTAATAGGGGTTGTGCAAGGTTTCCTGAAGAAATGGGGATTTGAGCAGGGTCTTAAAGGAAGCCAAAGAAGTCAGTAGTCAGAGTCCAGGAGAGAGAGCATTCCAGGCATGAGGGTTAGCCAGGGAGAATTCCTGGAGCCAAAAAATATAGTGTCTTATTCTTGGAGCAGCCAGAATCTGGATTAAAGAGTATATTTTGGGGAGTAAAGTGTATGAGTACTAGAAAGGTAGGAGAAGTCTAGGTTATGATGAGTTTTAGATGCCAAACAGAACATTTTTTAAGTTGTTTCTGGAGGCAATAGGAAGCCACTGGAGTTTATTAAGAAGGGGAGTGACATGATTAGATTTGCATTTTAAGAAAATTACTTTAGTGGCTAAATTGAATGGGGAGAGGGTCCAGACAATGGGAAGGGCCAAATCACCAGCAAAATAAAGACTGAGATAAAGCCATTAGAGTTGGCAATGTACATATTATCAAAAACTTTCTGGACTGTTAAAGATGGAAATTAGATTGTAGAGACTTAAGAAGTGAATAGGATGATTTTGGGCAGGGCAGAGAAGATCAAGTGTATTTTGTTGTTGTCATTACTTGTTTGTTTTGTTTTCAGAATAAGAGAGACACAAAAACATTTGTAAGCAGTAGGAAGCACACATTAGGAAAGAGGAAAATTTAAAATAAGTGAGAATGGGAAGTTCACAGTGAATGGACTCTGTTTTCTCTATAAAATATGAGGCATAATTCTCACCTAAGAGAACTGGTGGTGGAAGTATCATGGGAGTTTTAAAAAAAGGATGAAAAAGATTGAAAGAGTTGCTGTTGATAGTATTAAGATCATTGGTTGATAAAGGAGGTATAGTAAGTAGAATTGTGTGGCAGCATTGTGGTCCTAGTTGAGGTTTTGTAATAAATATTGATAAAGGATCCAGCCAGAAGTTACATGATTTTCTCCACCTTCATTCAGCAGCACATGTGGCAAGGGATTGGAAGAAGGACAATATAGAGTTGAATTAGTTGATTAAAATGTAAAAAGAGAGGGAAGAAGAGGATATAACTAGTACAGAGAAGATATCTCAGGAGATGATTAAGATGTCAAGAGATTGGAAGTCACAATGAGGATTAAGTATAGAATTATGAAAAAACCTGGAAAGACTTAGATAATGTGATACAAAATGAAGTGAGCAGAACCAGGAGAACTTTGTATATAGAAACTACAATAAAGTACAGTGATCAACTGGGAATAATTTAATTATTATCAGCAATGCAAAGATCCAAGAATTCTCCAAGGGATTCATTACAAAACAAACAAACAAAATACAAAAACAAAAACAAAAAAATCCAAACAATCCACTTCTATAAAAGGAACTGATGGCATCCAAATGCAGATTGAAGTACATATTCTTCACTTTATTTACTGCATGAGTTTTTCTCTAATGTAAGTGATAAAAGTCTCCTTTCAATAACATGATGAATTTGGAAATATGCATTATATGGTAAAATATATACGATTTCTTGAGAAGGGAGCTTAGATGGAAAGGAGGGAGAGAACAGGGATCGTAAAATATAAGAAAATGATTATTGAAAATCATTTTGACATGTAATCTGGAAAAAATGAAAAAGTTAATAAAAAAGAATAGGGTTACATAAAGGAAGACAGAGAAAGATGTAAAAGGTCAATAGATTATAGATGAATAAGGGAAATTCAGAATTATTGAACATGGAAGTGGTACATTTGTCAATGGTGACAACATTTAGGTTATGATCATCCTTGTGTATGTGTGACTGAGGTGAGATAAACCTAGACCTTTTATCTATTCAAAGTTTATCTTGGTCTGTAATATGTGGGGTGTTAATCAAAACCTGATTTTTCAAATTGCACTACAGTTTTCCCAGAGTAGTTCTGACCAAATACTGAAATTTCTAAGTTATCACAGACTTTGGGTTTATTGTCACTGTTATTGTATTTGCTTCTTTCTGTATGTTGGGTATTTAATAAGTCTACTTATTAAGACATCTACTCTCCTTTCTCTGTTGTTCTCCATCTTCCTCTTCCTCTCTTCTTCCCTTTCATTCTGTCCCCTCCTCTCTTCATCTGTCTTTCTTTCTACATATTCCCCTTCTCTTCTCTTTTACTCTTTGTCTCTTTAGCTTTCTCTCTGTCTTTTTCTGTCTCCTCTCCCTCCCTCCTACTACACACACACACACACACACACACACACACACACACACACACACACACACACACACTCATCTTGGTGGACAGTGAGGCAGAAGATTTGTCTTCGATACATGCTTATTGTGTAAAAATAGACAAATAAAATCACATAATTTCTAACTAACTCGAGAAACTCTATTACTTTAAATTCGATGTAACTTGGTGATCTATACTGCTTGTGGTATTTTCCACACAAGGAACTCATTACTCTTAGGAAATCATATATGTAATATTTTAAAATGTGGTAGTTGTAGCTAAATAAATTATGAAGAAATAGATTGGACAAAATTTCTTAGCTCATTTTCCTTCAATTATTTTGATTTATTCTTTATATTACATAATCAGAAACAATTAAAAAAATAAACTTCATAAAGAATATAAATGTGTGCTGTTTATAGACAATGATGTTTAGATAATTAAAGAACAAACACACGAAAGTTATTCAGCAAACTGAATATTGATTTTGCTTTACTTTTAAAAATAATGTTGTTCAGTTTCAATGCCAGCTCCTCTTTTAAAGATTAATGTTTAGATGTGGAATTTTTAAATTAAATAATGAGCTATAAAATAAAATAGCTGAGTAGTTATTGGCAAATATATTTCTGAAAGATATTAAGGTATGAAAAGAACAAGTATATCAAATATTATAGACAATGAATTGCAAACCTAGAGAATTTTAAAACATCTTAAACCTCTTTTCCAGGGCAGTGACGACCCTCCCCCCTTCCCCTGCCATCTTTAATGGGAGGTAGAAAATATAATTGAAGTTCAAACTACCTGATGGATCTGATAAGATGGGTGTTAACCTATTCATTTTCTGAGCTGCCTTGCTTACTCTCACCAGCTCTCATATTTTAATTTTTCCCGGATTACATGTAGATATAAATTTTAATATCATTGCAGTCCATGTCCTCTCTCCCTCTTATTCTTCCTCCCTCCTCAATATGGTGCAGATAATATCATATAGGTTATCCATTTATTATCATATAATATTTCCATGTTCTTCATGTTGTGAAAGAAGATATCATTTACACTAGAGAAAAGTTCACAGAAGAAATAATGTAAAGAATAGTACTTTCCAATCTGTATTCAAAATAGTATCCCATTACAAGGATGTGCTACAACTTATTCAACCATTCCCCAATTGATGGACATCCCCTTAGTTTCCAGTTCTTTGCAACCTGTAAGGATGGGATTTATGCAAGGGGGAAGGTACAAAAGGAGCAAAAGGCAGTTAGTGAAGGTTAGTGACAGTTGAGACCAGAGAGAATTCTGGGAAATTCTCCAGAGGAGGAAGGAGGAGGAGAAGGGTTCTTCTGGCAGAGGACTGATGAGGAGAGAGAGGAGGATATCTCAGCTTGATTTCAGTCCTGAGGGCCTCCTGAGGATCTTTCTATGGACATTGAAATCTTGATTCCCTGGTCAAAGCCATTCATTGCATCTCAACCTTTAAGATTTCAATCATTGAGTTAGATAAGTTTCTGGACTCCATTTTGGGAGTGATCACTTAGTCTCCTTCTCCCATTACCCAACCTTGCTGAGAGACCCTTTCTGGTCTAACTTACAATTATAGAAAAGGATAGAAATAGAAACAGAAGGAGAAGAGGGGGGAAGAGGGGAGAAGAAGCTTGGGAGTGGGAACCCCAAAGTTTCCCTCCTGAGTGATGGATTCCATAGGAATAGAAAAGAGGGCATCACAAATCCCTCTGCCCTTCACCCCTTTCCCCAATCCCTGAAATGTGATTAATAAAAGCCATTCATAAGTCAGATAGCGTTCCAGAGTGCCCGAGAAAGAACAAGAGAGAGGGGAACCACAGCTTGGACTAGATACCTCCATCTTGGAGCCAGATTGGAGCCAGACTACTCTCTGTGAGTTGACTGATCTGGGGGGAGGCTTGTGTGAACTCCGCCCTTATTCAGAATCAGATTGGGGTATCACATACCTCATCTTATAGGGAAGCCTCGCTCTCAACTCCTGTGGGGTGGCACGACCATCCAGGTCACCCAGTTTTGGGGTGACACTGACTCGAAGTCTCCCAGAGTGTATATTTAGCAGGAGGGGAGAGCTAGAAGAGAGTCACACCCTCATAGACTCACTCTCGCCCCTCTATGATAACATGGGTCAGCTGGCTCTCATTATTATTATAACATTGGTTACTGGCTCTGTTTATTCTTATAAACCACCAGAAGAGCTGCTTAAATATCTTTGTACAGACAGATAGATTATTCTCCCCTATCTTTAATCTCATTGGGATACAGATTTAATAGTGGTATTGCTGGATCAGAGGGTATGCATAGTGTTATGGTCTTTTGGGCATGGTTCCAGATTGCTCTTCAGAATTATATGAAAACACAGCTCCTTCAACAGGATATTAGTATCCCAATTTTTCCAAATCCTTTCCAACATTTATCATCTCTTTTTTTTGTCACATTACCCTGTCATAGGAATAAGGTTCATCTGCTCTTATATTAGACGGTATATTTCCAAATAAGGGTCACCATGATGCAATTAAATTCAAATTCTGAAGGTTTAAAGGTAAAGTTGACATCAGGTATACTCTCCATATGCTCACTATTCTAGTTTTTGAGCCCCTATTGATGCACTTTCCACTTGCATATATCAGCTGCATCTAAGGATCAGAATTTTAGATCCCAAATATATCCATTTACTTAATACTAAGGCAAAATAAATAATAGCACATTAAACTCAGGAAAGAAAATACGTCACAATCCACATGTAAACTTGATTTATATTCTCACACTAAAAGTGTTGAATATTTGTAGAGGAGAACAGGCACAAAAAGAGATTTGCCAAGGAAACACAAGAGTTAACTCAGGGTAACTAGCGATTGTGTAACTTTGTATTTTGTTGTGCTCCTTCTGTCTCAGGAACTGCCCCTAAAAGTTCCTTGATGAATATAGTTTCTGTGTTGAACAGATGCTCCCTTTGCCAAGCTGAGTTCAACCAGGCTATGCTTGAATGAACATCTCTCTGGGCATCATATGTCAGGCAAACTAATCAATATGCTTGGTGACTTCTTTGTTACTTTGCTTCCAATCTGTTTCTTGGCTCACTTGAACTTAGCCCTTACAGCAACCATAGTATATTGTCTTTAAATTTAACTGATGTTGTCCTCACATTTTTCCTCTATCCTTTCTTTTCTTCTCTCATCCTTTTGGTTTCAGTATCTATGTATTTTTTGTGAAGCACCTCACATTACCTTATGGTTAATAACCAGACTGTCATTATCTGTTTATGATCAGATATTTTATATTTTCCCCACAATTATAATATAGATCTGATGTCTATCTCATTCCAGAATACTGTAGCATGTCATTGCAGAATGAACAATAATAGTCTCATGACTGAGTCAGAATAACTGTTTCTCTTAGAATTTCGAGTATACAACTCAATAATAAACTTCCACATTAAAGGAAAATGTCTTAAAGGGATAGTACTATAAAGGATGAAAAGAATATAATTGATTTTGAAATTACCTATTAGAATCAATAGAGTTAATATTTTTCTGAATATTATTAACAAAACTATAGGATATATTTAGAAAGAAAATTAAGATCATATGGAAGTTAAATAGTCTTCTAACAATTGCTTGATTTGTCAAGGCACTGGAAAAAACCATAAACACTCCTGCATGTCATTGAAGAAAGTAGCAAATAATGGAATTTGCTGAAGGAGAGCTAAATTTTGAGTGAAGTGACAGTGAAAAGGGTAGATGATGAAACAGATCAGAGTTTGAAAATGCAACTATCATTAGGACTGAGTCTTTCTTTAATAGATGGTAATAGTAGAGTAGTGATAAATGGCCAGATCATAAGCATTTATTGCATATATGCTGTGTGCACATAGCAAAGTGCACAAATAGAAATAAATGATTTTTCCAAAGCAATTGGAGAGTAGAACAAGCCTATTGGGTTAAAGGTGAGAAATCAAGGAGAGAGATAAGTCACAGAAAGAATTTAGGAAATAGCTAATCCAAGAATATAAGACTAAATAGTATAATGGGAAAATGAAGGAGAAACTACAGTGCTTTGCATTGTCAGTCTAAGATCAAACATTCTACAAATACGTAAGTGATCAGAGCAGGAACCATATAATAAAGGTGGTGTGGGAGTCAGTCCCTGTAATGGAGCACCACTCTACCTCAATAGACATGGGATGCCCAAAATTCATCCAATAATCTGCTTATTGATGAAGATGATCCTGGAGCCTTGTCTAAGCTCTTATAGCTCCAACTGCATAGGTATCCTCCAAGGCTTTGCCCTGACCCTGTTTTTCTTCTCCCTCTATACTATTTCCTTTGATTATCTATCAGGTTCTATGAATTCGACTACCATTTCTTACACAGATGATTGTTAGATTTGTCCAGCCCTGACGTCTCTACTGGCTTTTCAGTTTCAAATCCCCAACTGCCTGCAGCATACCCCAAATGTCTTGAGCTCAGCATATTCAAAGCTGAATTATCTTTTCCCCAAAACTCCCCTCTTCTTAATAACTTCCCTATTACTATGGAGGGGAACCACCAGTCTCCTAGTCAACTGGCCTTATAACTTAGATCTTATCCTTGATTCCTCACCCTCTAATTTCACCTCATTTTCAGTCATTTGCCAAATCCTACAATTTCTATCTTTGTAATATCTCTCATATAACCCTTTCTTTCCTCCAATATTGCCATCACCACCTCACCTTTTGACAGAAAATTAATGAATCAGATATGCAGAGAAAAACAGATCTTTTTGGAAAGGTGCAGTGTGGGAGTGTGCTTGCCTTGATTATATGTATTTGTTGTAGGGTTCCTCCCTGCTCAAGGGTAGAGGAGTGTGAAAGGGAGAAAGGTCTGTTTTAAAAAATATTTGAAAAATAATAAATTTAAAAAAGAATTCAAGTGGGGAGAGGTCGAATACTGAAAAAGTGAGTCATGGAATCTTTGTAGCTGATACATTTTGATTTCACTCAGAAACAAACCCCAAGTGCACAAGAAAATTTCTTTAATGTGCATTTTATAGAATAAGGAAAATAAAATACTATAAAAGAGCACATCTAATACCTGATAGAATCTCACACTTGCCATTTCCTGTTTGTTAAAAGAGTGTGTATTTTAATATTCATAACTTAGTACCAGTGTCATCCATTGTAATTGACCAAAGATTTTTTTTTATTTTAATGTGAATTTCATTTATATTACTTGTTTCAAATGATAGTTTCTTTTTTTCCTTTTTTTTAAAACTTTTATCTTTTGTCTTAGAATGAATTCTATGTCTGAAGACAAAAGAGTGACAAAGGATAAGCTATGAGGGTTAAGTGATTTGCCTCCAGTTACACAGCTAGGAAATGTCTGAGTCCAGATTTGAACCATGACCTCCTTCTTCTAGGCCTGACTCTCAATTCACTGAGCCATTTAGTTGCCCTGTCCATTTATTTTTATTTTTATCTTTTTATAATATTTTCTATGGTACTGCTGGTTACTTCAGTAACTACCACTATCCAGAACCATGAAGAAAGTCAGTTTATGATTTGGTGCCTACTTTATTGTGAATTGCTACACCTTTGTCAAATGGCTCTAGAAGCTCTCTTTTTGGCTGAGTATCTAATTTTCTAGTATGTCAACCTAACTGAAACTGACAACCTACAACTACAGAATGAGGAAAGTGGGATAAATTTGTAGTCAAAGGTCATAGGTTCAGATCCTGGCTTTTCCACTTAATAATTGTTAAATTATCTCTCTTTGTCTCTGCTTTATCATCTTTGTAATTGAAGATGTTGTACTGCTTAACCTCTAAGGTGCCTTCTGGTGCTAAAGTTTTGTTGCAGTTCCTTAAGACTTCAAAAGAACCATCAAGAGACTGGCTTAGTTGTATGATAGAGAGACAGATAGAGTGAGATGTGGATAAAAATATAGATAGATATAGATACTTCAGAGTAAGAAATTCCACAGGAAATAGTTTGTTCTAGTCTTTAGAAATGATGCAATATATTTTCCACTGAAACATTGGCAGAGGTAGTTCTGATTCTAAGCTTTAGACCTTTTGAAAATACAGCTTCCAAAATTACTGAGGAAAAGTGGAATATTAACACTATTCGTCATCACGTAGAGTATATCTGAAGGCAGTTATAGCTCATGTTACAGACTGAGAACTAAATTCTCCTAGTTTTCATGGCAGAAATAATTCCAATTACTTTAAGTGCAAACAAATTAAGTACATACTCCAGTATCGGATAGATGTACACAGATATATTTTGAAACTTAGATTTCATGTGGATGATACAGAGCTCTTTAGAGTGAACACAGCTGTGTAAGCAGTTTCCTAAAGAAAGAGGGGAGAAAATGTTCATCTCAAGTTGAATTGCTTCCATTGAGACAAGATGAGTGTTGATTAATGGAGCCAAATGTCAACTCAATTAAAGTAATTCAAGTTTAACAAGGAGACTTTGGTGACATTTATCTATTGACATAAGCCCTCCTGAAGCAAAATCACATGCAGTTTTAAAAGAATTAGCTCCACTATATTTAACAGAGTAGATATTCAATCCCAGTATTTTAAAGTTTAGAGTCAATGTTAATAAGTTTTAACTACCCATATCTTATCCCAGTGTTGCAAAAAAGGATTTATCCCTTTAATCAAAAAGGGAGTTTTTCAGGGCTTTCCATGGCTTAAATTTTGTGGATATGTGGTGAGATAGAGATAGGATTAGCTGAATTCAAATGAGGTTTTAGATGTTTCTTAGTTTTGTGACCCCAACCAAGTGTCTTAAAGTTTATCTACCTCAGTTTCTTCAAGTAAAATGGAGATAATTACAGCACTTATCTCCTAGGGTTTGTTGTGACAACCTAATGAGATATTTTTAAAGTATATACACAGTGTGTGGCACATAGGAGGTGCTTAATAAATGCTCATTCTCTTTCCCCTCTCTCCATTTTTTTCCATATTGGGCTTTAGTCATTAGTAATGATACAATTTTGGTTGCAAGAAATGGGGGAAGGACCATCAATGGCATATATTACTAGAAAAGGAGAAAGTATTAGAATGAAAGAAAATAAATGGTTTTACTTTTGTGCTGGATTTCTGTGAAATAATAGAGTAAGGCAAAAGTTTCTATGACATTAAATAAACCCTCTATGAATTAATTAAGGGAAAGCATGAACAGGAATTGTATAATATAAGAAGGCCGGGGTGGGTGGCCATTAGAACCAGTAGGAAAAAAGTATGACCACACAGAGAATCATAGATTCACTGAAACCTAAGTGATAATAGCATCACTTTCAAAGGTAGTAGAAAAAAAATGTCGTCGAGTTGCCAAAATATAAAACAAAATTGCAATGGAAGCCAATTAAAATGAGTAACCATGGAATTAATAGGACAGTTAAAAGGATATATTTTCTGTGCTTCCAACTAGAGCAAAACAAAGACAGTATGTTGCAATAGAACTTTAATAAATATGCTATTCCATGAATCACTTCTTAAGCACTGAGATGAAATATACCAGTCTAAATCTCAGTATTATATTAAAACCATTGAATCTGTTAAGATGCTGTGTCTCCACAACCAAATGAAAAGTGTATTAAGTCCCTGCTTATTGGGATAAAACTGTAAAGAAAATATTTCTTGTGTGAAAATGTAATGTGACATGTTCACCAAATTATACCAATCTAAATAAGTATCTCAGCAAGAAAAATATACTGAGTAGAGAGGATCTCCTGAATGTAACTGAAATTAGTTTCTTATTCTGGGAGTGAGCTGGAGACCCATTGTAAGTATTAGTAGGCTAGGCAAAAGGGGTTCATTTCTTCTCTTTGACTCAGTACAGCTACACAGTGAAATGAAGACATGGGGCAGTTTTCTGCTTTGAGACTACTTATTTTGATTCTCTGCTGCTTTCATGGATCTGTGATCTCATCGATATGGCTACTTACCCTCTCTAATGATGGAGCTTGCAACCCACCATGCCTGCCTACTCATTGCTGTTCTTGTCCTTCTACTCCATCATTTTGTTTTAGACTTTCCTCTCATTGTGTAGGGAGACTTCCCATTGAGCCCTGGAAATGTGGATACCAGTGTAACATTAGGACATATATTGTTTAATCCTCACACTCAATATATGACTCAACTATTTGTTTTTTCTGGGCAAGCATTCTGCTGATGAAATCTTTCATGATGTTTCTGGGTTTCCTCACTTATAATGTGTTGCAATCTGCTCTCACTATTCTGGTTTTTTTTGGTTATTTATTTTCATTTTAAAATATATAGCACCTATGATATGTAATATAATAATATAATACATATTTTTATAACTATGTGACAAATTTTAATAAATATGTTATCCAAGAGAAAAAAAATTATATTAGCAATGTCCAAAAGTCTCTCTCATTCATTCCCCACCTCATTTTCATTTTCTACAGATTTTTTTAGAATCCCTACTTTCAATTTTTTCAGAGATATTTTACTCCAATATATCCAATATGATATAAAAGGATGGACTTTTGTTCAGTACAAATTTTTGGGTCACTTAATACTTAAGTCCTAAAATAATATTTCATTATAATACATCAAAAAGAAGAATATGTTTTCACATGAAAAGGAATTTAAGATTAATGTTCCCTTGCTCAATGCTACACATATAATTTAAGAAACTAGATATGTTTTCACCAGAGAAAAGAATGTCTTCCTGGGAGACATAATAGCTTTCTTTAAATATTTGAAAGTGATGTCAGGTTGAGGAGGGATTGGACTTCTTCTATTTGGTCAGAGAAGACACAATTGAAAACAATGGATACATGTCATACATAGGCAACATTAGGCTTGATTTTAGAGAAAAAAAAATCCTTCATGATAATAAAAACTGTCTGAAAATGGAATGACCTGGCTCTCCTTAGATGTCTTCAATTAGAAGCTGGCCAGCCATTTGTAGAGTATGTTATCTTGAGGATTATTCTCATGTATGGATTGTAGTAGATGGTTTCCAAACTCCCTTCCAACTCTCCAATTCTATACTTATTTCTTCTTAGTTCATAATCACTTTGTATATATTTTGAGTCTTTAAACCATTGTAGACCTCAAATCCCTACAAATTTTTGATAGCAGTCTTTTATCTGTCATTTATTATGAATATTTTCCCCATGTGTGGTGTTATATTTGGGAATTTGTATTTACTTTTTGAATTAGGAAATATTCTTACTCTATGTACAATATCCTACATACAGAATGACTGTGCTAATATGCATTGAAAGAAATAAGATCGGCCTCAGACACTTCCCAGCTGTGTGACCCTGGGCAAGTCACTTGACCCCCATTGCCCACCCTTACCACTCT
>NC_058135.1:109071029-109097512 GCF_016433145.1 Gracilinanus agilis
GTCTGGACTTGTTTTTATGTCCCCTTGAGGAGTTTTGTGTGTTTTGGTCAGGAGAGGTTAAGAGCTGCTTCTTACTCTGCCGCCATCTTAACCCGGCAATTCTCTCTCGCCTTTATTTGAAACTCCAATTCTTCCTTAAGCCAGACTCTCTACTGCTTATCTTTAAACTAATAAAACAATACTTATTTCCTAATATCATCCTTATACTGTCAGAGGAAAACAAAGAAATGAATAGATGTGTATACTGTAACAGAAGGGAGTCAAAGTTTAGGATTTAATGAGAAGTATTGTTTTCCTGTTTTAAATCCTTCATAGGGCCACCACATTACCAGTAATAATGGTAAGGAAAGTGTAAAATATATACTATAATCAAGAACTATAAAGCCTTCTTTTGTTTCTAGTAGAAATATGTCTTGGCAACAACATAGAATTGACCCAAAATGGATATACCATTTTTATTCAGTCATATCCAACTTGTCTTGACCCATTTGGAATTTTCTTGGCAGAAATACTAGGGTCATTTGCCATTTCCTTCTCTAGCTCATCTTACAGATGAAGAAATTGAGACAAACATGGTTAAATGACTTGGCCTCATGTCACCATCTAGTAGGTGTCCAAGGCCAGATTTGAACTGAGGAAGCTGAGTCTTTCTGACTTCAGATTTGGCACTTTATCCACTATATCACCACTTGCCCTGGGTTATACCATAACAATATGTATTATTTTATGAAGGAAAGTGAGAGAAAACTGTCCTTCATAAGTGTATAACATCCTGATGTCTTCTTAGAGAGAGGAGAATATCATAGTGTAGATTGATCCTGATATATTATGTAAAATAGCCACCTCTGGGGTGATGAAGAGGGATTAAAACTCCAGGTCCTTTCAATCAGAAGTCAGTCAAGCACCATTCCCTAAGGTGATCCTAGTAAATTCATGTCAACTTAATCCCAGTTTGAAAGGTTCTCAGGAGAATGAACTGGTTAAGTTATTTCCCTTTAGGGAACTAAAATCTAATATTTCATTAGATCTTTCCTGATCTGGATGGACATCTCCCTCATCTTGGCTTACTTTAAAAAATCCATTTCCAGGCATGTCCTTACTCTAAAGTTCAGTTGTGTTCCTTTGTTTTTTCTAGGATATATAAGAGAAGATGTATCGTAACCTCTTGACAGCATCTAATGCCCATTTGTTTCCCCCTTTCTTCCTAGGAGATGAGGTGCCTTTCTGTATCTCAATGTGTCATGCTTCATCCAAATACCCTTACAAATGACCCTCTTCGTTAAAGAAACTAAAGTAAAATACTTCTCACTCTATTTTCCAAGATCCTTGTGCTTTAACTACGGATGACTTTTAACCTGTCTCCTTTTACTGAATTAAGGCTGATGGCCAGAATCACAAATTATAGTGCTCCATTTTTGCAAGGAATGGATGAATGGTTTACAAGTTGAACCTAAAAACTTAAATGTTTAAGAGTGATAGCAAATATAGAAGAAGCACTATCTCAGCTAGGCAGTCACATAAGATAAATGTTCAAGCAAGAAATGATACAAGGATCCCCAAATCATCAAGGGGAAGAGATCAATGTAAAAGAAAACAGAAATATTGGGAAGGATACTGAGACTAATAACAAATAACACATGTAGTTGTCTGCTAATAAGAAAAAGCAATAAGATAGCTATATTGCCATGTTAACAAATTCTTCTTCCCTTCTTTCCCTCCTTCCCTCCTTCCCTCCCTCCCTTTATTCTTCCCTTCCTCCTTTCCTCCTTCCCTCCCTTCCTCCCTTCCTCCCTTCCTTCTTTCCCTCTCTTCCTCCCTTCCTTCTTTCCCTCCCTTCCTCCCTTCTTTCTTTCCCTCCCTTCCTCCCTCCCTCCCTTCCTTCTTTCTCTCCCTCCCTTCCTTCTTTCCCTCCCTTCCTTCCTCCCTTTCTTCCTCTATTCTTTCTTTCCCTCCCTTCCTCCCTCTCTCCCTTCCTTCCCTCCCTTCCTTCCTCCCTTTCTTCCTCCCTTCCTTCCTTCCTTCCCTTCCTCCCTCCTTCCCTCCTTTCCTTCCTTCCTTCCTTTCTTCCTCTCTTCCCTGACTCCTTCCCTTCCTTCCCTCCCTCCCTTTGTCCTTCCCTCCTTTCCTTCCTTTTCTGAAAGCAACTAGTCCCTTTGGAAAGAAACCAAGGCAATAACATACCTGAAAGAGATAACAAACATAAATTATTGTTTGCCATAGGTTTCAAACAACTAAAAATGGTACCTGAAAAAGGATCAATAAGCCATTTTGTAGGGAAAGGGAGGGACAATTGTGATAGAACCATAGAATCATAGATAATTGGGTATATTTCTTTGGCAAAGAAGAATAAATGTAAAACATGAAGTCTTTTAAATCCATAATTGCCAAAAATCCATAATAACTCAAATGATAAACCAGACAAATGCAATGCTTGGACACTTGTCTTAAATGTCTATGAGATACTATCAAAGTAATGTATGATGTTCCCAGATTGACACAGCAGGAAGGTCTTTTTAGTCATATTCTATAGGATATTATTTTTGAATCTCATCCTTATATGTCAGACTTATGTAGGCAATCATTTTCTTAAATGTTTTCTTGGTAATAGAATTTGGATCCATACAGAAATAGTATGGTGGTAAGCTGAAACCAAGATCTCACCAGCTTAGACCAAAAACTAGATCCTGAAAGGAAATGATGTTTCTTTAGAGCCAGGGACAAACTCCCCATCCTTTCTTCAATTCCTCCTTCCTTCTGGCATTCCTTTCTTCTTTCCTTCCTTCCTTCTTCTTTTCTGCCTTTTCATTTATGTATGGCAGATACATGGTAAATGTTTGTTAAATAATGGCTCAGTTCTTGAGTTTTGCTGATCATTCTGATGACCATATTACCTTCCTAATTTTAAAAAATGTTAATATTTTATTAAGTCATCTCTAATGTACTCATTTACTCTAAAGTTCTAGTACCAGATAACATTTTCTATAGCACTTTAAAGTTTGCAGAGCATTTCACATATGGTACTTTTGTTACAATAAAAATTATCTGGATACTATATATTAATTTATAATTGTTAGTAAAGGTGAAAGGGGGGAGGAAGAGAGACAGAGACAGAGGGAGAGAGGGAGGAAGGGAGGGAGGCAGAGAAGGAGGGAAGGAAAGAAGAAATTATTACATGGTCAATCACTTGGTTGTAGTCAGTCTGAGTCAGAAGTCAGGAAGTCCTTGAGCCATCCACTTCCAGGAAGCCAGGGAGCCAGGAAACTTCTGAGGTCCTGGGGCTAATATCATCCAAAAGTGGGTTTTCAAAGTGAATAAGGCGGTAAAATTTGCATCTAATTTGCATACCTCATTTAATCCTTATAAACTGTGAGAGGTAGGTGCTATTATTACCCATATTTTATAAGGAAGAAATTAACAGAGAGGTAAACTGACTTACAGAGCATCATGATGCTAGTGATTTGAGAAGGAATTCTAAAACAGATCTAATCTAACTCCAATTCCAGTTTTCATCTACAACTATATCAAGCTGGTGCCTTTAGATGGAGGACATATTATCATTTCCTCTTCATAGATGAGATAATTGAAGTTAATGAAGGAATGAAATTTCAAGATTGGAATTTTGAATGGATCATTTTAATTATGTATTATTTATTCAGGCACTTTGCTATTATAGACACAGCCTATATTGTTAGCAAAGAGGAGGATGTTGTCATATTTGATAGTAAGAAAGACTATTTTAGAGAGCCTTATAAAAGGTTTGGTACAATGTGGATCAACATTGGAATATGGCAGAGGATTTATTTCATTCAAAATGAAAACAGATACAAGACTGATGGAATGCCACTATTTCAAGTAGGTATTGACATAGGCCATTAAAGACACTCTCATGTCCTTCAATACTTACCACTAATTGTACATGTGCCAATTTTCAATATGAGTGCTCCCTTCTTCTTCTTTGCCCTACTGACATTCTCTTTTCCCATATGAAAAACACTGAGGACTCATAATTCTGCCAGTCAGAGAACTATAACTGCTAAAGCTTTCTTCTCATTTTTTTTTGCAAATGCTCCTCAATGCACAGAAGGCACACATCTTAAGGGCTCAAAGCAGTAATGGAACATGGTAGCTTTAAACAGCCCTATGACCCATCCTGCCCATGCTGCCATAAATCTAGTCATAAGTCCCCTGCCAGAATTCTAAAAATACTGTCTTCCACAACAGTTAGAATTTTTGCATGCAGTGATTCATGACCTCCTAATCTAACCTATAGAATCCAGACTGCAAAGAACAACCCCTCAGATTGCTGCTTGAAGTCCTGGCACAACTGTGTTCCTCCTGTCTGTTCTTTCAGTTTTAGTTAAAATATTGTTTATTGTTCAGTCATTTTTTAGTCGTGACTGACTCCCCCTTTTGGGGTTGTTAGCAAAGAG
Source organism: Gracilinanus agilis (assembly GCF_016433145.1). Lineage (NCBI taxonomy): Eukaryota > Metazoa > Chordata > Mammalia > Didelphimorphia > Didelphidae > Gracilinanus > Gracilinanus agilis. The sequence goes on from NC_058135.1 coordinate 109,075,460, forward strand.
ATTGGAGTGATTTGCCATTTTCTTCTCCAGCTCATTTTACAGATGAGGAAACTGAGTCAAAAAGGGTGGAGTCACTTGCCCAGGGTCTCATAGGTAGTAAGTGTCTAAATGGTAGTTGAACTTCCTGACTCCAGGCACATCACTCTATCCACTGAAAATGTTCACAGGGTTGTATTTAACAGAGTTTTCCAGTGCCGGAATTATCTGACTCCAGCCCACCCCTGGTAGGTCATGGAGTAGAAACAACCTCAATTGATACTGATGAACTGTTTTGTATATTAGAGTTTTAGAAATGGGGATATGATGGGGTGTCGCTGAAAAGTTAAATAATGTGCCATAAGAAATGATGAGCAATGGAATAGCTATTTGGCTCAGGGGATAGAGAGCCAGACCTAGAGACAGCAGGTCACAGATTCAAATCTGGTCTCAGATATGTCTTTGCTCTGTGACCCTGACAGGTCACTTACGTGCATATTTTTTTTAGTCTCTACAGTTCTACTGCCTTAGAACTGATATTTAGTGTTGATTCTAAGGTGGGAGATAAAGGTTTAAAAAAATGATCAAGATCAGTGATGGGCAAACTATGGCCTACAGGACAGATGTGGCCCCTTGAAATGTTTTATCCAGCTGCACAAAAGACATTATTCCTAATTTGACAAATACAATGAGTAGGATACAATACAATGAAACTTCGAAAGAGTTACTTTAGAAACAGACTAACAGATGAGCATTTTCTTTCCTTTGGCCCCCTCTTTAAAAAGTTTGCCCATCACTGACCAAGATGATCACAAACACACACACACACACACACACACACACACACACACACACACACATACACACGCACAAAATACAACCTTAGACTTATATGAAGTGATACAAAGTGAAGTGAGCAGAAGTGAGAGAACATTGTTCAGAATAACAGCAAGAAAGTACAATGATCAAGTGTGAATAACTTAATTATTATCAGAAATGCAAGAGTCCAGGACAACTCCAAAGGATCATGAAGAAAAAGGCAAACCCCTGCCATAGAAGGACCAGACTGAGCCTGAATACAGAGTGAGGCATACATTCTTCATTTCATTTCGTCCATGAATTTTTTCTTCTGTAAGTAATATATGTCTGCTTTCACAGTGTGATGAACATGGAAATATGTACTATATAATAACACATGTACAACCTATGTCATAATAATTGCTGTATCCAGGGAAGGTTGGAAGAAAGGAGAGAATCTGGCAAAATGTCAGAAAATGATTATTGAAAATTATATTGATATGTAATCTTGAAAAAAATTAAGTTGAATAATATGTCATACTGCTAGACCGTGTAGTCCATAGAGTACAGGGCTGAAAGTTCAAATGGGTAATCCACTTAATCTCTTTTTACTTCTTTTTCCTGATCTATAAAATAGGTATAACAATAGCACCTACATCCCATGGTTAATGTAAAGATCAAATGAAATAATAATTGTAAATTCCTTAGCACATAACCTGGCACATAGTAAGCACTATACCAATAGTAATGTTGATGATGATGACAATGATGATGATGATGATCACATCATAGGCACACAACTAGAATGGACAGGATCTGAACACAGATTTTCTTGACACCAAGACCCCCTCTCTCCTCTGTCTTGCTGCCTCTCTCTAATTAGTTGGTAGTACAATTAGCAACAACAAAAGAGACTACTTATGATTGATTTGGTAGCTTTGTGTTGACATAAATTTTAGAATATCATTTTGAGAAGAATTTTCCATTCTATAGAGAATGATTTTCATTTATATCAAGCAAGTTATTATGATGTAAAAAAAGTATAAAGCTGATTGTGGTGAATTCAGAAAGCTGTAGAATCTGTATCTATAAATAGATAGCTACACAGTATATATGTGTGTGTATATATATGTATATATACAACACTTGGATATACATTAAATATTCAGATGGATTAACATATTTTATGACAATGCTACTCAATATAAATTTTTATATTGTATTTGGGGATTACATATCAGATTTAATCATCTGCTATAAATTCCATGTTTGCCCTGATGATTCCTTTGAGTGCTTTAAATGGTTTTTACATTAAAAAATGAATTTTAAAAATAAGGTACAAGTCTATAGCTCTAATGCCTTTCTTTATAATCCCTTCAGAACTGGGTCTGAACAACAACCACAAATCCAGTTCCAATGTAAAGAATTTCTAGGTCATGACCGAGTAGAAAGTAAATTTTTACAGGAAATTAGTGTCACATGGATAGCTAGAGTAAGAAAGTATCACAAATTACAGTCCATGTAGAGCTATAAACAACAAATTCCCCATGTGTCTTGCTTTTTCATAAGTCAATCTTTGATGTTTAAAATGTCTCCAAGAAAGCCTATTAGGTAAATTTCAAATTAAAACTCTATTGTTTTGCTCATGAAATATGTTCTCTTGTGCAAAAGTATTATGCTAAGTGTGCTTAATTCTTAAATGGAATGGAATTCTGTAACAGAAGATTCACCCTTAGAGAGCTATTCTTCTTTTGACCCTGATATATATCTCCCATTGATGCTAATTTTCTATTGATATCCTCATATTTTGTTTCCAATTTCCAAAATATAAAATATGCAGGAAGTAATGGATTGGACTTTCAGATAGATAAAGATGAACTATAAGATAATTATTCTTCCTTGTTGAGTGGAAATCAGTGCACTTTGGGAATCATTACAGTCTATTGTGTCAGTGATCTACAGATTATAGGGCTGCCCCTTTCAGCACAACCTCATTTTGTTACATTTTTGTAAAAACCATCAATAAAAAGCAATTAAAATAGAAGATAAAAGGACTTACTCTTCAAGCCATATAAATAAAGGAGATCTTCTAAAGGATAAACTAGTATTGCAGAATAAGGCATACATTTTCAAATAGAAATAATATGGAAATTTTGGGTTTTTTTGGTTGATTGTACTCCATAACAATGGAAGGTTTTGTTTGTTTTGGGAAGGTAGAAGGGAGAAAGTCTAGAGGCAGTAAAGCAGGATAAAAGAAAACAATGATAAGAAAGCCAATGAAATACCTCAGATGAGAAGGTTCAAAGGGAAAAAGAAAGACACTACAGTTGTGGAACTTAACAGCTGAATTTATATACTTAAAAAAAAAAACAAGCTGTTATGGTTTTATGTACCATCCTTTTTGTTTTATTTGTATGTGCATAGATATGTGGATTGGTGCTTAAGACAAGAATAATTATATATGTATATATTTATATACACAGAAAAATAATACTTTATCATATGGCATTTGTTAGATAATTGGAATTTGACATCCTCATTGGGAATGAGTAAAAATATTTTAATATTTCTTTAAACTATTCCATTTTAGTATTCCTGATGTCCACCCTAAGAAAAAATCTATATTGTGAAGAGAAATTATATTAAAATAATCAGGAAGTATATATATGTATGTATATATGCATATATACATATATTTAATTTGCAGTACAGTTAAGCCACAATAAATGAACTGCAATATAGTGAGGGACAACTGTACTTTGTTTTAATAACAGCTTTCTTCTTAACCAATTGCCACTAGCTGTATTTCTGTATTGGACTTTACTATCACCTGATTCCAAAGAAAGTGTGTCACCAGAAAATTCATCTTCCTTGAAATTGAGCCTTATCAGTACTCTCAGTAGCCTCTGCCTATCTGGCTAGAGGATTAGAGAGTTATACAACAAACTTCCAGAAGCCACCATTTTTAGAGGACTCTGAGAGCTCTCAGCCCAATCATTTCCCACCAGCTATACCCTTGGATTCCTCTCCACTATCCCCAGGTCTTGAAGAAGGTACCTTTCCTCCAGCCCACATTTAAGCTTTCTTTTGTATCTTGTCTTCCCTCATTACATTATAAACATCTAAGCTCAGAACTTGCCTTTTTCTTTTTCCTTCTACCCCTAGCACATACCCCAGTGCCAATATCTGATAGGCACTTAATAAATATTTATTGAATTGTGTTGACTCCAGAGGAGTAAAGAGTACAGAAATTGTTTTCCAAATTTTATAGATATAACACAAATTATCAGAAGGGCATCCTGATTTGCTGAATTGTGTCATCCCAATATATAGTGTATTAGTCACTCATATTTCACATATAAGGCAATGACTCAGAAGACTGAAGTGACAAAGGTAATAATTAATGACTGACTCAAGATTCTAACCTCAATCTCCTGACTTCTTCACTCTGCAGATACTCCAAAAACAAAACAAGTAAAAAAATTAAAAAGACCATGAGAATGTTGTTCTAATTTGTAGGGAGAGAGAGTCTTGAATTTGTCTAGTTTCCTTCCTTGACTGTAGGTCCTTCCACATCAATGAGTTGTTTTTTTTGCCCAGAGATAAAGGATGAAGTTAAATATATTATAAAGTTGAGGTTTAAGGGGCTAGATAGTTGGGTAGTGACTGAGAATTTCAGTAAGAACACCCAGTGAATTATTTATCACAATTATATTTTGTAGATGTAGTCAAACTCTCTTGAACTGTCTCTACTATTACAACAACAAAAAAAAACAAATTGGCAAGATGATTCTCTCTATTTCTGTGCTCCTGGCAAAAGCACTTCATGGGACTAGTGATGTCTATGAGACCAAGATTCAGGAGCAATGAACTACAGCAGAACAAAAATTATTCTTTGAGGGGCAGCTGGGTAGCTCAGTGGATTGAGAACCAGGCCTAGAGACAGGAGGTCCTGGGTTCAAATGTGGCCTCAGCCACTTCCCAGCTGTGTGACCCTGGGCAAGTCACTTGACCCCCATTGCCTACCCTTAACACTCTTACCATTCTTCTGCCTTAGAGCCAATACACCGTATTGACTCCAAGATGGAAGGTAAGGGTTAAAAAAATTATCCTAATGTCAGCATTTGTGTCTGGTGCCCATTTGGTGAGATTCTTGGGAGTGGGGAGCCAACAGGATGCCTTAAGGATTAAATAATTGGATCAGCCTTTAAGTGCAAACTCCCTTTATTGTCACTCCAATAATGATCATTTTAGCTGTTGTATAGCTTGTGTGTGTGCGTGTGTGTGTGAAATGGTTTTGTAGCGAATTGGAGGAGAACTCGAACATTAACCATTAGCACTACTCTGGTTTTCTCTAACTGATGATCTTTTATCTTCGTACTGTAGCTTTGCAGTAAAAGAGCTCAGTTTGCCCTTGTCCACAGACAGAGGATTTCTGGAAACCGGAGCTCAGCAGATGAGAGCAGAAGCACACGAGACCAGTAGATGGCAGCAGAGAGCAGATCAATTACCAACAAAGCCCAGCACAGACAGATCAGGAGAACTAGCAGAGACCAGATTCACAAAATCATTAGAGCATCCAAGGGAAACAGGAAGACGCCGCGAGGACATCAGTGTCTGCATCATCTCGGAAGTAGTTGTTGGTCTAGCCTGGAGGGTTATCTGGGAACCTGCCTCTTCTCTAGGGGTTCCCTACATAGTTGCTCCCTAACTGTGCAGGCTCCTTGTTTGGGGCTCTGGCCATGGTTTCCTGGCCAGAGCATCCTCCGCATGTGTGCCCTCTTCCGTTGGCGATACAGAAACAGACGGGTCCGTGATGATCTCTGTTCTTATCAGTTTGCTATTTGATGCCTTCGTTCCTCCTCTTGTTAGCTGGTAAAAGTAAATACAGTGCTGAGCCTCATGAGCTTATATTTATTAGAGGATGTTGATATACAGGCTAAAAATATTCAATGGATAGAAAGCCAGGCTTGGAAACGGGAGTTCCTGAGTCCAAATGGGACCTCAGACACTTCCAAACTGTAAGACTCTGAGCTAGTCACTTAACCTCTATTGCCTAGCTCAGTGATGGACAACCTTTTGAACTTGATGTGTCAAAATTCGCCAAAAAACTGAGCATAACACAGGTGGTGTGTCACTTTGAGGAAAAAAAAATAATTTTGCAATATTTATGGTTCAAATAACAAAAATGTATGATCATAATATATAACTATTTGATAAACCAAAATAGGTAAATTAATATAGGTAGAATTGTCATCTGTAGTGCACAGAGTGTCTACACTACACTATAGCAAATGTTTCATCCTAGGCATGCTCCGGGTGTCATCAAAAATGGCTATACATGTCAGCAGACACGTGTGTCATAGGTTTGCCATCACCAGCCTAGCTCTTACCACTCCTCTCCTTTATAATCAATGCATTGTATTGATTGTAAGATGGAAGCTGAGGATTAAGAAAAAAAAAATACTTTACTGATCTCTTTTCCTCCATGATGACTTCCCATTTATCTTGTATATATCTTATTTTGGATTTCGATCTATATAGATTTTCTTCTCTATTAGAATGGCAGGTCTTTGAAGGAAGGGTCAGTTGATGCCCTTCTTTGATGTCTATCATATAGCATAGACTTAATAAATACTTGCTAATAGATTAAGTAACTGGGGCAGTCATTCCAGGAATCCATATATGATGAGAGAAGATATAAAGCTTGTCCAGGATCTATTTTTGATTGACCAAGTATTCCAAAGAGCTATTCAAGATGTTTTCTCTATCTTTCTCTCTTCCTCTGTGTACATGTAATATATGTACACATATACGTGTGTGTAAATGTTTCTATCTCCATCTCATATATATGTATACACCTACACAAACATGTTTATATTTTCTAGGCAGTGAAAGAAGAACATATTTTTCTGGTGTTTCTTTCATAGGCTAAACCAATTTTTGCTGTGACAACTGTCTCAGGGGTATGTGCAATCATATGGAACATTGGATGTATGTATGCCCAGTAGTTTTGTATAATCTAGACATATTGGATCCAGCATTAGAATATTGATTCGACACTGAGCACTTAGCTGACCATCAAAGCCTTTTGTTATTGGATCAGCCACCTGACACCTTCTATTTCTATGGTCTCCAGCGCAGGAGCCTCTATGTATACTTGGTCTGGTCCAGTTCCTCTTTCTACTTTTATGGATATATGAAAGCAAAGCTGAAAATGTGTCATTATCAGTAATTCTTCCCTAATGCATGTCCCAATTTTGGATACTTCATAACTCTGGGCATGTTACTTAAAATCTATCTGTATCAGTTTTCTCAACTGTAAAATGGGGACAAAAATAAAATTTCATAATAATAATAGTATCTATTACACAGTCTTGAGGATCAAATGAGATATTTGTAAATCATTTAGCATAGTGCCTGACCCATAATAAGTGCTATGTAAATGCTTATTCACTTTCCTTGTTCTTTCCCTCGGGAAAAACTTTTAAAACCACATAGATAGGGGCACCTGAGTGGTCCAGTGGATAGATTGCCAGGCCTAGAGATAGGAGGTTCTGAGTTCAAATCTGACTTCAAACACTTCTTAACTATATGACCCTAGGTAGGTCACTTAACCCCAGTTGGCCTAGCCCCTACCACTCTTGCTTAGTATTGTTTCTAAGGTGGAAGATAAGTTTTTTTTTTAAAGTACATATATACTTTATATATTTCTTGGATAAAATTACAAAAATATAATATTTTAAAGTATTTTATACTTACTGTATTTTTAAACTACTAAAAAGCTTAAAATGAGACTTTCAGGACCCCCTCTATTATGATTTAAAATTCATAAACCCCTTCATACTAATTATCTCATTTAAGTAAAATTCTATAGTAAAGATAATATTAACTTCGTTTTACACGCGAGAAACTGATTCTCACGTAAGTTTAGTGACTTTCTCAGGGCAGAGAAACAGATTGGTTTAATATGAAGGATTTGAACCCAAGCCCAGAGCAATAATACCTCTCCTGGGGGACAGAGACCACTTAAGGACAACTAGTTATAAGCAACAAGAAATTTGGCCAAATCAGCCCATTTGTGTTTCTATATAATGTGTATACCATAAATAGGAGGAATTATATAGAATTTACCTCAGTTATCTCCACCTACAGAAAGGATATAATCTTCTTTTCTCTTGTCCCTTGCTCTGTTCCTGTCCCCTGTATCCTTTTGCTTTGTCTTGCCAGACATCCTTTTTCCCTCTGATTTGATTTGGGCCATTGGGCAAACAGCCAATCCTAACACATCTCTTGAAGTTGCTAGATTCTTAGAAATGCTTTAAGAATATAAATTGGACCACCAAGGTCTATAAACACATTGGACTTTTTAAAGCATTCCTGAATCTCTACCAGTTCTTTTTTTACTACCTCAGCATCTGCTTTTAGCTGCTGTGACCACATTAGTTAAAAAGTCCTACATAGATCCACGACCCTATCCTACTCTAGGCTTAATTTCTTTATTAATTAAACCTAGTTTTTAGAAGAAATGCTTGAGATATAATCAGATAATGTTCCTGAAGATCTATAATCATGAAAATGCTCAGCTGTAATAATGGGTAAGCCCTGACAGGAGGGAAAGACTAGCTGATAAAAAATAGTAAGCTGTTTTAGTCACTTAAATTTAAATTACTTAGAATATGAACTTCTTTGGAAAATATAGGAAATTCAGTTGTACCTTTATTTATTTTTTATTTTGTTATTAAAGTAGAAAATTTTAAAGTCATAACAAGAGATAATAATCAACAGTTAATTGATGAGATCCCATATTTTATACATTTTTGGGGGGATAAAGCTGGAAATAGTATTTGGAGATTATTCTTTTTAACTGGCAGTGGCCAGAAGGAAGAAGGAATTAAGGTTCATTATTGATTCTCTTTTATCCATCATGGCCTTGAGATACGTGTATGCTCACTGAACCCATGCTTCAATCCCATATTTACCACATAGAAAAATACAAGCAGTTTAAATACTCTGAGTCAGGGAGAAGATCTTTTCATCTTTCATTACTATATGTAGTTGCAAATACATAAAAAATACTTTTTCATAGTAAGAGCATGAGCAGAGGAAATTTGTTACAGAAAGTTAACTAAACTTTTGTTTATAGAAAGACAACTCAAAATTAAGTGGGCAATTAATTTTGAGCCTTTAAATATACTTTTATCCTTGTATTTTAGTATAATCAGTTTCCTTTTAACTTTATGTATTTATTATACACACATAAATATATATGTTATATATATATGCTATATATACATATATAATATATATTTAAAATATTATTCTAAGAAAGTCTACAAGCTTCATTAGGCTGCCAAAGGAGTCCATTACTGAAATTAAGGTTAAGACTCCTCACACGAAGGAGAACATTAGATTAATTAGATTCTTTGAAATTATTTAGTGATATTATTTCAAATGCCCAAGATCTCCATTGTATCCTGTTTCTCATTTCTCCTCTCTTTGTCAAATTATATCACCATTGCCATGTCATGACTTTTCTCTAGTCCTCTTCTGATGCCACATCATGGTGTAGAGATTGTTGAAAAGTGAACATCAGCAAGTTCTGATAATCCTTCCCACACTGGAAAGACTTCATGTTATCATCATAGTCACAGGCTGTAAACTGAGAACCAGCCTATCCTAGTGCTTGGACGCTCTCAACTGAAATGTTAGTCACCAGGAGAAGAACATTTTGGTCAGAGTCACTGATGATATCATCTCCCAAAGCACAGAAAGATTGTGAATTACCTTGGAGAAGAAGTTCCCCCATTGATGTAAGTAAAACTCTTTGGAAGTATTAAATTTAATCCAAATATAAAAAAGAAGACATTTTTCACCATTTGTATCTCTCAATAACTCATGCTTCATATATTAGAGTGCTTTACCTTTTTACAGCACGCGTTTGAGTTGCAATTTGGTGTCACTTAAAATCGCAGACGAAAGCACTTTCTTTCATGAGCATAATAAAGATAAAATACCATTGGGTAGGTTATCAAGGCAGTGAAGGGATTAAATGAGGTTGTAGAGATAGCTTTTGGGTTTTTCTTTATGTGTGGAAAAAAAAAGACATGTAGCAGAGAAACTAACAGTTTGCATTGCATAAAAAAAGTACTCTGTTTTCTTTTGGTCTGGTGAGTATATCTTCCTTGGAGAAGATAGTGAGCACTAAATAAGTTATGGTATTTGTATTACTGATTTCAATATGAAAGGATTTGCACTTTATTTTTTATCATGTGTCTGGGCCCCCTTAGGAATCAAACTACTTCAGTTACCGTGTGCTAGAGAAAGATTTTTCTTCCATTAAGAAGAGAATAGTAGAAGTCATCATTAATTCACTATGATCTACACATTGTTTTTGCACGCTTTATTATTTAAATGTATTCAAATATGCAGTGGTTGCATAATTAAAATATTATATTTTAGTTTGAGTTATCATAGCCACTAGAAAAAATAGGGGTTATAAAATGTGTCCCAAAAATCCAAGTGCAGATTTCAGTCATTAAAACTTAAGTTATTAAAGCTTAAAGAACTATATTCAGACTTTGGGGGCTTTGGGATACTGTATAACAGGTGCCATGGAACAGGAATGAAGTGTCAGCTACTAATGATGTTTTCAAAATAAGAAGTATCCATGCCCCATTAGATTTCTATTTTTCTAAAAAATTGAGGAGATAATAGTATCAATGGTATCTATTTTTAAGTAGTTTTGTTAAGCCTAAAGGACAGAATTTTGAAAAGCTGTATAACATTGATTGATTAATAAAGTAGCAAATGGGCTGATATTTTTCATCTACTGATGGAATCTCCCAATATATGGTAATAATAATATCTAGCATTTAAAAAGACCTTTATTATTTACAAAGGACTTTATACATGTTATCTCATTTGATTGATAAAGAATATTGAGAACTTTTGCAATCAGGTACAAATCAAAGCATAATATTTTCCACATTAGTTTACTTATATTTTTATTTTGGGTATTTGGTTTTATACAAGTATTCTCTTATGACAATGACCAATATGGAAGTATGTTCTGCATGATAATACATGTATAATCCAGATCAAATTGCTCACCATCTCCAAGAGGAGAAGGGAAGGGAGAGAGGGAGGCAATTTGGCTCTTATAATTTCAGAAAATGTATTTTGAAAATTGTTATTGCTTATGATTGGGAAAATAAAAAAGTAATAAATTACCATAGTTCTACACCTTATATGCTATTTTGAATGTGTTGGACTGCTAAAAGAATGTTAAAATCCAAACACACCCTTTTATATTTTATCTGAGAGGTCCAATAGAATAACTTATTATTATTGAAGGGATTGGAGTAGGGGTGGGGTGGCATGGTCATGCCTGCCCTTTTGGAGGTCACTTTGAGTAGGGAATGGATTTGGGCTGGAAAGAACCAAGGCAGGCAAACTAAGTGGAAAGACTTGTAATGATGATGGTCTATCAGGTTGGTGATAATATCAAAGGAGAAAAGTGAGTCATGTAGAAGAGATAATGTAAAGATAGAAGTGACAGCATTGGGCAATAGATTTGATATGGGAGGTGAAAATGAATGGGGAGTAGAAGGCCAACATTTAGATTGAGTGCTAAGGAAACTGGGAGGATGGAGTGTCTTCAGTAGTAAAAGTGAAGTTAGAAAAGTAATTTGGGGTAGAACATATATATTTAGCATAGTTTGGTATATGTTTAGTTTAAGATGTTTATGAGACATCTAGCTTAGGATGGATATTCCAGAACCTGAGAGATGTGAAATTGGAGGTCAGGAGAGAAGTTAGATGTAAAAAATTATATTTGAGCATCATAGGCATAGATATGAACAATTGAATCCATAGGAGCCAATGAAATCACCAAATAAAATAACATGTAGGAAAAAAATGTACCCAGCACTAAGCCTTGGAGGACACCTGTGGTTGGTGAACCCAATCTGGATAAAAATTCAGTAAAGAATTTTGAAAAAGAGAGGAAATAAAAGTCAGAGAATTTTGAGTGAGCTGCATCAAAAGAAATGTAACAAGAAAACCCGGAGAAAAAAAGATTATTAAGAAAAGGTGACTGACAGTGTCAAAGGCCACAGAGAAATTTAAAATGGTGAGGATTTAGAAAAAGACATTAGATTTATCAGTTAAGAGATTATTGGTAATTGCAGAGAATTGTTTCAGTTGAATAATTATGTTGGAAACCAGACAGCTGAGAATGAGTAAAGGAAATATAGCTAGTAGGNTATTATTTCAAATGCCCAAGATCTCCATTGTATCCTGTTTCTCATTTCTCCTCTCTTTGTCAAATTATATCACCATTGCCATGTCATGACTTTTCTCTAGTCCTCTTCTGATGCCACATCATGGTGTAGAGATTGTTGAAAAGTGAACATCAGCAAGTTCTGATAATCCTTCCCACACTGGAAAGACTTCATGTTATCATCATAGTCACAGGCTGTAACCTGAGAACCAGCCTATCCTAGTGCTTGGACGCTCTCAACTGAAATGTTAGTCACCAGGAGAAGAACATTTTGGTCAGAGTCACTGATGATATCATCTCCCAAAGCACAGAAAGATTGTGAATTACCTTGGAGAAGAAGTTCCCCCACTGATGTAAGTAAAACTCTTTGGAAGTATTAAATTTAATCCAAATATAAAAAAGAAGACATTCTTCACCATTTGTATCTCTCAATAACTCATGCTTCATATATTAGAGTGCTTTACCTTTTTACAGCACGCGTTTGAGTTGCAATTTGGTGTCACTTAAAATCGCAGACGAAAGCACTTTCTTTCATGAGCATAATAAAGATAAAATACCATTGGGTAGGTTATCAAGGCAGTGAAGGGATTAAATGAGGTTGTAGAGATAGCTTTTGGGTTTTTCTTTATGTGTGGAAAAAAAAGACATGTAGCAGAGAAACTAACAGTTTGCATTGCATAAAAAAAGTACTCTGTTTTCTTTTGGTCTGGTGAGTATATCTTCCTTGGAGAAGATAGTGAGCACTAAATAAGTTATGGTATTTGTATTACTGATTTCAATATGAAAGGATTTGCACTTTATTTTTTATCATGTGTCTGGGCCCCCTTAGGAATCAAACTACTTCAGTTACCGCGTGCTAGAGAAAGATTTTTCTTCCATTAATAAGAGAATAGTAGAAGTCATCATTAATTCACTATGATCTACACATTGTTTTTGCACGCTTTATTATTTAAATGTATTCAAATATGCAGTGGTTGCATAATTAAAATATTATATTTTAGTTTGAGTTATCATAGCCACTAGAAAAAATAGGGGTTATAAAATGTGTCCCAAAAATCCAAGTGCAGATTTCAGTCATTAAAACTTAAGTTATTAAAGCTTAAAGAACTATATTCAGACTTTGGGGACTTTGGGATACTGTATAACAGGTGCCATGGAACAGGAATGAAGTGTCAGCTACTAATGATGTTTTCAAAATAAGAAGTATCCATGCCCCATTAGATTTCTATTATTTTAAAAAATTGAGGAGATAATAGTATCAATGGTATCTATTTTTAAGTAGTTTTGTTAAGCCTAAAGGACAGAATTTTGAAAAGCTGTATAACATTGATTGATTAATCAAGTAGCAAATGGGCTGATATTTTTCATCTACTGATGGAATCTCCCAATATATGGTAATAATAATATCTAGCATTTAAAAAGACCTTTATTATTTACAAAGGACTTTATACATGTTATCTCATTTGATTGATAAAGAATATTGAGAACTTTTGCAATCAGGTACAAATCAAAGCATAATATTTTCCACATTAGTTTACTTATATTTTTATTTTGGGTATTTGGTTTTATACAAGTATTCTCTTATGACAATGACCAATATGGAAGTATGTTCTGCATGATAATACATGTATAATCCAGATCAAATTGCTCACCATCTCCAAGAGGAGAAGGGAAGGGAGAGAGGGAGACAATTTGGCTCTTATAATTTCAGAAAATGTATTTTGAAAATTGTTATTGCTTATGATTGGGAAAATAAAAAAGTAATAAATTACCATAGTTCTACACCTTATATGCTATTTTGAATGTGTTGGACTGCTAAAAGAATGTTAAAATCCAAACACACCCTTTTATATTTTATCTGAGAGGTCCAATAGAATAACTTATTATTATTGAAGGGATTGGAGTAGGGGTGGGGTGGCATGGTCATGCCTGCCCTTTTGGAGGTCACTTTGAGTAGGGAATGGATTTGGGCTGGAAAGAACCAAGGCAGGCAAACTAAGTGGAAAGACTTGTAATGATGATGGTCTATCAGGTTGGTGATAATATCAAAGGAGAAAAGTGAGTCATGTAGAAGAGATAATGTAAAGATAGAAGTGACAGCATTGGGCAATAGATTTGATATGGGAGGTGAAAATGAATGGGGAGTAGAAGGCCAACATTTAGATTGAGTGCTAAGGAAACTGGGAGGATGGAGTGTCTTCAGTAGTAAAAGTGAAGTTAGAAAAGTAATTTGGGGTAGAACATATATATTTAGCATAGTTTGGTATATGTTTAGTTTAAGATGTTTATGAGACATCTAGCTTAGGATGGATATTCCAGAACCTGAGAGATATGAAATTGGAGGTCAGGAGAGAAGTTAGATGTAAAAAATTATATTTGAGCATCATAGGCATAGATATGAACAATTGAATCCATAGGAGCCAATGAAATCACCAAATAAAATAACATGTAAGAAAAAATGTACCCAGCACTAAGCCTTGGAGGACACCTGTGGTTGGTGAACCCAATCTGGATAAAAATTCAGTAAAGAATTTTGAAAAAGAGAGGAAATAAAAGTCAGAGAATTTTGAGTGAGCTGCATCAAAAGAAATGTAACAAGAAAACCCAGAGAAAAAAAGATTATTAAGAAAAGGTGACTGACAGTGTCAAAGGCCACAGAGAAATTTAAAATGGTGAGGATTTAGAAAAAGACATTAGATTTATCAGTTAAGAGATTATTGGTAATTGCAGAGAATTGTTTCAGTTGAATAATTATGTTGGAAACCAGACAGCTGAGAATGAGTAAAGGAAATATAGCTAGTAGGTGGCCTTTTCAAAGATTTTAGCCCTGAAAGAGAAGAGATATATAGGGCAATTGCTAGCAGGAATATACAGATCAGGTGATGTAGGTAGCAGGGAAACTGCTAGGGAGAAACTGGAGAAGACGGGATATAATGGTTTGTAAAGGGGTTGTCTTGGCAAGGAGAAGAGCCACTTCTGCATGTGAGATATAAATGAAGAAAAAGATAGTTGTTAAAAGGAGGTGTTAAAAAAGAGGGCGTTCTTGGCAAAATAACTTATTTTTCCAGTGACATGTAAGGCAGTTTTTAGCTGAGAGGAAAAGGGAGGGAGAACCATTGGAGATCTGAGGGTGTGTGTGCATAGAGCAAGCCCAAACCAAATTGTTAAATTTTCAGTGTGACCATTTGCATCTCAAGAATTGGAAAATGTTACAGATAAAGACTTGGTTTATTGTTGATTTCTAAATTTGAGAAAGTGGTCAAAAATGTTAATAATGTAGTTTATACTTAAAAGAGAGTTGTGCATTTTTGTTGAACTGATTATTAAACATTTACAAGTAGACTCCTGCCTGGGAACTTGAGCAATGGCACTCCAGGCTTAAGTAAGGGAATACTAAGAGGAGCTCCCTGGTATGGATAGAGAGCATATGATGTTCCTTTTATCCAGTATCTGGAACAAAGCCCAGGTTGCCTCAGGCTAGTTTTGACTTTGAGTACAAGAATAACTGAGGACTGAGAGAATACAAACAGGGGTGGGGAATTAGAGAAGTCTTCCTAGAGCCTTCATGGAGAGGTTAGGTACATAAACTGTGGAATCCTGGAATGAAAAGAGGGATTCTAAGAGGCAGAAATGAGGAGAAAGTGCCTTCCAGGAACAATTTGAAGGAATTCATGCAGATAAGAGATGATTGATTGTTTGGGCATTAACCTTTTGGGACAGGAAAACCCAGAAAACCTTTTCAGTTATAGGGTTATCTGTTATATATCTAGCACATGAACAGCCAAATTCTATTGTACGTTTTGTCTTCCCTTCTTCTCAACATTGGGAACCTGGATTGAACATGGAATTTCCCTAAAGATGATAAAATGATTTTCCTTTGAACATTTTTCTATAATTGCATCAATGTGATCATTTCCAGCAGATGTGTAGTTATGAAGCCCTCTGTGCTTTCTCATCCTGTCCAATTCTTGCCTTTCTGTCTATTCTTAAAACAATGCCATCCAATGTACTGCTTTACTTGCTGTGATTATTTACTCAATGCAAGGTGCCATGGGCTATACTAAGGAGATTAATGAGATGAAGACAGAGGTGGCTATAAGTGAAACCATGAAGCTGTATATCTGTTATACCTCAATGTGGTCAGCTTTATGATTGACCCACATCCTTTTCCAGTCACATAACTTCTGCATATTTTCTATGGTATTATGTCCATGTTTCTCTGTTTAAGAATTGAATAATATCCTCAGAATCTCCATATTTTATTAGCTAATCACTTATAAGCTAAAGCTATGACATGAAAATGAAAGAAAGAGGAAAAGAAGAGAGAAAGAAATAGAGAGAGGAGGAGAGGAGAGGAGAGGATCATAGATTTAGAACTATAGACATCTTCCTTATTTTATAGTTGAAGAAACTAAGCCCTAGAGAGATCAGCAAAGTTGGGATTTGAACTAAAATGCTTGATTTCCAAATCAAATATTATCTCCACTCTAATAGATTATGTCTCCTTCTACCTGTGGAAATTAGGCAAGTACTTTATGCACTTCATCCTTAAGTTTTCCAAATTTTCAAATAAGTATATTCTCTTACCTATGAAAATGCTTGGAATGACTATAAACATTTTGACTTTATTGATAAAAGTCAACAACTTTCATGTTTCAGAAGACATCTATTCACATATACTGATATTTTTGTCTTCTCATCCACTATTCCTACCACTTACATTGCCATTGAAATAAAATAACATTGAGATATATTGGAAATACTTGAAGTATCTCAGAGATACAACTAGATATGCATTCGAGTGGTTAGGGAGACAGGAAAAAAATTTAGTCAAGAAAATCTGGATTCAATTTTAAAAATGACAATAGCTTGATAATGAGAAGCAAATCACTTACCCTCTTAGTGTCAGTGCCCCCAGATTACATTGTGGCCCCTTTGTGTGGGTGGATGGAGTTTTTACATTGTGTGATAAAAAAATGAAGTAAAAAGTCTAAACAAAGAAGAAAACAACAACAAACTACTTCTAAGTATTTTCAAAATAATGTAACTTACCTTGGAACTGCACAAATGGTTGATGTATAAAAAAGTCTAAGAGCTAAAGTATAGTTCAACTGTATCACAAATAAATGGTGGAAGAAAATAAATCCTCTAATATAAGAAGGGCAAAAATATTGACTTAAATGTTATATATTATAAATCACAGATTATAGTTTCCAAACAGCTTGATTCATGGCCACTTTAACTTTAGAAAACTTCTTTTAACTCGTAAAATAAAAGAAACAAGTTTGGGTGACATTTTTGGAAGATGGAAAAAAATCCTGACAGAGTTATTATTTGATATATTATCTCAATGGAAATTGAAACCTCATAATTTGAAATACTCTGAAGAAATATGGGAAGGAAGTTAGAACCTGTTTCCATTTAATTTATTTTTTCACGTTATATTGGATGTTGGACAACATTATTCCAAAATATGAAGATTCATGAGATGCTGACTGAAAAAAAGTATTTATCCTAGCCTTCCTAATATAGCCATATAATGATGGGCTGTTTTCCATTTTTATATTCAAATTGCAAATTCAATTGAAACCAAGGAATATTGGGTTCAGCTTTTGTAATGCTTGAAGACCTCCCAATAAGTGTCATACAGAGCTGTTACTTGGTGAAGAATCAATCAATCATTCAATCAACAAACATTTATTAGGATTCTACTGTTTTTTCCAGACATTGTGCTTGGTGCTGAAAATATAATGAAGCAGAATAAGATTTTTGATTATACTAGTGCCTTTGGACGTGGGAATCCAGTCATTTACATGGTCAACTTGTTGCTGGGCAAGGCTATATGGACACAGGACTTCATAGTTTTACCTGGAAGTCTTTTCTGTTTGTAAATGCTGAAATTTGAGATTTCATTTTGCTATAAGTAGAGCATTTATTTTGGGGAGGGGCAGTGGGAAGAATTTCATCACCAAATCTATCATAATTTTTGTTATATTTCAACACTATATTTTCATGATTTTTCCATTCTATCAAGATTCATTTATATTAAATCTTAATGTAGTTTATTCAACCTATACTATAGACCTCTATCTGTGTCCTGTCCAAATACAAAATTATGTTTGGAAGTATAGTATATAAACTTAACTGAGGGGCAGGTTGTGGTACAGTGGAGAAAGCACTCTCTAGAGTCAGCAAGACTCTAGTTCTAGTCCAGCATCAGGCACTTATAGAGATCGATACTCTATAACCAGAGACTAACCTGAGTGGCCTGGGTGGTCATCGGACGCAAAGAATGAAACAGATTGGAAGCACGACTTGTTAGCTCATTGTACTTCAAAAAATACTGAAGTAGCCACTTTATTATAAAGGAAATTAAAGATCCCCTTCCCCCAAAAGCCAAGAAAGTTTCCCACAGTTACAGAGAGCAAGATTTTTACTATAGTCAAAACAAAAGCCTTAGAAGCCTTCAAGGCGTAGACAAAAACCTATGCTAAGCTATCAACTACATGTGTTATCTTTAAGTGGAGCCTGGGACATCTCCGTTAGGTCAGAAAGCCCCGTCAGTTTCTCGGCCTTGATGGCATTAAACAATTTTTTGAGCCTCATTATTTTACTTTAATTCTGGGCAAAATGCCCTGCCAAGGGTTCGGCCTTGGCCGTACCAGCCATCTGTGTTCTTGGGTAAAGGGGAACAGAGTTAGCCTCCCACCTGCTGGAGTGCTGAGAGCCCAAAGCTTTTTTAATAAGACTATATTGTATTTTGAAGGAAGGTGAGAATTATGAAAGGAATCAAAAGAAGAATCTCAGATTTTTATCTTAGATATCCCACACCTGTCTCGTCCCATAAATAGAGCGGAAAGATAAATACACGGCTCTGCCGGTCTGTATTGATCTTTTGAGGGGGTCCAGATAAAAATATCTACTTGAGATTCTAATTTCTCTTAATAGCTCCCGACAGGCACTTACTGGTTGGGTGTCCCTGAGCAAGTCACTTAATCCTGTTTGCCTCATTTTCTTCATTTTTAAAATGATATAGAGAAGGCCATGGCAAGCCCCTCCAATAACTTTGCCAGGAAAACCTCAAAGGGGGTCAGGAAATTGAAACAACTGAACAACAAGAAAAATTCCAGTAGGAGTACTGAGAATTGAGCCAGGTAAAATTTAAAAAAAATTAGTGATATGTTGAAAATGTAGAATATTTAATATTGTGTCTGTAGCAGCCTGATTTAGAATATTTTTATATCTATGGTCTACCAGAATTTTCATTTTTATAGTCAGTTCTAGACTTTGGGAAAAAAAAACACACAATTAAAGGCATTCAGAAGTGCCTCAGGAGGTGCCACATTCTTTTGGAGAGTCTTCAAGCCAAAACTAAATGACTGCTTGTTGAGAATATCATGGAGGAGATTCTTATTCTTATTTGTATAAGGATATCATGAGTAAGTGGCTCATAAAGTGACTTTAAAATTTGAGATTCTGAAATCATCCATGTGCTTCTCACTTGACTTAGTTTCATATTAATGGAGATAGAGAGGAGATTAGAGATCATTCAAACCAACCCCTGAGTTTTGAAAGGAAGGATGATAAACTCATAGTAATTAAGTGACCTGTCCTTATGTACCATAATGGTAAGTGATAGAGCTGGAGTTTCCACTATGATTCTCTATTTCCATAGTCAATGTTCTATGCATTATATCATGATTCCTCTTTCTAAGTCATGAAAACAAAGTCCTGAAATTCTAAATGCCCCACATATCTTTTTCTTTACATTGTTTAATTGCTTCATTTATCTTGCAAACAGTGAGTCAAAGATACCTTGATATTTCTAGTACCAATAAACTTCTTTAAAAGCATGCTGAAACTGTTATAAAAATATCCCTCCTGGCATTTTTTTTGCAAATTGACTTGTTTCTGCATAAAGATACTCCTAAGTCCTGAAATTATCATCTGTGGTCACCAAAGGGTTGCTATATTTCTATAAAATAAACTGAATTCTTTGGGATGCTCTCATTGTTATTCTTTTTTATATACAAAAGCAGATATGCTTCTTATCAGTGAGGAAGGATAACCATGGAACTACATAAGACATTTCCAGAAATTCAACATAGTCATAGCATCTAAAATTCTGCTAGGATCCAAGTTATAGTAGCAGAGAGGAGAGGTTCAGTGGTCCAAGGAAAGAAGCACTGGAGTGTTAAGAAATCCTTCCATTTCTTTCTGTCCATCTTTCATACACTTCGACTTACATAAAGAGGCATTTTGTTCTCAACAGATTTGAGTCTAAATCATTTCGGCATCGTACTAAGATGAGATTAAGAAAATCAATACAAGAATAACAGGGGTTCTTAAGCCCTAAGGAGAGATTTAAAAAATAAATGGAGGATAAAGGGAGAGTATGTCAGCTAAATGCTGACATACAAAAATCTCAGCTATGCCACATGTACCCTACACAGTTTCTTCTAAGAGCTTATCATTATTTTTCATATTACTGTATTTTAAAAATTAAACTATAGAATGGCTAATAGGAATGTGTTTGTAGGAGAAAACTCTAAATGTACAGTTACATTAGAGTTGAAAATTGAAAGTATTTTAATAATAAAATGAATAATTTAAAACTATTTTTATATTTTATAAATATATAAAAATTTATATTAAAAATGTTTTGTTTTTTGGAAGGTTGTAAGATGCAAATACATAAAAAATGTCTGGCCTTCACAAACAAGAGCATTTTCTTAATGATCATATCCCAATGCAAACATTTATTATAGCCAGCAAATAGTGGATTTTTTTCAATTGTAGTAGAGGAAAATTATTCTTTTGGCCTGAAAGATAATGAAGTTCTCTGACTAGATTGTTGTCTATAAGCTTGTCATTCAGAAACTCTTTAGCTTTCTAATATTCCCTAGTCAAATAACTATTTTTTATCTATAGTTTTATCATGTATTAAATGAAGCTTTCATTTATATAGCAATTCTATCATGATAAAAGATAAATTCATTGTCATGTCATTAATTTTTATGTAAGTGACCTGGTCTAAGTTGATGGTACAGGAAGACTTTCCTTCCTCAACCTTATCCTGCTCTCCTAAAGGACTCCAGAGAAATATTAATTTCAATACATATTTGTGTAGTGCAAAAGTGCACTACATTTGATATTTTAATTTTGATTATCTTAATGATATTTTATATGTACAGTCTACCTTAATTAGTTATTTTAAAACATCATCTATACTTTCATTTTGTTGTGAATTTTCAAAAGCTATTAAAGTAGTGAGAAAGAGTGACGACTTCAAGAAGACTCTTCCATTTATGTCTTTTGCCATACCTTCCATCTTGCGAGAAATTGAGTCTCATCCATGTATTGGATATCAGGACATAAATGTTCTTAAACACATTCTACCATTCACTTACAATTGACACATTCTTGACAAATTGAGCAAAACTATTTTAACTCTGAGCAATGTTTTGAGGATCAATTAGTCAGCACTGATTAACGGACTGTGTGCCAGGTATTATGCTATGTGCTAGGAATACAAAGATAAAATTGTAACTCTTCTTATCCCCAGGGAGCTTATATTCTATCAGAAACAACATTCATGTATGCAATTATCTATAGATAATGTATTTGCCTAGCCTTTGTACTTTTAGAATAGAAAAGGGGTACTTTATAATTCAAAGTACTTTATGCTGTTGTGATTATCACTGTTGCTATTGTTTTCAACAGACATTGCTAATAGACCATGAATTAGGTTAAGAATTGTAGATGAAAAGGGAAAGCAGACTGAATTACCTTAACAATTTATACTATGTCCTCTTTATGATCTTAACTTCCCCTCGAAACAAAAGCTTCATTTTTTAATGCCAGAATTCTAGTGTTGTTATGTGGTTATGAATCATAAGATTCTGCAATGTCTCCAAAATGAGAATTTGTTTTTAATATGTATATTCATAATAGTAATATTGTAGGTTAGGGTAAGTTATGTTTTTAGTAACATT